>NW_027362762.1:973212668-973812668 GCF_046119375.1 Phyllobates terribilis | reverse complement strand
GGATTGTTCATCATCCACAGGACGGTCACCACCCTCCACCCCAGGATTGCTCATCATCCACAGAAAAGTCACCACCCTCCACCCCAGGATTGCTCATCATCCATAGAGTGGTCACCACCCTCCACTCCAGGATTGCTCATCATCCACAGAGCAATCACCACCTTCCACCCCAGGATTGCTCATCATCCATAGAGCGGTCACCACCCTCCACCCCAGGACTGCTCATCATCCATAGAGTGGTCACCACCCTCCACCCCAGGATTGCTCATTATCAATAGAGCGGTCACCACCCTCCACCCCAGGATTGCTCATCATCCATAGAGCGATCACCACCCACCACCCCAGGATTGTTCATCATCCATAGAGGGGTCACCACCCTCCACCCCAGGATTGCTCATCATCCATAGAGTGGTCACCACCCTCCACCCCAAGTTTGCTCATCATCCATAGAGCGGTCACCACCCTCCACCCCAGAATTGCTCATCATCCATAGAGCGATCACCACTCTCCACCCCAGGATTGCTCATCATCCATAGAGCGGTCACCACCCTCCACCCTAGAATTGCTCATCATCCATAGAGCGATCACAACCCTCCACCCCAGGATTGCTCATCATCCATAGAGTGGTCACCACCCTCCACTCCAGGATTGCTCATCATCCACAGAGCGATCACCACCTTCCACCCCAGGATTGCTCATCATCCATAGAGCGGTCACCACCCTCCACCCCAGGATTGCTCATCATCCATAGAGTGGTCACCACCCTCCACCCCAGGATTGCTCATTATCAATAGAGCGGTCACCACCCTCCACCCCAGGATTGCTCATCATCCATAGAGCGATCACCACCCACCACCCCAGGATTGTTCATCATCCATAGAGGGGTCACCACCCTCCACCCCAGGATTGCTCATCATCCATAGAGTGGTCACCACCCTCCACCCCAGGATTGCTCATCATCCATAGAGCGATCACCACCCACCACCCCAGAATTGCTCATCATCCACAGAGCGATCACCACCTTCTACCCCAGGACCGCTCATCATCCATAGAGCGGTCACCACCCTCCACCCCAGGACCGCTCATCATCCATAGAGCGGTCACCACCCTCCACCCCAGGATTGCTCATCATCCACAGCGCGATCACCACCTTCCACCCCAGGACCGCTCATCATTCATAGAGCAGTCACCACCCTCCACCCCAGAATTGCTCATCATCCATAGAGCGGTCACCACCCTCCACCCCAGGATTGTTCATCATCCACAGAACGGTCACCACCCTCCACCCCAGGATTGCTCATCATCCACAGAACGGTCACCACCCTCCACCCCAGGATTGCTCATCATCCATAGAGTGGTCATCCCCCTCCACCCCAGGACCGCTCATCATCCATAGAGTGGTCACCACTCTCCACCCCAGGATTGTTCATCATGCACAGAACGGTCACCACCCTCCACCCCAGGACCGCTCATCATCCATAGAGCGGTCACCACCCTCCACCCCAGGATTGTTCATCATCCACAGAACGGTCACCACCCTCCACCCCAGGATTGCTCATCATCCACAGAACGGTCACCACCCTCCACCCCAGGATTGCTCATCATCCATAGAGTGGTCACCACCCTCCACTCCAGGATTGCTCATCATCCACAGAGCAATCACCACCTTCCACCCCAGGATTGCTCATCATCCATAGAGCGGTCACCACCCTCCACCCCAGGATTGCTCATCATCCATAGAGTGGTCACCACCCTCCACCCCAGGATTGCTCATTATCAATAGAGCGGTCACCACCCTCCACCCCAGGATTGCTCATCATCCATAGAGCGATCACCACCCACCACCCCAGGATTGTTCATCATCCATAGAGGGGTCACCACCCTCCACCCCAGGATTGCTCATCATCCATAGAGTGGTCACCACCCTCCACCCCAGGGTTGCTCATCATCCATAGAGCGATCACCACCCACCACCCCAGGATTGCTCATCATCCACAGAGCGACCACCACCTTCCACCCCAGGACCGCTCATCATCCATAGAGTGGTCACCACTCTCCACCCCAGGATTGTTCATCATGCACAGAACGGTCACCACCCTCCACCCCAGGACCGCTCATCATCCATAGAGCGGTCACCACCCTCCACCCCAGGATTGTTCATCATCCACAGAACGGTCACCACCCTCCACCCCAGGATTGCTCATCATCCACAGAACGGTCACCACCCTCCACCCCAGGATTGCTCATCATCCATAGAGTGGTCACCACCCTCCACCCCAGGACCGCTCATCATCCATAGAGCGGTCACCACCCTCCACCCCAGGATTGCTCATCATCCACAGCGCGATCACCACCTTCCACCCCAGGACCGCTCATCATTCATAGAGCGGTCACCACCCTCCACCCCAGAATTGCTCATCAGCCATAGAGCGGTCACCACCCTCCACCCCAGGATTGTTCATCATGCACAGAACGGTCACCACCCTCCACCCCAGGATTGTTCATCATGCACAGAACGGTCACCACCCTCCACCCCAGGACCGCTCATCATCCATAGAGCGGTCACCACCCTCCACCCCAGGATTGTTCATCATCCACACAACGGTCACCACCCTCCACCCCAGGATTGCTCATCATCCACAGAACGGTCACCACCCTCCACCCCGGGATTGCTCAACATCCATAGAGTGGTCATCACCCTCCACCCCAGGACTGCTCATCATCCATAGAGTGGTCACCACTCTCCACCCCAGGATTGTTCATCATGCACAGAACGGTCACCACCCTCCACCCCAGGACCGCTCATCATCCATAGAGCGGTCACCACCCTCCACCCCAGGATTGTTCATCATCCACAGAACGGTCACCACCCTCCACCCCAGGATTGCTCATCATCCACAGAACGGTCACCACCCTCCACCCCAGGATTGCTCATCATCCATAGAGTGGTCACCACCCTCCACCCCAGGACCGCTCATCATCCATAGAGTGGTCACCACTCTCCACCCCAGGATTGTTCATCATGCACAGAACGGTCACCACCCTCCACCCCAGGACCGCTCATCATCCATAGAGCGGTCACCACCCTCCACCCCAGGATTGTTCATCATCCACAGGACGGTCACCACCCTCCACCCCAGGATTGCTCATCATCCACAGAACGGTCACCACCCTCCACCCCAGGATTGCTCATCATCCATAGAGTGGTCACCACCCTCCACCCCAGGACCGCTCATCATCCATAGAGTGGTCACCACCCTCCACCCCAGGACCGCTCATCATCATGTGACAGTACCGACACCTCAGGCCTCAGGTGAGAACTCGCCTGCTCTTCCCTGTTTGGCAGAGCCAGTTGTAACAATCACCGCTGGTTTTCGGAAGCTTTGGAGATGCATAATCCACCTCTGTAAGAGTTTTGTCAGCGCTACTCTACACAGATGCTGCTAAGGAAGACTGCGGCTGCGGCTGCCAAAAGCTTTCTGGCTAGACAGACAATGGACAGAATTCTTTCTGCTCCGCCATGACGGCTTCCTGCACTGTTGCTGTTGTGGTGTCCTATAAAGGGCAGCTATAAACGCCGCCATTTTACAGGCTCAGTGGCTACAAGCAGGACTTCTGACGCCACGATAACCTAACATGCCATCATTATTGGCATTTATTTGTCTTCACCAGCACTAGCCTCAGTGTATCCCTGCTGCTTCCCTTCACCTGGTGCCTTTATAGTGACTAGTCAGGAGGGGTAACATGGTTATTTTATCAAACACTTCCTGGAGCTTTACTGATTCTGTCAGCGCCATGTCATTACTATGGTGCTAACATCAGCTCCTAACCCATGACATCCCACCAAGCACCTCACCGCCGCTGGTAATGCCTCCCCACTCACTGGGTACTGTTACTGTACTTGGTTATAGTACTATATTCATGTACTGAGCTTGGTACTGTTACAGTATTTATGTGCTGAGCTTGGTACTGTTACAGTATTTATGTGTTGAGCTTGGTACTGTTACCATATTTACAGTGCTCCACATAAATGAGTACACCCCAACAGATTTGTCAAAAAACCTTTAGTTTCCTTTCAGAATCCACATTTTCTGTGGGCGACCATACTACAGAATAATCCCACAAATGTTGACTATTGATTGCAAACCAGATTTGTTATTTTGCACCCGTAAAAGTAATTTTCCTTTTAAATTCATTCAAGATCGTGTTGAAAAAACTGAGTACACCCCATTAAAAGTCTTAGGAGCAAAGCTAAAGTTTAGACTACAAAATTCTAATTAACAAGAATTCACCCCCAGCTCAGTCTAATCCTTCATTACGGTGTCCAGCAGACGGGCGACTATTAGAGGGCCACACCTAACATCGAAAACCCATGCCCATTTTATACTTTCAGCAATGGCACCACATGGAAGAGAAATGTCACAAGACCTGAGAAAGAAAATCCTTTCTGTACAAAAGAGAGGTGACGACTACAAGATGAGCGAAGCTTTACTGATCAGTCAGATACTGGAGTAAAAGTGATATAAAAATGTAAGAAAGATGGAACTGCAGCATCTCACAGAGACGTCCAGGCGACCACGGAGGTCACCACCAAAACAGGAGCGTCTTCTGGTGAGAAGGTGCAAGAAAATCCTCATGTAAGTTCCCTGCAGTTATCTAAGGAAGTAGAAAGCTGAACCGGGGGGACACAATCCGGCGCACACTGCGGAGAAAAAGGGGCTTAGGGGGCGTCCAAGGAGGAGCTGCTCCTAAAGCCCAGGCACAAAAAAGCCCCCTACAATCCCACCGGGACTCTGTACTCTGCAGGGACGAGACCAAGAGAAATTGAGTCACAAAAATGAGGAGGACAAAGAGAACTGCACGGAGCCTCCAGTGAGACCTGGTGGGGGCCGTGCCCTTATGTGGGGGAACATAAGCTGCTGGTGTCGGGGGCACATGAGCTGCCAGTGTCGTGGGCACATGAGCTGCCAGTGTTGGGGGTACATGAGCTGCCAGTGTCGTGGGGACATGAGCTGCTAGTGTTGGGGCACATGAGCTGCCAGTGTTGGGGGTACATGAGCTGCCAGTGTCGGGGCACATGAGCTGCCAGTGTCGGGGGTACATGAGCTGCCAGTGTCGTGGGGACATGAGCTGCTAGTGTTGGGGCACATGAGCTGCCAGTGTTGGGGGTACATGAGCTGCCAGTGTCGGGGCACATGAGCTGCCAGTGTCGGGGGGCACATGAGCTGCTAGTGTTGGGGCACATGAGCTGCCAGTGTCGTGGGTACATGAGCAGCTAGTGTTGGGGCACATGAGCTGCCAGTGTTGGGGCACATGAGCTGCCAGTGTCGGGGGTACATGAGCTGCCAGTGTCGGGGGTACATGAGCTGCCAGTGTCGTCGGGACATGAGCTGCCAGTGTTGGGGCACATGAGCAGCTAGTGTTGGGGCACATGAGCTGCCAGTGTCGGGGGTACATGAGCTGCCAGTGTCGTGGGGACATGAGCTGCCAGTGTCGGGGGTACATGAGCAGCTAGTGTTGGGGCACATGAGCTGCCAGTGTCGGGGGTACATGAGCTGCCAGTGTCGGGGGTACATGAGCTGCCAGTGTCGTCGGGACATGAGCTGCCAGTGTTGGGGCACATGAGCAGCTAGTGTTGGGGCACATGAGCTGCCAGTGTCGGGGGTACATGAGCTGCCAGTGTCGTGGGGACATGAGCTGCCAGTGTCGGGGGTACATGAGCAGCTAGTGTTGGGGCACATGAGCTGCCAGTGTCGGGGGTACATGAGCTGCCAGTGTCGGGGGTACATGAGCTGCCAGTGTCGTCGGGACATGAGCTGCCAGTGTTGGGGCACATGAGCAGCTAGTGTTGGGGCACATGAGCTGCCAATGTCGGGGGTACATGAGCTGCCAGTGTCGTGGGGACATGAGCTGCCAGTGTCGGGGGTACATGAGCAGCTAGTGTTGGGGCACATGAGCTGCTGGTGTCGGGGGTACATGAGCTGCCAGTGTCAGGGTGCACATGAGCTGCTGGTGTCGGGGGCACATGAGCTGCCAGTGTCAGGGTGTACATGAGCTGCTGGTGTTGGGGGCACATGAGCTGCTGGTGTCGGGGGCACATGAGTTGCTGGTGTCGGGGGTACATGAGCTGCCAGTGTCGTGGGGACATGAGCTGCCAGTGTCGGGGGTACATGAGCTGCCAGTGTCGGGGCACATGAGCTGCCAGTGTTGGGGGTACATGAGCTGCCAGTGTCGGGGCACATGAGCTGCCAGTGTCGGGGGTACATGAGCTGCCAGTGTCGGGGCACATGAGCTGCCAGTGTTGGGGGTACATGAGCTGCCAGTGTCGGGGCACATGAGCTGCCAGTGTCGGGGGTACATGAGCTGCCAGTGTCGGGGCACATGAGCTGCCAGTGTGGGGGGGCACATGAGCTGCCAGTGTGGGGGGGCACATGAGCTGCCAGTATCGGGGGGCACATGAGCTGCCAGTGTCGGGGGTACATGAGCTGCCAGTGTCGGGGGTACATGAGCTGCCAGTGTCGGGGCACATGAGCTGCCAGTGTTGGGGGCACGTGAGGTGCTGGTGTCGGGGCACATGAGCTGCTGGTGTCGGGGCACATGAGCTGCCAGTGTCGGGGGCACATGAGCTGCCAGTGTCGGGGGCACATGAGCTGCCAGTGTAGGGGGGCACGTGAGCTGCCAGTGTAGGGGGGCACGTGAGGTGCTGGTGTCGGGGGGCCACATTCAGTTAAAAACTTTAAAAAGAATCTTTAAATAAAGAGACTGGGCATGGTCTGGTCTGGCCCAGATGGGCAGTGACAGGAACTTTCAAGCTCTCGGTCTGAGCCATGTTTTATGGTCCAGTCTTCGATGTATCTCTCCGAACCTTCTGTTACGTTGGGGTCTGGAAGTTTCTTCGTGGAGGCCACCGAGCTTCTTCCATCCCCTTTGGGCATTATTACTGGACAGACGCTTTCCTTCATGTCCCCTTAGACCTTCACATTTGGATCTGTGCAGAGTGCGGTTTCTCTTATATCTTACATTCTGACCTCCGCAGAGGCACAAAGTGGCCGCCGTTATCTGACGACTCTTCGACTGAGCGGAGGAGATGGATGAACTTCATGTTCTTTATCTCCAAGACTTGGTTCGAAAAAAAACTTCTGACCGAGCTGCTTGTCCTTCAAGGCTCATGGCAAAAGGATGAAAGGAAGCCATCTGCTGCGGCCGAGGGTAACCGGCAGATTGGTGGAAACACTTCAAGCTATTGACCCATCTTGGAAAGATCCTTTTTGCGTTTCCATCCGTTTCGGAGAAAGCTGAGAAAGGTTTCCTGCCGGATGGAGGCGGTGACGGAGGCTGGCGCTGGGGCTCCGCTGCCATGTTCTCTCCAATTCCCGGTTTTCCCAGAGACCATAATCCACCACCGGCCGATAAGGCCACCGCCGCCTGCTCCTCCCGGCACATATAGATCCTGCGCCTTTCATAGAGGAGTCTTCTCTTCTACAATCTGTAAGTTGGCTGGAAAATCCCTGTAGATTCAACGTCCAATAAAGCTGAAAATCCCGGTTTCATCATCTGTTCCCTGACGCCGCCGGCGCCGCCGCGCCAAGTGCTGAGCTCATCCACTCTCACATTTGTTTCCAGAGATTTTTTATTTTAGCTCGTCGTGTTTTTATTCAGTGATTTACTGAATCCGCATAAAACTCGAAGAAAGAAGAAAAAAAAGAAAGAAGAAGAAAAAAAAAGAAAGAAGAAGAAGACGACGTCTTGATGGATGAGTCTCCTATTTGGTGAGAAATATTGAAGACGTCGCTCCTCGGCCAAGAGCAGCGCTCACTAATGAAAAGTAAAGCTGCGGCACGTACCCGCTGCGCTCCAGGGGCATCCCCACAGCGCAGACCCCAGGACGGCACAGTGTCCGCAGCCCCTCACACCGTCACGTCTTATACTCCAGTCACACCCAGAGCTGCACACAAAAGCATCTAGGACTGAGCGCGGCCATTAGGACACCGGAGTGATCAGTGACTGCAGCTTAACCACACTGTCTATTGGCCAGAAATGAACATCCAGGCTTTTTGAAGGTTGTTCTCCATGCTTTACATTGCAGCTCTGCTCTCTTAGACACAGCTGTGGTGTCACCTCCGGTTTTACCAGAGGCTCAGGCTGTGGCTATGTCCCTCTAGATGCTTTACACTGCGGCACTGCTCTGTTAGGATGGAGCAATGTCAGTGACTCCATTGTTTATTGGAGTTTGAGATTGAAAGAAGATCACCTTGTGTCTCCATGCTTTACACTGCAGCTCAGCTCCATTAGGATACAGCTGTGATCACTGCATTGTGAGGCATCTGTGTGAGGGCCCCAATGAGGCATCTGTGTGAGGGGCCCCAATGAGGCATCTGTATGAGGGGCCCCAATGAGGCATCTGTACGAGGGGCCCAATGAGGCATCTGTACGAGGGGCCCCAATGAGGCATCTGTATGAGGGGCCCCAATGAGGCATCTGTATGAGGGGCCCCAATGAGGCATCTGTATGAGGGGCCCCAATGAGGCATCTGTACGAGGGGCCCCAATGAGGCATCTGTACGAGGGGCCCCAATGAGGCATCTGTACGAGGGGCCCCAATGAGGCATCTGTACGAGGGGCCCCAATGAGGCATCTGTACGAGGGGCCCCAATGAGGCATCTGTATGAGGGGCCCCAATGAGGCATCTGTACGAGGGGCCCTAATGAGGCATCTGTATGAGGGGCCCCAATGAGGCATCTGTATGAGGGGCCCAATGAGGCATCTGTATGAGGGCCCCAATGAGGCATCTGTACGAGGGGCCCAATGAGGCATCTGTATGAGGGCCCCAATGAGGCATCTGTACAAGGGGCCCCAATGAGGCATCTGTATGAGGGGCCCCAATGAGGCATCTGTACGAGGGGCCCTAATGAGGCATCTGTATGAGGGGCCCCAATGAGGCATCTGTATGAGGGGCCCCAATGAGGCATCTGTATGAGGGGCCCCAATGAGGCATCTGTATGAGGGGCCCAATGAGGCATCTGTATGAGGGCCCCAATGAGGCATCTGTGTGAGGGGCCCCAATGAGGCATCTGTACGAGGGGCTCCAATGAGGCATCTGTACGAGGGGCTCCAATGAGGCATTTGTGTGAGGCCCCAATGAGGCATCTGTATGAGGGGCCCCAATGAGGCATCTGTATGAGGGCCCCTGGGCCCCACCTTGCACTGGGGGGAGGTAATGAATATATTTGGGGAGTACATGGCGTCTTTGCTATGCATCCGCACGGCGCTGAGCCGGGACCACCACTGGGTGGCGCTGTGATCCTATGCAATGTCCGCAGGGTGGAGGGACAATTACACTGGTGTTGGGTGATGCTTTAATAAATGTGGGACGCAGAAGGGAGGGTCCGATCAGGAGAGCAGACCCCTCAATACAATCATTGTGTGTCCATAGGAAACTCCCAGCAGGACGCAGCTGGACTGCAGCTCATCGCCTGCTGCATTGGGGAGTTAACCCCTCATCAGCCACAGACCAGCTGTGTATCACCGGCAGTCAGTGGTGGAGGCGGAAGGGTTAATCTCCTCATCTGTTACTGCTGACACCGCTGGTGTCCATGTGTGAGGTGGTCAGCGCAGCCCGCTATCTCAAGGGATAAAGCAAAGAATAATATCGGTGATCGGCAATCCCTGCAGCGCGGAGTGACGGGAGCAGCGATCCCTGCAGCACGGAGTGACGGGAGCGGCGATCCCTGCAGCGCGGAGTGACGGGAGCGGCGATCCCTGCAGCCCGGAGTGACGGGAGCGGCGATCCCTGCAGCGTGGAGTGACGAGAGCGGCGATCCCTGCAGCGCGGAGTGACGGGAGCGCCGATCTCCAGGCGGCGGCGATCTCCAGGCCGAGGCGATCTCCAGGCCGCGGCGATCTCCAGGTTGCGGTGATCTCCAGGCCGGAGTGATCTCCAGGCCGCGGTGATCTCCAGGTTGCGGTGATCTCCAGGCCGCGGTGATCTCCAGGTTGCAGTGATCTCCAGGCCGCAGTGATCTCCAGGTTGCGGTGATCTCCAGATCGGAGTGATCTCAAGGTTGCAGTGATCTCCAGGCCGCAGTGATCTCCAGGTTGCAGCAATCTCCAGGTTGCAGTGATCTCCAGGCCGGAGAGATCTACAGGTTGCAGCGATCTCCAGGCCGGAGTCATCTCTAGGTTGCAGTGATCTCTAGGTTGCGGTGATCTCCAGGATGCAGCGATCTCCAGGCCGGAGTCATCTCTAGGTTGCAGTGATCTCTAGGTTGCAGTGATCTCTAGGTTGCGGTGATCTCCAGGATGCAGCGATCTCCAGGCCGGAGTCATCTCTAGGTTGCAGTGATCTCTAGGTTGCGGTGATCTCCAGGATGCAGCGATCTCCAGGCCGGAGTGATCTCCAGGTTGCAGTGATCTCCAGGCCGGAGTCATCTCTAGGTTGCAGTGATCTCTAGGTTGCGGTGATCTCCAGGATGCAGCAATCTCCAGGCCGGAGTCATCTCTAGGTTGCAGTGATCTCTAGGTTGCAGTGATCTCTAGGTTGCGGTGATCTCCAGGATGCAGCGATCTCCAGGCCGGAGTCATCTCTAGGTTGCAGTGATCTCCAGGTTGCAGTGATCTCCAGGCCGGAGTGATCTCCAGGCCGGAGTGATCTCCAGGCCGCAGTGATCTCCAGGCCGCAGTGATCTCCAGGTTGCAGCAATCTCCAGGTTGCAGTGATCTCCAGGCCGGAGTGATCTCCAGGCCGGAGAGATCTACAGGTTGCAGCGATCTCCAGGCCAGAGTCATCTCTAGGTTGCAGTGATCTCTAGGTTGCGGTGATCTCCAGGATGCAGCGATCTCCAGGCCGGAGTGATCTCCAGGCCGGAGTCATCTCTAGGTTGCAGTGATCTCTAGGTTGCAGTGATCTCTAGGTTGCGGTGATATCCAGGATGCAGCGATCTCCAGGCCGGAGTGATCTCCAGGTTGCAGTGATCTCCAGGCCGGAGTCATCTCTAGGTTGCAGTGATCTCTAGGTTGCGGTGATCTCCAGGATGCAGCGATCTCCAGGCCGGAGTGATCTCCAGGTTGCAGTGATCTCCAGGCCGGAGTCATCTCTAGGTTGCAGTGATCTCTAGGTTGCGGTGATCTCCAGGATGCAGCGATCTCCAGGCCGGAGTCATCTCTAGGTTGCAGTGATCTCTAGGTTGCGGTGATCTCCAGGATGCAGCGATCTCCAGGTTGCAGTGATCTCCAGGCCGGAGTGATCTCCAGGTTGCAGTGATCTCCAGGCCGGAGTCATCTCTAGGTTGCAGTGATCTCTAGGTTGCAGTGATCTCCAGGCCGCAGCGATCTCCAGATCTCCAGGCCGCAGAGCGCCGGACGCGGCAGCTTTCCATGTGTTGGGGCCAGGACTTAGTAATTTTACGGCGAGATTCACGAGGTGACAGCTTCTAATCACTCCCAGCGTCTCTCGTGCGGGCGGCGGGGGAAGAGCCGCAGCGCTCGAAAAAATGTGAAATGCAGCCATTCTTCCAGCACAAAGCTCCAGCGCCGGAGAACGCGCCGGCTCCTAACAAGGATTTTCCAGCACAAGTGCCAAGGTCGTTACTGGCTGGAACAGGCGGGAGGAATGGCAGCGGCGCTGCTGGCACATACCCCAGCCAGCGGGACAACACACCTGCCAGCAAACAGGACGCCCCCACCCCAGGGGTCCGGGACGTAATGGGGGCTCTGCAACAACCCCAAAAACAACAAGCGCTCACCGAACTCTGCCCCCAATGTCTCGCTGGTTACAGATCTCTACTTGCTGGAAATTCATAAAAACATCTTTGCTTACATCTAAAAAGCGGAAAAAACGAGTTCTGTCCCAGCTGAGGGTTTGTTACAATTGCATACAGTCTACACATGGACTCCAGGGTTCCCTTCACTGATACATTGTAACAAACTACCAGGACAGCAGAGGTTTTTGCTGCTGACTGGCTCACAGTGGATTATCTAGATGGGATACAAATGTAACAAACCCTCAGCTGTGAGAAGTCGGCAGGGTTCCCATTCACTGACAGCAATGTTGAGCTAAAGCGCTCGGCGCAGACGTTCCGGACACACTCTCACTACTGTGACGTCCAGTGTATTTCTGCAAATGTTTCGCAATTATTTGGGGAGAAATTTACATTTTTTTTAATTAAAAATTATTATTTTTTTTTTATTTGTACAAACTTTACTGTCTAATGTAACAAAACTACAAACATTCTTATATCCCAAATTCCCAGTACAGTCACAGACAGCGAACACCAGGGGGCGCCACAGCACAACAGAACTCCTGCCTTGTGGTGGCAGCACTGAGCACAATGCTGAGGGTTACTGCAGCTGTGAGATAAGGACTCGACAGGGAGAGCCCCAACCCTCACGCTGTACAATGGCGGCACAGCCGGAAGAGCCCCAACCCTCACGCTGTACAATGGCAGCACAGCCGGAAGAGCCCCAACCCTCACGCTGTACAATGGCAGCACAGCCGGAAGAGCCCCAACCCTCACGCTGTACAATGGCGGCACAGCCGGAAGAGCCCCAACCCCCACGCTGTACAATGGCGGCACAGCCGGAAGAGCCCCAACCCCCGAGCTGTACAATGGCAGCACATCCGGAAGAGCCCCAACCCCCACGCTGTACAATGGCGGCACAGCCGGAAGAGCCCCAACCCCCACGCTGTACAATGGCAGCACAGCCGGAAGAGCCCCAACCCCCACGCTGTAAAATAGCAGCACAGCCGGAAGAGCCCAACACTCACACTGTACAATGGCAGCACAGCCGGAAGAGCCCCAACCCTCACACTGTACAATGGCGGCACAGCCGGAAGAGCCCCAACCCCCACGCTGTACAATGGCAGCACAGCCGGAAGAGTCCCAACCCTCACGCTGTACAATGGCGGCACAGCCGGAAGAGCCCCAACCCTCGCGCTGTACAATGGCGGCACAGCCGGAAGAGCCCCAACCCTCGCACTGTACAATGGCAGCACAGCCGGAAGAGCCCCAACCCCCGCGCTGTACAATGGCAGCACAGCCGGAAGAGCCCCAACCCCCACGCTGTACAATGGCAGCACAGCCGGAAGAGCCCCAACCCTCATGCTGTACAATGGCGGCACAGCCGGAAGAGCCCCAACCCCCACGCTGTACAATGGCGGCACAGGCGGAAGAGCCCCAACCCCCACGCTGAACAATGGCAGCACAGCCGGAAGAGCCCCAACCCCCACGCTGTACAATAGCAGCACAGCCGGAAGAGCCCCAACCCTCACACTGTACAATGGCAGCACAGCCGGAAGAGCCC
The DNA here is from genome assembly GCF_046119375.1 of Phyllobates terribilis. Classification (NCBI taxonomy): domain Eukaryota; kingdom Metazoa; phylum Chordata; class Amphibia; order Anura; family Dendrobatidae; genus Phyllobates; species Phyllobates terribilis. The sequence continues at coordinate 973,799,370 of NW_027362762.1, read as the reverse complement.
CAACCTTCACACTGTACAATGGCAGCACAGCCGGAAGAGCCCCAACCTTCACACTGTACAATGGCGGCACAGCCGGAAGAGCCCCAACCCCCACGCTGTACAATGGCAGCACAGCCGGAAGAGCCCCAACCCCCACGCTGTACAATGGCAGCACAGCCGGAAGAGCCCCAACCCTCACGCTGTACAATGGCGGCACAGTCGGAGGAGCCCCAACCCCCACGCTGTACAATGGCAGCACAGCCGGAAGAGCCCCAACCCCCACGCTGTACAATGGCAGCACAGCTGGAAGAGCCCTATCCCCCGCGCTGTACAATGGTGGCACAGCCGGAAGAGCCCCAACCCCCACGCTGTACAATGGCGGCACAGCCGGAAGAGCCCCAACCCCCGAGCTGTACAATGGCAGCACATCCGGAAGAGCCTCAACCCCCACGCTGTACAATGGCGGCACAGCCGGAAGAGCCCCAACCCCCACGCTGTACAATGGCAGCACAGCCGGAAGAGCCCCAACCCCCACGCTGTAAAATAGCAGCACAGCCGGAAGAGCCCAACACTCACACTGTACAATGGCAGCACAGCCGGAAGAGCCCCAACCCTCACACTGTACAATGGCGGCACAGCCGGAAGAGCCCCAACCCCCACGCTGTACAATGGCAGCACAGCCGGAAGAGTCCCAACCCTCACGCTGTACAATGGCGGCACAGCCGGAAGAGCCCCAACCCTCGCGCTGTACAATGGCGGCACAGCCGGAAGAGCCCCAACCCTCGCACTGTACAATGGCAGCACAGCCGGAAGAGCCCCAACCCCCGCGCTGTACAATGGCAGCACAGCCGGAAGAGCCCCAACCCCCACGCTGTACAATAGCAGCACAGCCGGAAGAGCCCCAACCCTCACACTGTACAATGGCAGCACAGCCGGAAGAGCCCCAACCTTCACACTGTACAATGGCGGCACAGCCGAAAGAGCCCCAACCCCCACGCTGTACAATGGCAGCACAGCCGGAAGAGCCCCAACCCCCACGCTGTACAATGGCAGCACAGCCGGAAGAGCCCCAACCCCCACGCTGTACAATGGCAGCACAGCTGGAAGAGCCCTATCCCCCGCGCTGTACAATGGTGGCACAGCCGGATGGCACCAACCCTCACACTGTATAATGGCGGCACAGCCGGATGAGCCACGACTTTCACTATGTACAATGGCAGCACAGCCGGAAGAGCCCCACCCCTCACGCTGTACAATGGCGACACAGCCGGAAGAGCCTCAAACCCCACGCTGTACAAAGGCGGCACAGCCGGATGAGCCACAACCCTCACTCTCTATAATGATGGCACAGCCGGATGAGCCCCAAACCTCACTCTCTATAAATGATGGCACATCCGGATGAGCCCCAACCCTCACTTTCTACAATGATGGCACAGCCGGATGAGCCCCAACCCTCACTCTCTATAAATGATGGCACAGCCGGATGAGCCCCAACCCTCACTCTCTATAAATGATGGCACAGCCGGATGAGCCCCAACCCTCACTCTCTATAAATGATGGCACAGCCGGATGAGCCCCAACCCTCACTCTCTACAATGGCGGCACAGCTGGAGGAGCCTCGACCCTCACACTGTACAATGATGGCACAGCCGGAGGAGCCTCGACCTTCACACTGTACAATGATGGCACAGCCGGAAGATCCTTGACCCTCACTCTGTACAATGACGGCACAGCCGGATGAGCCTCGACCCTCTTGCTGTACAATGGCGGCACAGCCGGAAGAGCCCCAACCCTCACTCTGTACAATGATGGCGCAGCCGGAGGAGCCCCGACCCTCATTCTGTACAATGGCGGCAAAGCTGGAGGAGCCCCAACCCTCACTCTGTACAATGGCGGCAAAGCTGGAAGAGCCCCAACCCTCACTCTGTACAATGGTGGCACAGTCGGAGGAGCCCCAACCCTCACTCTGTACAATGGCGGAACAGCTGGAAGAGCCCCAACCCTCACTCTGTACAATGGCGGGAAAGCCAGAAGAGCCCCAACCCTCACTCTGTACAATGGCGGCACAGCCGGAGGAGCCCCAACCCTCACTCTGTACAAAGGCGGCACAGCCGGAAGAGCCCCGACCCTCACTCTGTACAATGGCGACACAGACGGAGGAGCCCCAACCCTCACTCTGTACAATGGCGACACAGCCGGAGGAGCCCTGACCCTCACGCTGTACAAAGGCGGCACAGCCGGAAGAGCCCCAACCCTCACGCTGTACAATGGCGACACAGCCGGATGAGCCCCAACCATCACGCTGTACAAAGGCGGCACAGCCGGAAGAGCCCCGACCCTCACTCTGTACAATGGCGACACAGACGGAGGAGCCCCAACCCTCACTCTGTACAATGGCGACACAGCCGGAGGAGCCCCAACCCTCACTCTGTACAATAGCGACACAGCCGGAGGAGCCCTGACCCTCACGCTGTACAATGACGACACAGACGGAGGAGCCCCAACCCTCACTCTGTACAATGGCGAAACAGCCGGAGAAGCCCTGACCCTCACGCTGTACAATGGCGGCACAGCCGGATGAGCCCCAACCCTCACTCTGTACAATGGCGACACAGCCGGAGGAGCCCCAACCCTCACTCTGTACAATGGCGACACAGCCGGAGGAGCCCTGACCCTCACGCTGTACAATGGCGGCACAGCCGGATGAGCCCCAATCATCACGCTGTACAATGGCGGCACAACCGGATGAGCCCCAACCCTCATTCTGGGTGAGAAGGAGACAACTGTTGGTGCAATAGTAAGAAAATGGAAGAAATACAAAATTACTGTCAATCGGCATCGATCTGGGGCACCATGCAAAATCTCACCTCGTGGGGTATCCTTGATCATGAGGAAGGTGAGAGATCAGCCTAAAACTACATGGGGGGAACTTGTTAATGATCTCAAGGCAGCTGGGACCAGAATCACCAAGAAAACCATTGGTAACACATTACTCCTTAAAGGTTTAAAATCCTGCAGTGCCCACAAGGTCGCCCTGCTCAAGAAGGCACATGTGCAGGCCCGTCTGAAGTTTGCCAATGAACACCTGGATGATTCTGTGAGTTAATGGGAGAAGGTGCTGTGGGCAGATGAGACAAAAATTGAGCTCTTTGGCATTAACTCGACTCGCCGTGTTTGGAGGAAGAGAAATGCTGCCTATGACCCAAAGAACACCATCCCCACTGTCGAGCATGGAGGTGGAAACACTATGTTTTTGGGGTGTTTCTCTGCTAAAGGCACAGGACTACTTCACCACATCAATGGGAGAATGGATGGAGCCATGTACCGTAAAATCCTGAGTGACAACCTCCTTCTCTCAGTAAGAGCATTGAAGATGGGTCGTGGCTGGGTCTTCCAGCAAGACAATGACCCAAAACATACAGCCAAGGCAACAAAGGAGTGGCACAAAAAGAAGCACAGTAAGGTCATGGAGTGGCCTAGCCAGTCTCCAGACCTTAATCCCATAGAAATCTTATGGAGGGAGTTGAAGCTCCGAGTTGCCAAGCGACAGCCTCAAAATCTGAATGATTTAGAGATGATCTGCAAAGAGGAGTGGACCAAAACTCCTCCTGACATGTGCGCAACCCTCATCATCAACTACAAAAAACATCTGACTACTGTGCTGCCAACAAGGGTTTTGCCACCAATTATTAAGAGTTGTTTGCCAGAGGGATCAAATACTTATTTCTCACTGCAAAATGCAAATAAATGTATCTAATTTATACAATGTGATTTTCTTGATTTTTTTTGGATATTCTATCTCTCAATGTTAAAATTAACCTACCCTTAAAATTATAGACTGTTCATGTCTTTGTCAGTGGGCAAACTTACAAAAACAGCAAGGGATCAAATACTTATTTCCTTACCTGTATTGCTAGACACTAGTTAGGAAGGGCTACACTATTATAAGTAACAGAGGCTTGAATATCACTAGGGTTATAGTAACGGAAGAGCAGGACTGTCATGCTGCTGGAAAATAGATAAGCAGGACAATAGCACTCACCATAGCAGTGGGGAGCGTGTACATATTGCTACTATGGAGATATAATCCCCGTAGTGTAGTGATATATTACTAGAGATTAGTTAGGAAGCGCTAAACCACTGTAAGGAACAGATGGGCAGAGTAACCACTAGGTAGGGTTAGAATAACTAATGAGTATGTCTAGCGTACTGCTAGAGACTAGATACACAGGACCGCACACTTTAATCAGCAGAGGAATATCCTGACCCAGAGAATGAGTTGTAAGAAGAAATGAGTATCATTGTACTGCTGGAGACTAGACAGACAGGACTGCAACACTGTCAGTAGCAGAGGGAAGATTATAAACTGCCATACACACTACTATCTGTAGGGTAATATCATTATCCTAAAGTATAAATTAAACATGAGTCAACTGTACTGCGGGAGACTGGATAGACTGAATCACAACCCTGGCGGTGAAATAAGGACGAGAGCACATACTGGTATCAGCACAGTAATATCACTACCAGCAGGAGCACAGTTATAAAGTCTGGTAGGTAAGATCTATTTTACTACTAGAGACTAGACAGGCAGGGCTACAACACTGGCAGTACCACAGGGGTGACTGTAGATATAATGGAAAAAGCAGATTCTTATCATTATTTTTTTTTTTTTTCCCAAAGGACGAGTTATGAAAAGTGAAATGTATGTCTTTTGTATTGCTGGAGACTAGACAGGCAGGATTACAGCACTGACAGTAGCAGAGGGGAGATTGTAAATTTACATGCACACTACTTTCTGCAGGTTAAGATCTTAAAAGTATAAGTTATAAGTGAAAGATAGTTCCATTTTACTGCAGGAGACTAGATAAACAGGATTACAACACCCGCGGTAACAGAAGGAAAAGTGCACATAATCGTATCAGCACAGTAATATCATTATCCTAGAAGCAAAGTTATACAATCTGTGAGGAAGATGCTGCTGGGGACTAGACAGGCAGGAATCAACACTGGCAGTAACAGAGGGTGACTGTAGACATACTGGCATAAGCAGAGTCTTATTATTATTGTTAATATTACTATTTTCCTAAAGGAGTTATGAAGAGTAAAATGTAGGTCTATGGTACTGTGGGGGACTAGATAAACAGGATTAAAACCTGGCAGTAACAGAAGGAAGAGTGCACATAATCGTATCAGCACAGTAATATCAATATCCTAGAAGCAAAGTTATACAATCTGTGAGGAAGATATTGCTGGGGACTAGACAGGCAGGATTACACTACTGTAGACATACTGGTATAAGCAGAGTCTTATTATTATTATTACTATTATTGTTTATATTATTATTTTCCTAAAGGATGAGTTATGAAGTGTGAAATTCAGGTCTATGGTACTGCTGGAGACTAGACAGGAAGGATTACAACACTGACAGTAGCAGTGGGGGGGGGGGGTTGTAGACATACGGCCATAAGCAAAATTGGTGTTTTAAAGTTAGGCTTAGAGCGTCTGAAGAGCGGGTCAATTGTACTGCGGGAGACTAGATAGGCAAGTCTACAAACATTCTACTGTAGTACAATGTGGCAGAAGGGTGTCTGTGCAGTTTCACTGCCTCACCCTGGTCTCCGCCCAGGGGTGTAGATTCAGCACCTGGGTCCTAGAGCCTGAGCCCAATATTGCATTTACACCATAAGCAGAGACCAGTATTATAGATGCCACATGGTGGCGGAGGACTGCAAAACTCTATAGGGGCCGCGGAGCTTCAAGTTACACTGCCAAATCTACCGCTATATGAAAACTGTAAGAGCCAAGTAAGGCAGGCGGCTCGAGTCTGTACTAATCAAACAAGAAAACTCCGATGAGACTGATTCCATTCAATGCAGAACTGATAATTACAATTTACCATTTACAAACTTTCTTTCCTACTCGCAGAAAACTCAAACGGGGCGCGGAGGGCCCTGATTGCCACGTTACCTCCTTACCACAAGACACATGGTCCCTCCACCAAAAAAAGCAGGAAACACAGCAATAAAAGCTGAAATTAATCTTTCCTAATTTTAATTAGTAATTACAATAAAATAAAAAGAAAATAACTGAAGAGAGGAAAAAAAAATAACCTAAAATCGAAAATAAATAAATGCTAGAAAAATATCACATAAAACAATAAATTATTTTAAATGCAGATAAAAATAAAACACAAAAATAATAGGAAGGTGAAAATAATATATAAAAATATAAAAGAAATGAATATTGTAAACAAAAAAAAAGTTAAAAGCAAATATAAATAAAATATAATATAAAAGAGATAACCCCAAAAAATCTAAAAACACGTAAAAATAATATTTAAAAACATAAAAAAACTCTAAAAAATAAAAACTTTGAATAATATAAAACAACATAAAAGACAATAAAAAATATCTTATCTAAAAGATTAAAAAGTAAAAAGCAAATATAAATAAAATATAATATAAAAGAGATAACCTAAAAAAATCTAAAAACACATACAAATAATATTTAAAAACAAAAAAACTCTAAAAAAAATAAAAACTTTAAAAAAATAAGAATAATATAAAACAACATAAAAGACAATAAAAAATATCTAAAAGATTAAAAAGTAAAAAGAAAATAAAAAAATAATATATAACTACATAATGGAAATGAAAACGAAAAAAAATCCTATAAAAAAAAGTAAAAAGCAAACAAAAATAACATATATAAGCATAAAAAAATATATAAAAAAAGTTTAAAAAAAATGAAAAACAATGAAAACAAAACAAAAAAATCTAAAAGTAAAAAGAAAAAATATAAAAACATGAAAACTAAAAAAATAAAATGTACTAAAAATATATAAGAATGTAAAAGACTAAAATATCAACAATGAAAAGCAAATAAAAATAATATATAAAAAAATAAAAAATAAACAAGTAAAAAATATATAAAAAACAAAAGAAAACAAAAAATAGATAAAAAAATAATAAAAGGAATAAAAACAAATCTATAAGATAAATACAAATCTAAGGCGCATAGTAACATTTTCCAGCCCCTTTTGAGCCATCGATCATATTAATCTGTTGCTGGGGGGCTTCCTGCTCTTCGGAGCAGCTGCTTCCACCGTGGGGAGTCTCCACCAACTTTGGGGCACAGATGGGTCCAGCTGTAACAGATGACACACAAAAAGCGCTGCGTGTCACTTTCGGGAAGCGAATCTGAGCGGGTAAACTGTCCAGACCCCGGGAAACGTGTGAATGAAATATTATTCCAGGATACTCGCTAAAGCCCCCATTTTGTACTAATATTTTATCTGGCAGTTAGAGGGTGAAAGGGCAGCAATTGTGCGATTATCCGGCGCGGCTCCCCCCGGCCGCGTACATTGATATTTGTGTTGCGCTTATTCTCTAATCATCTGATGCAGGGTCTCAGCCTTTTCAAGTCTTCAGATGATTTGTAGCCGTCTGCTTCTCATAAAAGCAAAACAGAACGGCCGGGGATAATGAGGAACAGAGCGCGCCGACTGCGGATCCAACCGCGATGGAGAAAAAGAGACGCTGCAGCAGCTCCAGAGTGACGGGGAAGGGGGCAACCTGCTCCTACCCGCCTGGGAGCGGTGGGAGATGCGGTGGACGCACAGGCCCCCACTAGTGCTGGGTGTAGACATATAGTCCAGACAGAATCGGAGCGCAGGAAAACAACAGCAACAAGTCTCCGGGGCCCGACAGAAGCTGGGGAGAAGGTGCTTAAAGGGTGACTCCACCTGCAGGCTGTGTCCCTCCGCTATTACCTGTGATACAGATCGGCCACATGCACACTCTGTTCATTATCAGGAAGAAGAGTCAGAGGTCATCGCAGCACCGCCCACGAGGGTATCACAGCTCCGCCCACGAGGGTATCACAGCTCCGCCCACGAGGGTATCACAGCACCGCCTACGAGGGTATCACAGCACCATCCATGAGGGTATCACAGCACCGCCCATGAGGGTATCACAGCTCCACCCCAAAAGGTTATCACAGCACCGTCCAAGAGGGTATCACAGCTCCATTCAAGAGGGTATCACAGCTCCGTCCATGAAGTTATCACAGCACCGTCCCATGAGGTTATCACAGCACCGTCCCATGAGGTTATCACAGCTCCGTCCATGAGGGTATCACAGCTCCGTCCATGAGGGTATCACAGCTCCGTCCATGAGGGTATCACAGCTCCGCCCCAAAAGGTTATCACAGCTCCGCCCCAAAAGGTTATCACAGCTCCGCCCCAAAAGGTTATCACAGCTCCGTCCAAGAGGTTATCACAGCTCCGTTCAAGAGGTTATCATAGCTCCGTCCAAGAGGGTATCACAGCACCGTCCATGAAGTTATCACAGCTCCGCCCCAAAAGGTTATCACAGCTCCGTCCCATGAGGTTATCACAGCTCTGTCCATGAGGGTATCACAGCTCCGTCCATGGGGGTATCACAGCACCGCCCATGAGGGTATCACAGCACCGCCCATGAGGGTATCACAGCACCGCCCATGAGGGTATCACAGCACCGCCCATGAGGGTATCATAGCACCGCCCATAAGGGTATCATAGCACCGCCCATAAGGGTATCACAGCACCGCCCATGAGGTTATCACAGCCACGAACATAAGGGTATCACAGATCCGCCCATGAGGTTATGACAGCTCCGCCCATGAGGTTATCACAGCTCCGCCCATGAGGTTATCACAGCCCCGCCCATGAGGTTATCACAGCTCCGCCCATAAGGTTATCACAGCCCCGCCCATGAGGTTATCACAACACCGCCCATGAGGGTATCACACCCCTACCTATGAGGATATAACACCCCCGCCAATGATGGGATAACAGCCCCGTCCATGAGGGTATAACAGCCCCACCCATGAGGTTATCACAGCCACGACCATGAGGGTATCACAGCTCCGCCCATGAGGTTATGACAGCTCCGCCCATGAGGTTATCACAGCTCCGCCCATGAGGGTATCACAGCACCGCCCATGAGGGTATCACAGCTCCACCCCAAAAGGTTATCACAGCACCGTCCAAGAGGTTATCACAGCTCCGTTCAAGAGGGTATCACAGCTCCGTCCATGAAGTTATCACAGCTCCGCCCCAAAAGGTTATCACAGCACCGTCCCATGAGGTTATCACAGCACCGTCCCATGAGGTTATCACAGCTCCGTCCATGAGGGTATCACAGCTCCGTCCATGAGGGTATCACAGCTCCGTCCATGAGGGTATCACAGCTCCGCCCCAAAAGGTTATCACAGCTCCGCCCCAAAAGGTTATCACAGCTCCGCCCCAAAAGGTTATCACAGCTCCGCCCCAAAAGGTTATCACAGCTCCGTCCAAGAGGTTATCACAGCTCCGTTCAAGAGGTTATCATAGCTCCGTCCAAGAGGGTATCACAGCACCGTCCATGAAGTTATCACAGCTCCGCCCCAAAAGGTTATCACAGCTCCGTCCCATGAGGTTATCACAGCTCCGTCCATGAGGGTATCACAGCTCCGTCCATGAGGTTATCACAGCTCCGTCCATGAGGTTATCACAGCTCCGTCCATGGGGGTATCACAGCACCGCCCATGAGGGTATCACAGCACTGCCCATGAGGGTATCACAGCACCGCCCATGAGGGTATCACAGCACCACCCATAAGGGTATCATAGCACCGCCCATAAGGGTATCATAGCACCGCCCATAAGGGTATCACAGCACCGCCCATGAGGTTATCACAGCCACGAACATAAGGGTATCACAGATCCGCCCATGAGGTTATGACAGCTCCGCCCATGAGGTTATCACAGCTCCGCCCATGAGGTTATCACAGCTCCGCCCATGAGGTTATCACAGCCCCGCCCATGAGGTTATCACAGCTCCGCCCATAAGGTTATCACAGCCCCGCCCATGAGGTTATCACAACACCGCCCATGAGGGTATCACACCCCTACCTATGAGGATATAACACCCCCGCCAATGATGGGATAACAGCCCCGTCCATGAGGGTATAACAGCCCCACCCATGAGGTTATCACAGCCACGACCATGAGGGTATCACAGCTCCGCCCATGAGGTTATGACAGCTCCGCCCATGAGGTTATCACAGCTCCGCCCATGAGGGTATCACAGCACCGCCCATGAGGGTATCACAGCTCCACCCCAAAAGGTTATCACAGCACCGTCCAAGAGGTTATCACAGCTCCGTTCAAGAGGGTATCACAGCTCCGTCCATGAAGTTATCACAGCTCCGCCCCAAAAGGTTATCACAGCACCGTCCCATGAGGTTATCACAGCACCGTCCCATGAGGTTATCACAGCTCCGTCCATGAGGGTATCACAGCTCCGTCCATGAGGGTATCACAGCTCCGTCCATGAGGGTATCACAGCTCCGCCCCAAAAGGTTATCACAGCTCCGCCCCAAAAGGTTATCACAGCTCCGCCCCAAAAGGTTATCACAGCTCCGCCCCAAAAGGTTATCACAGCTCCGTCCAAGAGGTTATCACAGCTCCGTTCAAGAGGTTATCATAGCTCCGTCCAAGAGGGTATCACAGCACCGTCCATGAAGTTATCACAGCTCCGCCCCAAAAGGTTATCACAGCTCCGTCCCATGAGGTTATCACAGCTCCGTCCATGAGGGTATCACAGCTCCGTCCATGAGGTTATCACAGCTCCGTCCATGAGGTTATCACAGCTCCGTCCATGGGGGTATCACAGCACCGCCCATGAGGGTATCACAGCACTGCCCATGAGGGTATCACAGCACCGCCCATGAGGGTATCACAGCACCACCCATAAGGGTATCATAGCACCGCCCATAAGGGTATCATAGCACCGCCCATAAGGGTATCACAGCACCGCCCATGAGGTTATCACAGCCACGAACATAAGGGTATCACAGATCCGCCCATGAGGTTATGACAGCTCCGCCCATGAGGTTATCACAGCTCCGCCCATGAGGTTATCACAGCCCCGCCCATGAGGTTATCACAGCTCCGCCCATAAGGTTATCACAGCCCCGCCCATGAGGTTATCACAACACCGCCCATGAGGGTATCACACCCCTACCTATGAGGATATAACACCCCCGCCAATGATGGGATAACAGCCCCGTCCATGAGGGTATAACAGCCCCACCCATGAGGTTATCACAGCCACGACCATGAGGGTATCACAGCTCCGCCCATGAGGTTATGACAGCTCCGCCCATGAGGTTATCACAGCTCCGCCCATGAGGGTATCACAGCACCGCCCATGAGGGTATCACAGCACCGCCCATGAAGTTATCACAGCACCGCCCATGAGGGTATCACAGCACCACCCATGAGGGTATCACAGCACCACCCATGAGGGTATCACAGCACCACCCATGAGGTTATCACAGCACCACCCATGAGGTTATCACAGTCCCGCCCATGAGGTTATCACAGCACCGCCCATGAGGGTATCACAGCACCGCCCATGAGGGTATAACACCCCCGCCTATGAGGGTATAACACCCCCACCCATGAGGGTATCACAGCCACGACCATGAGGGTATAACACCCCCGCCCATGAGGGTATCACAGCTCCGTCCATGAAGTTATCACAGCCCTGACCCAAGGAGGTATCACAGCTTCAGCTGTTACATATGATGGACGTGGTTGTTGTAAATAATGGGCAAGGCTGGTATATATATGATGGGCGGGGCGGTTATATACACATATACGATAGGCGGGACTGTTATATATACATATATACGATGGGCGGGCTGTTATATACGATGGGCAGTGCGGTTATATATATGATGGGTGGGGCTGTTATATATTATGGGCAGGGCTGTTATATATATACACATACACGATGGGCGGGCTGTTATATACGATGGGCGGTGCTGTTATATATATGATGGGTGGGGTTGTTATATATACATATATATGATGGGTGGGGCTGTTATATATTATGGGTGGGGCTGTTATATATTATGGGCGGGGCTGTTATATATATACACATACACGATGGGCGGGGCTGTTATATACGATGGGCGGTGCTGTTATATATATGATGGGTGGGGTTGTTATACATACATATATATGATGGGTGGGGCTGTTATATATTATGGGAGGGGCTGTTATATATACATATACACGAGGGGCGGGCCTGTGACATTCTCTGGATGTGTGAACATGGACACATTCTGGCTTTCTGTATCGGGTGGAGTTACCTTTACGTTCCTTTCGTTGCTCTGATGTCCAGGTCTCTCCCAATGCTCCCCTGTAATCGTGCATCTCGGGTCGGGGGGTGCACAGCAGTGATTAGTCTGATTAGCGCGGCCCCTGGTGAATGTACGTGGCGGCCCGAGCAGCGCGCGGGAAACTGTGAGAACCAACTCCACTAATAAGTGTAAAAACTTCCTCAAATTGCAATAAAATCAATTATGTCCGGAGCCGCGGGCGTCGATTCCGCCTGTCACTGCTCATTTACAGCCACAGACTGCGGAGAATTTCCTCTCCTTGTCCGAGCCGCGTTCAGGTTACTGGAGCCGCAAGTAAATATTAACCCCCTGTATGCCGGGGTGGGCACGATCGCAGAAATGGTGACAGTGGCGGAAACATGGTGAAGACTGAAAGCCCCCGGCTCCAGATAATCCTGTGATATTTCTGCATTCTAGAGACAATTATTCTAAAAAAATTAGAAGAGCCGCGATCCGGCCGATCACTGACTATACTACATGTCCTCACAGCCCGACGCGATCCGGCCGATCACAGACTATATTACACGTACTCACAGCCCGACGCGATCCGGCCCCGATCCGGCTGATCACAAAGTATATTGCACGTCCTCACAGCCCGACACGAGCCATCCCCGATCCGGCCGATCACAGGCTATACTATACGTCCTCACAGCCCGACGCGATCCTGCCCCGATCTGACCGATCACAGATTATATTACACGTCCTCACGGCCCGAAGTGATCCATCCCCGATCAAACCGATCACAGATTATATTACACGTCCTCACAGCCCGACGCGATCCGGCCCCGATCCGGCCGATCACAAAGTATATTGCACGTCCTCACAGCCCGACACGAGCCATCCCCGATCCGGCCGATCACTGGCTATACTAAACGTCCTCACAGCCCGACGCGATCCTGCCCCGATCTGACCGATCACAGATTATATTACACGTCCTCACAGCCCGAAGTGATCCATCCCCGATCAAACCGATCACAGATTATATTACACGTCCTCACAGCCCGACGCGATCCATCCTCGATCTGACCGATCACAGATTATATTACACGTCCTCACAGCCCGACGCGATCCATCCCCGATCTGACCGATCACAGATTATATTACACATCCTCACAGCCCGACGCGATCCGGCCCCGATCTGACCGATCACAGATTATATTATACGTCCTCACAGCCCGACGCGATCCATCCCCGATCTGACCGACCACAGATTATATTACACGTCCTCACAGCCCGAAGCGATCCATCCCCGATCTGACCGACCACAGATTATATTACACGTCCTCACAGCCCGACGCGATCCATCCCCGATCTGACTGATCACAGATTATATTGCATGTCCTCACAGCCCGACGCGATCCATCCCCGATCCGGCCGATCACAGATTATATTACACGTCCTCACAGCCCGAAGTGATCCATCCCTGATCAAACCGATCACAGATTATATTATACGTCCTCACAGCCCGACGCGATCCATCCCCAATCTGACCGATCACAGATTATATTACACGTCCTCACAGCCCGAAGCGATCCATCCCCGATCTGACCGACCACAGATTATATTACACGTCCTCACAGCCCGAAGCGATCCATCCCCGATCTGACCGACCACAGATTATATTACACGTCCTCACAGCCCGACGCGATCCATCCCCGATCTGACTGATCACAGATTATATTGCATGTCCTCACAGCCCGACGCGATCCATCCCCGAACTGACTGATCACAGATTATATTACACGTCCTCACAGCCCGACGCGATCCATCCCCGATCTGACCGATCACAGATTATATTACACGTCCTCACAGCCCGACGCGATCCATCCCCGATCTGACCGATCACAGATTATATTACACGTCCTCACAGCCTGAAGTGATCCATCCTCGATCTGACTGATCACAGATTATATTACACGTCCTCACAGCCCGACGCGATCTATCCCCGATCTGACTGATCACAGATTATATTACACGTCCTCACAGTCCGACGCGATCCATCCTCGATCTAACCGACCACAGATTATATTACACGTCCTCACGGCCCGACGTGATCCATCCCCAATCTGACCGATCACAGATTATATTACACGTCCTCACAGCCCGACGCGATCCATCCCCGATCTGACCGACCACAGATTATATTACACGTCCTCATAGCCCGACGTGATCCATCCCCGATCTGACCGATCACAGATTATATTACACGTCCTCACGGCCCGACGCGATCCATCCTCGATCTAACCGACCACAGATTATATTACACGTCCTCACGGCCCGACGTGATCCATCCCCGATCTGACCGATCACAGATTATATTACACGTCCTCACAGCCTGACGCGATCCATCCTCGATCTGACTGATCACAGATTATATTACACGTCCTCACAGCCCGACGCGATCCATCCCCGATCTGACTGATCACAGATTATATTACACGTCCTCACAGCCCGACGCGATCCATCCCCGATCTAACCGACCACAGATTATATTACACGTCCTCACAGCCCGACGCGATCCATCCTCGATCTGACTGATCACAGATTATATTACACGTCCTCATAGCCCGACGCGATCCTGCCCCGATCTGACTGATCACAGATTATATTACACATCCTCACAGCCCGACGCGATCCATCACCGATCTAACCGACCACAGATTATATTACACGTCCTCACGGCCCGACGCGATCCATCCCCGATCTGACTGATCACAGATTATATTACACGTCCTCACAGCCCGACGCGATCCATCCCCGATCTGACCGATCACAGATTATATTACACATCCTCACAGCCCGACGCGATCAATCCTCAATCTGACCGATCACAGATTATATTACACGTCTTCACAGCCCGACGCGATCCATCCCCGATCTGACCGACCACAGATTATATTACACGTCCTCACAGCCGGACGCGATCCATCCTCAATCTGACTGATCACAGATTATATTACACATCCTCACAGCCCGACGCGATCCATCCTCCATCTGACCGATCACAGATTATATTACACGTCCTCACAGCCCGACGCGATCCATCCCCGATCTGACCAACCACAGATTATATTACATATCCTCACAGCCCGACGCGATCCATCCCCGATCTGACCGACCACAGATTATATTACACGTCCTCACAGCCGGACGCGATCCATCCTCGATCTGACTGATCACAGATTATATTACACATCCTCACAGCTCGACGCGATCCATCCTCAATCTGACCGATCACAGATTATATTACACGTCCTCACAGCCCGACGCGATCCATCCCCGATCTGACCGACCACAGATTATATTACACGTCCTCACAGCCGGACGCGATCCATCCCCGATCTGACCGACCACAGATTATATTACACATCCTCACAGCCCGACGCGATCCATCCTCGATCTGACTGATCACAGATTATATTACACGTCCTCACAGCCCGACGCGATCCTGCCCCGATCTGACTGATCACAGATTATATTACACATCCTCACAGCCCGACGCGATCCATCACCGATCTAACCGACCACAGATTATATTACACGTCCTCACGGCCCGACGCGATCCATCCCCGATCTGACTGATCACAGATTATATTACACGTCCTCACAGCCCGACGCGATCCATCCCCGATCTGACCGATCACAGATTATATTACACATCCTCACAGCCCGACGCGATCCATCCTCGATCTGACCGATCACAGATTATATTACACGTCTTCACAGCCCGACGCGATCCATCCCCGATCTGACCGACCACAGATTATATTACACGTCCTCACAGCCGGACGCGATCCATCCTCGATCTGACTGATCACAGATTATATTACACATCCTCACAGCCCGACGCGATCCATCCTCCATCTGACCGATCACAGATTATATTACACGTCCTCACAGCCCGACGCGATCCATCCCCGATCTGACCGACCACAGATTATATTACACGTCCTCACAGCCCGACGCGATCCATCCCCGATCTGACCGACCACAGATTATATTACACGTCCTCACGGCCCGACGCGATCCATCCCCGATCTGACCGATCACAGATTATATTACACGTCCTCACGGCCCGACGCGATCCATCCCCGATCTGACCAACCACAGATTATATTACACATCCTCACAGCCCGACGCGATCCATCCCCGATCTGACCGACCACAGATTATATTACACGTCCTCACAGCCGGACGCGATCCATCCTCGATCTGACTGATCACAGATTATATTACACATCCTCACAGCCCGACGCGATCCATCCTCAATCTGACCGATCACAGATTATATTACACGTCCTCACAGCCCGACGCAATCCATCCCCGATCTGACCGACCACAGATTATATTACACGTCCTCACAGCCGGACGCGATCCATCCCCGATCTGACCGACCACAGATTATATTACACATCCTCACAGCCCGACGCGATCCATCCTCGATCTGACCGATCACAGATTATATTACACGTCCTCACAGCCCGACGCGATCCATCCCCGATCTAACCGACCACAGATTATATTACACGTCCTCACGGCCCGACGCGATCCATCCCCGATCCGGCCAATCACAATATATTACACGTCCTCACAGTCCAAAGCCATCCGGTTCAGAGTCAGTGAGGGGGAAGCTCAGGATTTGGGGGTTTGTGATGCTGCAGTTTTTCTCACCTATTACAGTGGAGATAATAAGTATTTGATACACTGACGATTTTGCACGTTTTCAAGAACTACAGGAAACGTCTGACCTCTGTAATTGCAAACAAAGGTTTCTGGACCAAATATAAAGTTCTGTTTTTCTATTGTATCAAATACTTATTTCATGCAATAAAATGCAGATTAATTATGTAACAATCATACAATGTGATTTTCTGGATTTTGATTCTGTCTCTCACAGGTGAAGTGACCTACAATAAAAATTACAGACCTCTCCATTCATTGTAGGTGGGAAAACCTGCAAAATCATCAGCGTATCAAATGCTTATTTCCCTCCCTTTACCTACAATACGTTTCCTGAGCTTCATTGCTGTTTTCTCTCTGTTGTTTTGTTCTGTTTCTCGGCTTTGATGCCACGTTACAGCCACAGTCACACGCAGCTTTATTCTGTGCATTTTCTGCATCTCATTCCAGAAGGGGGAAATTTGGATTAAAAAAAAAACACTCAGCAGGTCTATTTCTGTAGCGAAAAATCACAATGGTGAAAGATTTACGCAAATCCCAAACCCCCCAAATACTCAATGTGAGAACTTGGCTAGTGCCCTGTAAGAGACAGGAAGAGATATAGAGTCAGGGGCGCGCTCAGCATGTACGAGGGTCCGGGGCGTGCTCAGCATGTACGAGGGTCCACCAGGGTGTGCTCAGCATGTACGAGGGTCCACCAGGGCGTGCTCAGCATGTACGAGGGTCCACCAGGGCGTGCTCAGCATGTACGAGAGTCCACCAGGGCGTGCTCAGCATGTACGAGGGTCCACCAGGGCGTGCTCAGCATGTACAAGGGTCCACCAGGGGTGCTCAGCATGTACGAGGGTCCACCAGGGCGTGCTCAGCATGTACGAGGGTCCAGGGCGTGCTCAGCATGTACGAGGGTCCGGGGTATGCTCAGCATGTATGAGGGTCCACCAGGGCGTGCTCAGCATGTACGAGGGTCCACCAGGGTGTGCTCGGCATGTACGAGGGTCCACCAGGGCGTGCTCGGCATGTACGAGGGTCCACCAGGGCGTGCTCGGCATGTACGAGGGTCCACCAGGGTGTGCTCGGCATGTACGAGGGTCCACCAGGGGTGCTCAGCATGTAAGAGGGTCCACCAGGGGTGCTCAGCATGTAAGAGGGTCCACCAGGGTGTGCTCAGCATGTACGAGGGTCCAGGGTGTGCTCAGCATGTACGAGAGTCCACCAGGGCGTGCTCAGCATGTACGAGGGTCCACCAGGGCGTTCTCAACATGTAAGAGGGTCCACCAGGGCGTCCTCAGCATGTACGAGGGTCCACCAGGGTGTGCTCAGCATGTACGAGGGTCCACCAGGGGTGCTCAGAATGTACGAGGGTCCACCAGGGGTGCTCAGCATGTAAGAGGGTCCACCAGGGTGTGCTCAGCATGTAAGAGGGTCCACCAGGGTGTGCTCAGCATGTACGAGGGTCCAGGGTGTGCTCAGCATGTACGAGAGTCCACCAGGGCGTGCTCAGCATGTACGAGGGTCCACCAGGGCGTGCTCAGCATGTACGAGGGTCCACCAGGGCGTGCTCAGCATGTAAGAGGGTCCACCAGGGCGTGCTCAGCATGTACGAGGGTCCACCAGGGCGTTCTCAACATGTAAGAGGGTCCACCCGGGTGTGCTCAGCATGTACGAGGGTCCAACAGGGGTGCTCAGCATGTACGAGGGTCCACCAGGGGTGCTCAGCATGTAAGAGGGTCCGGGGCGTGCTCAGCATGTACGAGGGTCCACCAGGGTGTGCTCAGCATGTACGAAGGTCCACCAGGGCGTGCTCAGCATGTACGAAGGTCCACCAGGGCATGCTCAGCATGTACGAGGGTCCACCAGGGCATGCTCAGCATGTAAGAGGGTCCACCAGGGTGCGCTCAGCATGTACGAGGGTCCAGGGTGTGCTCAGCATGTATGAGGGTCCACCAGGGGTGCTCAGCATGTAAGAGGGTCCGGGGCGTGCTCAGCATGTACGAGGGTCCACCAGGGCGTGCTCAGCATGTACGAGGGTCCACCAGGGCGTGCTCAGCATGTACAAGGGTCCACCAGGGCGTGCTCAGCATGTACGAGGGTCCACCAGGGCGTGCTCAGCATGTACGATGGTCCACCAGGGTGTGCTCAGCATGTACGAGGGTCCAGGGTGTGCTCAGCATGTATGAGGGTCCACCAGGGGTGCTCAGCATGTACGAGGGTCCACCAGGGTGTGCTCAGCATGTACAAGGGTCCACCAGGGCGTGCTCGGCATGTACGAGGGTCCACCAGGGCGTGCTCGGCATGTACGAGGGTCCACCAGGGGTGCTCAGCATGTACGAGGGTCCACCAGGGGTGCTCAGCATGTAAGAGGGTCCACCAGGGGTGCTCAGCATGTAACAGGGTCCACCAGGGTGTGCTCAGCATGTACGAGGATCCAGGGTGTGCTCAGCATATACGAGAGTCCACCAGGGCGTGCTCAGCATGTACGAGGGTCCACCAGGGCGTGCTCAGCATGTACGAGGGTCCACCAGGGCGTTCTCAACATGTAAGAGGGTCCACCAGGGCGTGCTCAGCATGTACGAGGGTCCACCAGGGCGTTCTCAACATGTAAGAGGTTCCACCCGGGTGTGCTCAGCATGTACGAGGGTCCAACAGGGGTGCTCAGCATGTACGAGGGTCCACCAGGGGTGCTCAGCATGTAAGAGGGTCCGGGGCGTGCTCAGCATGTACGAGGGTCCACCAGGGCGTGCTCAGCATGTACGAAGGTCCACCAGGGCGTGCTCAGCATGTACGAAGGTCCACCAGGGCATGCTCAGCATGTAAGAGGGTCCACCAGGGTGTGCTCAGCATGTACGAGGGTCCAGGGTGTGCTCAGCATGTATGAGGGTCCACCAGGGGTGCTCAGCATGTAAGAGGGTCCGGGGCGTGCTCAGCATGTACGAGGGTCAACCAGGGCGTGCTCAGCATGTATGAGGGTCCACCAGGGCGTGCTCAGCATGTACAAGGGTCCACCAGGGCGTGCTCAGCATGTACGAGGGTCCACCAGGGCGTGCTCAGCATGTACGAGGGTCCACCAGGGTGTGCTCAGCATGTACGAGGGTCCAGGGTGTGCTCAGCATGTATGAGGGTCCACCAGGGGTGCTCACCATGTACGAGGGTCCACCAGGGTGTGCTCAGCATGTACGAGGGTCCACCAGGGCGTGCTCGGCATGTACGAGGGTCCACCAGGGCGTGCTCGGCATGTACGAATCCACCAGGGTGTGCTCAGCATGTACGAGGGTCCACCAGGGGTGCTCAGCATGTACGAGAGTCCACCAGGGGTGCTCAGCATGTAAGAGGGTCCACCAGGGGTGCTCATCATGTAAGAGGGTCCACCAGGGTGTGCTCAACATGTACGAGGGTCCAGGGTGTGCTCAGCATGTACGAGAGTCCACCAGGGCGTGCTCAGCATGTACGAGGGTCCACCAGGGCGTGCTCAGCATGTACGAGGGTCCACCAGGGCGTTCTCAACATGTAAGAGGGTCCACCCGGGTGTGCTCAGCGTGTACGAGGGTCCACCAGGGGTGCTCAGCATGTACGAGGGTCCACCAGGGGTGCTCAGCATGTAAGAGGGTCCGGGGTGTGCTCAGCATGTACGAGGGTCCACCAGGGCGTGCTCAGCATGTACGAGGGTCCACCAGGGCGTGCTCAGCATGTACAAGGGTCCACCAGGGTGTGCTCAGCATGTACAAGGGTCCACCAGGGCGTGCTCAGCATGTACAAGGGTCCACCAGGGCGTGCTCAGCATGTACGAGGGTCCAGGGTGTGCTCAGCATGTATGAGGGTCCACCAGGGGTGCTCAGCATGTATGAGGGTCCACCAGGGGTGCTCAGCATGTACGAGGGTCCACCAGGGTGTGCTCAGCATGTACGAGGGTCCACCAGGGTGTGCTCAGCATGTACGAGGGTCCACCAGGGCGTGCTCGGCATGTACGAGGGTCCACCAGGGCGTGCTCGGCATGTACGAGGGTCCAACAGGGTGTGCTCGGCATGTACGAGGGTCCACCAGGGGTGCTCAGGATGTAAGAGGGTCCACCAGGGGTGCTCAGCATGTAAGAGGGTCCACCAGGGTGTGCTCAGCATGTACGAGGGTCCAGGGTGTGCTCAGCATGTATGAGAGTCCACCAGGGCGTGCTCAGCATGTACGAGGGTCCACCAGGGCGTGCTCAGCATGTACGAGGGTCCACCAGGGCGTGCTCAGCATGTACGAGGGTCCACCAGGGCGTGCTCAGCATGTACGAGGGTCCACCAGGGCGTTCTCAACATGTAAGAGGGTCCACCCGGGTGTGCTCAGCATGTACGAGGGTCCACCAGGGGTGCTCAGCATGTACGAGGGTCCACCAGGGGTGCTCAGCATGTAAGAGGGTCCGGGAAGTGCTCAGCATGTACGAGGGTCCACCAGGGCGTGCTCAGTATGTGCGAGGGTCCACCAGGGCATGCTCAGCATGTACGAGGGTCCACCAGGGCGTGCTCAGCATGTACGAGGGTCCACCAGGGTGTGCTCAGCATGTATGAGGGTCCACCAGGGCGTGCTCAGCACGTACGAGGGTCCACCAGGGTGTGCTCAGCATGTACGAGGGTCCAGGGTGTGCTCAGCATGTATGAGGGTCCACCAGGGGTGCTCAGCATGTAAGAGGGTCCGGGGCGTGCTCAGCATGTACGAGGGTCCACCAGGGCATGCTCAGCATGTACGAGGGTCCACCAGGGCGTGCTCAGCATGTACGAGGGTCCACCAGGGCGTGCTCAGCATGTACGAGGGTCCACCAGGGCGTGCTCAGCACGTACGAGGGTCCACCAGGGTGTGCTCAGCATGTACGAGGGTCCAGGGTGTGCTCAGCATGTATGAGGGTCCACCAGGGGTGCTCAGCATGTATGAGGGTCCACCAGGGGTGCTCAGCATGTAAGAGGGTCCACCAGGGGTGCTCAGCATGTACGAGGGTCCGGGGCGTGCTCAGCATGTACGAGGGTCCACCAGGGCGTGCTCAGCATGTACGAAGGTCCACCAGGGCATGCTCAGCATGTACGAGGGTTCGGGGCGTGCTCAGCATGTGAGAGGGTTCAGGGCGCGCTCAGCATGTACGAGGGTCCGGGGCGTGCTCAGCATGTACGAGGGTCCGGGGCGTGCTCAGCATGTACGAGAGTCCGGGGCGTGCTCAGCATGTGCGAGGGTAAGGGGCGTGCTCAGCATGTGCGGGGGTCCAGGATGTGCTCAGCATGTGTGAGGGTCCACCAGGAAATGCTCAGCATGTGTGAGGGTCCGGGGCGTGTTTAGCATGTGTGAGGTCGGGGCGTGCTCAGCATGTGCGAGGGTCCGGGGCGTGCTCAGCATGTACGCCGATTCTGCTACATGTTGGTTCCATAACTTTTTACTTAATATCATAATAGACATTTACAAATCAAAAACATTAAAAAAAATAATAATAATCTTGTTTCTGCCGAAGTGTCAGTCCTTACTGTGTACTGACATTTTATTCTGAAAGTGATTGGGTCTGTGATGAAGACAAGAAGACTGTGATCTGCAGGGAAATGCGGCTTCTTTCAAAAAAAATATTAGAAATCTATTTATAAATGATAAAGAATGATCCAATATCATGAAGCAGAGGTACTACAATCCGCATCATCCTCTCATCATTCAGGTCAGGTCCTAAACATGATGGGGGTATCATCCTGTTGTATCAGACCCATCCAGATCATAATCTACGCCCAAGATCAGGAGCCAAAACCGTCTGGATGGCAGGAAGAGCGCAGACACGACGCGCAGACACGACCCGCAGACACGACATGCGGACACACGGACACGACGCGCGAACACGACGCGAGTACACGACACGCAGACACGACATGCGGACACGACCCGCAGACACGACGCGCGGACACATAGACACGACACACAGACACGACATGCGGACACGACCCGAGGACACGCGGACACGACGCGCGGACACACAGACACGACACGCAGACACACAGACACGACAAGACACGCAGACACGACGCGCGGACACACAGACATGACACGCAGACACACAGACATGACACGCAGACACACAGACACGACAAGACACGCAGACACGACAAGACACGCAGACATGACACACGGACACGACGCGCGGACAAGACGCGCAGACACGATACACAGATACGACACACAGATACGACACACAGATACGACACACAGACAAGATGCGCAGACAAGACACAGACGCTTAGAGGTGGAAAATCTCTATTATCCGCACAGAAACATTCATCAAATCACCATGTAAAGAAATCAGATCTCAGAGCATAGTCACCGAGAGACCATCCCTGCGCCCCCCGGGATACAGCCGGCATCTAGAAAAACACATTCAAAGCCTCACGGCTCTCACCGATACCAGGATTGCTTCAGATTATAGCCGGGAAAAAATAACATACAGCGGAAAAAAAGGGATCTTCAAGGCAGAGAATAAAAGTAGAGAAGGAATAAAAATGTAACAAGAAGTAACAAAATAGTAACATAAAAATAAACAAGCACATATACAAAGAGAAAAAGAAAAAGAGAATGAAGATCAAATGAGAAATAAAAAATCCCAAAAGAAGTAATAAATATTAGTAGAGAAATAAATGAACATATAAAGAAAGAGAGAAAAAGAAAGAAAGAAAGAGAGAGCGAAAACAAACAATAAGTAAAGATGAAACAGTAAAAAAATGAATAGATAAATAAACAAGCACATTATATACAGAGAAAGAAAGAGAGAAAGAGAAAGAGAAAGCAAGTAAGAGATAAAATGTAACAAGCAGTGGAAAATATTAATAGAAAAATAAACACAAACATATATAGAGAGAGAGAGAGAGAGAGAGCGAGAGAACGAAAATAAACAATAAGAAAAAGAAATGTAACAAGCAGGGAAAAATATTAATAGAGAAATAGAAACGCAGATATAAATACAGAGAGAGAAACCAAAGAATTAGAAATAATAAATGATACAAGCAGTAAAAAAATATTTATAAACAGATAAATAGACACAGACATATATAGAGAGAGCGAGAGAGAGAAAACATATATTAAGAAATAGAAAATGTTCCAAGCAGTGAAATATAAAAATAACAATAACACAAAATCTAACAAGCGTTGGAAAACCTACAGAAAACATCGAAAATATCAGCAAGTGGAAAAAAAAATAAAATCTAAAAATCACCAGTGAAAAATTACTAAAAAAAAATCTAACAAGCAGTAAAAAAAAAATCTGAATAAATAGAAAAAGAAATAATGCAAATGTATATTATATATATCTATGTACAGAGAAGAGATGGAATAGGAAATAAAAAATGTGAGCGTAGGGAGAGATAAAAATATTAAAAAAAAGTCTAACAAGTGATGAAAGATAGTTTGAAAATACTGAAAGTGAAAAGAGTAAAAGGAAATAGCCAGCGAAAAATTAATTTAAAAAACTTAACAAGCCATAAAAAATATTAATATAAAAGTAAATTGATAGAATCTAAATGATTAAACAATTAAAAAAAAAAATTGGCTGCAATAAAAAATAAGTACAAGTAAAATGCAATGACATATGAACAAGTAAAAAATAATAAACCTACATGATTAAAAATAAAAATGAAATAAACCATTAAATCTAAACAAATAAAAGTTAATCTAAAAGTGCAATAAAATAAATAAAAGACGCTAATATGCAAATAAATGGATATTAATATGGAATGAAATAAAACTAATTAAAAATAAAAACATCAAAAAATAAAATAAAAAAACAAAAGAAACCTACAAGTAAAAAATGCAGGAAGCAAGAAGCAGAATGTGACGACGTCGGTGCGTCTCCTAATCGTGATAGAAACGTCAGGATTCTCTCTGGAGAAGTTTCACCCTTTCGCCCCCGGCATTCCCAGCAGATCCATCATTATTATGATGACATTAGTGGGGGCTCAGGATTTTGGGCTTTCCCCCCCGTACAATAGTCACTGCTGGCCATTATAGACGGCAGCCTCGCAGCGTGACAATGTGGAGCTCGCCGTCCGTTTTCTGTCCGTTCTCGGTGCCTCCTGTGATGTTACACGGCAGTCGCAGTAATGTGTGAGGCTGCGCTTATGTCACGGCCCCCCGGGTAGATCGTTCCTAACCAGATACCCACCTGCTCTGTGTTGTAACTAAACGCTACATTTTAATCTCATTATTTCTGGTGCGTTGTGGCGGCAGAAACGTCACAATCAGCCGACGCAAGATGTCAAAAATCATCAGGACTGAATGAGTCGATGAAAAGTGAAACTGGGAGGAGAAAACACGGAGCGTGCAGAGAGGAAAGGATTCTGTGCTCGGCTCCTGGTCCCCAGCGCTGTACACCTCTGTGGGATGACAGGGGCCCTATATGATATAATGGGTGTCGGCTCCTGGTACCCAGCGCTGTACACCTCTGTGGGATGACAGGGGCCCATATGATATAATGGGTGTCGGCTCCTGGTCCCCAGCGCTGTACACCTCTGTGGGATGACGGGGGCGCTATATGATATAATGGGTGTCGGCTCCTGGTCCCCAGCGCTGTACACCTCTGTGGGATGACGGGGGCCCTATATGATATAATGGGTGTCGGCTCCTGGTCTCCAGCGCTGTACACCTCTGTGGGATGACGGGGGCCCTATATGATATAATGGGTGTCGGCTCCTGGTCCCCAGCGCTGTACACCTCTGTGGGATGACGGGGGCCCTATATGATATAATGGGTGTCGGCTCCTGGTCCCCAGCGCTGTACACCTCTGTGGGATGACGGGGGCCCTATATGATATAATGGGTGTCGGCTCCTGGTCCCCAGCGCTGTACACCTCTGTGGGATGACGGGGGCCCTATATGATATAATGGGTGTCGGCTCCTGGTCCCCAGCGCTGTACACCTCTGTGGGATGACGGGGGCCCTATATGATATAATGGGTGTCGGCTCCTGGTCCCCAGCGCTGTACACCTCTGTGGGATGACGGGGGCGCTATATGATATAATGGGTGTCGGCTCCTGGTCCCCAGCGCTGTACACCTCTGTGGGATGACGGGGGCCCTATATGATATAATGGGTGTCGGCTCCTGGTCCCCAGCGCTGTACACCTCTGTGGGATGACGGGGGCGCTATATGATATAATGGGTGTCGGCTCCTGGTCCCCAGCGCTGTACACCTCTGTGGGATGACGGGGGCCCTATATGATATAATGGGTGTCTGCTCCAGGTCCCCAGCGCTGTACACCTCTGTGGGATGACGGGGGCCCTATATGATATAATGGGTGTCGGCTCCTGGTCCCCAGCGCTGTACACCTCTGAGGGATGACGGGGGCGCTATATGATATAATGGGTGTCGGCTCCTGGTCCCCAGCGCTGTACACCTCTGAGGGATGACGGGGGCGCTATATGATATAATGGGTGTCGGCTCCTGGTCCCCAGCGCTGTACACCTCTGCGGGATGACGGGGGCGCTATATGATATAATGGGTGTCGGCTCCTGGTCCCCAGCGCTGTACACCTCTGCGGGATGACGGGGGCCCTATATGATATAATGGGTGTCGGCTCCTGGTCCCCAGCGCTGTACACCTCTGCGGGATGACGGGGGCCCTATATGATATAATGGGTGTCGGCTCCTGGTCCCCAGCGCTGTACACCTCTGCGGGATGACGGGGCCCTATATGATATAATGGGTGTCGGCTCCTGGTCCCCAGCGCTGTACACCTCTGCGGGATGACGGGGGCCCTATATGATATAATGGGTGTCGGCTCCTGGTCCCCAGCGCTGTACACCTCTGCGGGATGACGGGGGCCCTATATGATATAATGGGTGTCGGCTCCTGGTCCCCAGCGCGGTACACCTCTGCGGGATGACGGGGGCCCTATATGATATAATGGGTGTCGGCTCCTGGTCCCCAGCGCGGTACACCTCTGCGGGATGACGCGGGCGCTATATGATATAATGGGTGTCGGCTCCTGGTTCCCAGCGCTGTATACCTCTGCGGGATGACGGGGGCCCTATATGATATAATGGGCGTCGGCTCCTGGTTCCCAGCGCTGTACACCTCTGCGGGACGACGGAGGCGCTATATGATATAATGGGCGTCCGCTCCTGGTCCCCAGCGCTGTACACCTCTGCGGGACGACGGGGGCGCTATATGATATAATGGGCGTCGGCTCCTTGTTCCCAGCGCTGTACACCTCTGTGGGACGACGGGGGCGCTATATGATATAATGGGTGTCGGCTCCTGGTCCCCAGCGCTGTACACCTCTGTGGGACGACGGGGGCGCTATATGATATAATGGGTGTCGGCTCCTGGTCCCCAGCGCTGTACACCTCTGTGGGATGACTCTATATAATAGATCCCTCTGCGTGTAATGACTCTATATAATAGATCCCTCTGCGTGTAATGACTATATAATAGATCCCTCTGCGTGTAATGACTCTATATAACAGATCCCCCTGCGTGTAATGGCTCTATACAATAGATCCCTCCGCGCGTGATGGCTCTATACAATAGATCCCTCCGCGCGTGATGGCTCTATACAATAGATCCCTCCGCGCGTGATGGCTCTATACAATAGATCCCTCCGCGCGTGATGGCTCTATACAATAGATCCCTCCGGGCGTACTGACTCTATACAATAGATCCCTCCGCGCGTAATGACTCTATACAATAGATCCCTCCGCGCGTGATGGCTCTATACAATAGATCCCTCCGCGCGTGATGGCTCTATACAATAGATCCCTCCGCGCGTGATGGCTCTATACAATAGATCCCTCCGCGCGTGATGGCTCTATACAATAGATCCCTCCGCGCGTGATGGCTCTATACAATAGATCCCTCCGGGCGTGATGGCTCTATACAATAGATCCCTCCGGGCGTGATGGCTCTATACAATAGATCCCTCCGGGCGTACTGACTCTATACAATAGATCCCTCCGCGCGTAATGACTCTATACAATAGATCCCTCCGCGCGTAATGACTCTATACAATAGATCCCTCCGCGCGTAATGACTCTATACAATAGATCGCTCCGCGCGTAATGACTCTATACAATAGATCGCTCCGCGCGTAATGACTCTATACAATAGATCGCTCCGCGCGTAATGACTCTATACAATAGATCGCTCCGCGCGTAATGACTCTATACAATAGATCGCTCCGCGCGTAATGACTCTATACAATAGATCGCTCCGCGCGTAATGACTCTATACAATAGATCGCTCCGCGCGTAATGACTCTATACAATAGATCGCTCCGCGCGTAATGACTCTATACAATAGATCGCTCCGCGCGTAATGACTCTATACAATAGATCGCTCCGCGCGTAATGACTCTATACAATAGATCGCTCCGCGCGTAATGACTCTATACAATAGATCGCTCCGCGCGTAATGACTCTATACAATAGATCGCTCCGCGCGTAATGACTCTATACAATAGATCGCTCCGCGCGTAATGACTCTATACAATAGATCGCTCCGCGCGTAATGACTCTATACAATAGATCGCTCCGCGCGTAATGACTCTATACAATAGATCGCTCCGCGCGTAATGACTCTATACAATAGATCGCTCCGCGCGTAATGACTCTATACAATAGATCGCTCCGCGCGTAATGACTCTATACAATAGATCGCTCCGCGCGTAATGACTCTATACAATAGATCGCTCCGCGCGTAATGACTCTATACAATAGATCGCTCCGCGCGTAATGACTCTATACAATAGATCGCTCCGCGCGTAATGACTCTATACAATAGATCGCTCCGCGCGTAATGACTCTATACAATAGATCGCTCCGCGCGTAATGACTCTATACAATAGATCGCTCCGCGCGTAATGACTCTATACAATAGATCGCTCCGCGCGTAATGACTC
The DNA here is from genome assembly GCF_046119375.1 of Phyllobates terribilis. Classification (NCBI taxonomy): domain Eukaryota; kingdom Metazoa; phylum Chordata; class Amphibia; order Anura; family Dendrobatidae; genus Phyllobates; species Phyllobates terribilis. The sequence continues at coordinate 973,770,618 of NW_027362762.1, read as the reverse complement.
TATACAATAGATCGCTCCTCGCGTAATGACTCTATACAATAGATCGCTCCTCGCGTAATGACTCTATACAATAGATCCCTCCGCGCGTAATGACTCTATACAATAGATCCCTCCGCGCGTAATGACTCTATACAATAGATCCCTCCGCGCGTAATGACTCTATACAATAGATCCCTCCGCGCGTAATGACTCTATACAATAGATCCCTCCGCGCGTAATGACTCTATACAATAGATCCCTCCGCGCGTAATGACTCTATACAATAGATCCCTCCGCGCGTAATGACTCTATACAATAGATCCCTCCGCGCGTAATGACTCTATACAATAGATCCCTCCGCGCGTAATGACTCTATACAATAGATCCCTCCGCGCGTAATGACTCTATACAATAGATCCCTCCGCGCGTAATGACTCTATACAATAGATCCCTCCGCGCGTAATGACTCTATACAATAGATCCCTCCGCGCGTAATGACTCTATACAATAGATCCCTCCGCGCGTAATGACTCTATACAATAGATCCCTCCGCGCGTAATGACTCTATACAATAGATCCCTCCGCGCGTAATGACTCTATACAATAGATCCCTCCGCGCGTAATGACTCTATACAATAGATCCCTCCGCGCGTAATGCCTCTATACAATAGATCCCTCCGCGCGTAATGCCTCTATACAATAGATCCCTCCGCGCGTAATGCCTCTATATAATAGATCCCTCCGCGCGTAATGACTCTATATAATAGATCCCTCCGTGTGTAATGTCTCTATATAATAGATCCCTCTGTGTGTAATGACGCTATATAATAGATAATAGATCCCTCTGCGTGTAATGACTCTATATAACAGATCCCCCTGCGTGTAATGGCTCTATACAATAGATCCCTCCGCGCGTGATGGCTCTATACAATAGATCCCTCCGCGCGTGATGGCTCTATACAATAGATCCCTCCGCGCGTGATGGCTCTATACAATAGATCCCTCCGCGCGTGATGGCTCTATACAATAGATCCCTCCGCGCGTGATGGCTCTATACAATAGATCCCTCCGCGCGTGATGGCTCTATACAATAGATCCCTCCGCGCGTGATGGCTCTATACAATAGATCCCTCCGCGCGTGATGGCTCTATACAATAGATCCCTCCGCGCGTGATGGCTCTATACAATAGATCCCTCCGCGCGTGATGGCTCTATACAATAGATCCCTCCGCGCGTGATGGCTCTATACAATAGATCCCTCCGCGCGTGATGACTCTATACAATAGATCCCTCCGCGCGTAATGACTCTATACAATAGATCCCTCCGCGCGTAATGACTCTATACAATAGATCCCTCCGCGCGTAATGACTCTATACAATAGATCCCTCCGCGCGTAATGACTCTATACAATAGATCCCTCCGCGCGTAATGACTCTATACAATAGATCCCTCCGCGCGTAATGACTCTATACAATAGATCCCTCCGCGCGTAATGACTCTATACAATAGATCCCTCCGCGCGTAATGACTCTATACAATAGATCCCTCCGCGCGTAATGACTCTATACAATAGATCCCTCCGCGCGTAATGACTCTATACAATAGATCCCTCCGCGCGTAATGCCTCTATATAATAGATCCCTCCGCGCGTAATGCCTCTATATAATAGATCCCTCCGCGCGTAATGCCTCTATATAATAGATCCCTCCGCGCGTAATGACTCTATATAATAGATCCCTCCGTGTGTAATGTCTCTATATAATAGATCCCTCTGTGTGTAATGACGCTATATAATAGATAATAGATCCCTCTGCGTGTAATGACTCTATATAACAGATCCCCCTGCGTGTAATGGCTCTATACAATAGATCCCTCCGCGCGTGATGGCTCTATACAATAGATCCCTCCGCGCGTGATGGCTCTATACAATAGATCCCTCCGCGCGTGATGGCTCTATACAATAGATCCCTCCGCGCGTGATGGCTCTATACAATAGATCCCTCCGCGCGTGATGGCTCTATACAATAGATCCCTCCGCGCGTGATGGCTCTATACAATAGATCCCTCCGCGCGTGATGACTCTATACAATAGATCCCTCCGCGCGTAATGACTCTATACAATAGATCCCTCCGCGCGTAATGACTCTATACAATAGATCCCTCCGCGCGTAATGACTCTATACAATAGATCGCTCCGCGCGTAATGACTCTATACAATAGATCGCTCCGCGCGTAATGACTCTATACAATAGATCGCTCCGCGCGTAATGACTCTATACAATAGATCGCTCCGCGCGTAATGACTCTATACAATAGATCGCTCCGCGCGTAATGACTCTATACAATAGATCGCTCCGCGCGTAATGACTCTATACAATAGATCGCTCCGCGCGTAATGACTCTATACAATAGATCGATCCGCGCGTAATGACTCTATACAATAGATCGATCCGCGCGTAATGACTCTATACAATAGATCGCTCCGCGCGTAATGACTCTATACAATAGATCGCTCCGCGCGTAATGACTCTATACAATAGATCGCTCCGCGCGTAATGACTCTATACAATAGATCGCTCCGCGCGTAATGACTCTATACAATAGATCGCTCCGCGCGTAATGACTCTATACAATAGATCGCTCCGCGCGTAATGACTCTATACAATAGATCGCTCCGCGCGTAATGACTCTATACAATAGATCGCTCCGCGCGTAATGACTCTATACAATAGATCGCTCCGCGCGTAATGACTCTATACAATAGATCGCTCCGCGCGTAATGACTCTATACAATAGATCGCTCCGCGCGTAATGACTCTATACAATAGATCGCTCCGCGCGTAATGACTCTATACAATAGATCGCTCCTCGCGTAATGACTCTATACAATAGATCGCTCCGCGCGTAATGACTCTATACAATAGATCGCTCCGCGCGTAATGACTCTATACAATAGATCGCTCCGCGCGTAATGACTCTATACAATAGATCGCTCCGCGCGTAATGACTCTATACAATAGATCCCTCCGCGCGTAATGACTCTATATAATAGATCCCTCCGTGTGTAATGTCTCTATATAATAGATCCCTCTGTGTGTAATGACGCTATATAATAGATAATAGATCCCTCTGCGTGTAATGACTCTATATAACAGATCCCCCTGCGCGTAATGACTCTATACAATAGATCCCTCCGCGCGTAATGACTCTATACAATAGATCCCTCCGCGCGTAATGACTCTATACAATAGATCCCTCCGCGCGTAATGACTCTATACAATAGATCCCTCCGCGCGTAATGACTCTATACAATAGATCCCTCCGCGCGTAATGACTCTATACAATAGATCCCTCCGCGCGTAATGACTCTATACAATAGATCCCTCCGCGCGTAATGACTCTATACAATAGATCCCTCCGCGCGTAATGACTCTATACAATAGATCCCTCCGCGCGTAATGCCTCTATATAATAGATCCCTCCGCGCGTAATGCCTCTATATAATAGATCCCTCCGCGCGTAATGCCTCTATATAATAGATCCCTCCGCGCGTAATGACTCTATATAATAGATCCCTCCGTGTGTAATGTCTCTATATAATAGATCCCTCTGTGTGTAATGACGCTATATAATAGATAATAGATCCCTCTGCGTGTAATGACTCTATATAACAGATCCCCCTGCGTGTAATGGCTCTATACAATAGATCCCTCCGCGCGTGATGGCTCTATACAATAGATCCCTCCGCGCGTGATGGCTCTATACAATAGATCCCTCCGCGCGTGATGGCTCTATACAATAGATCCCTCCGCGCGTGATGGCTCTATACAATAGATCCCTCCGCGCGTGATGGCTCTATACAATAGATCCCTCCGCGCGTGATGGCTCTATACAATAGATCCCTCCGCGCGTGATGACTCTATACAATAGATCCCTCCGCGCGTAATGACTCTATACAATAGATCCCTCCGCGCGTAATGACTCTATACAATAGATCCCTCCGCGCGTAATGACTCTATACAATAGATCGCTCCGCGCGTAATGACTCTATACAATAGATCGCTCCGCGCGTAATGACTCTATACAATAGATCGCTCCGCGCGTAATGACTCTATACAATAGATCGCTCCGCGCGTAATGACTCTATACAATAGATCGCTCCGCGCGTAATGACTCTATACAATAGATCGCTCCGCGCGTAATGACTCTATACAATAGATCGCTCCGCGCGTAATGACTCTATACAATAGATCGCTCCGCGCGTAATGACTCTATACAATAGATCGATCCGCGCGTAATGACTCTATACAATAGATCGCTCCGCGCGTAATGACTCTATACAATAGATCGCTCCGCGCGTAATGACTCTATACAATAGATCGCTCCGCGCGTAATGACTCTATACAATAGATCGCTCCGCGCGTAATGACTCTATACAATAGATCGCTCCGCGCGTAATGACTCTATACAATAGATCGCTCCGCGCGTAATGACTCTATACAATAGATCGCTCCGCGCGTAATGACTCTATACAATAGATCGCTCCGCGCGTAATGACTCTATACAATAGATCGCTCCGCGCGTAATGACTCTATACAATAGATCGCTCCGCGCGTAATGACTCTATACAATAGATCGCTCCGCGCGTAATGACTCTATACAATAGATCGCTCCGCGCGTAATGACTCTATACAATAGATCGCTCCGCGCGTAATGACTCTATACAATAGATCGCTCCGCGCGTAATGACTCTATACAATAGATCGCTCCTCGCGTAATGACTCTATACAATAGATCGCTCCGCGCGTAATGACTCTATACAATAGATCCCTCCGCGCGTAATGACTCTATACAATAGATCCCTCCGCGCGTAATGACTCTATACAATAGATCCCTCCGCGCGTAATGACTCTATACAATAGATCCCTCCGCGCGTAATGACTCTATACAATAGATCCCTCCGCGCGTAATGACTCTATACAATAGATCCCTCCGCGCGTAATGACTCTATACAATAGATCCCTCCGCGCGTAATGACTCTATACAATAGATCCCTCCGCGCGTAATGACTCTATACAATAGATCCCTCCGCGCGTAATGACTCTATACAATAGATCCCTCCGCGCGTAATGACTCTATACAATAGATCCCTCCGCGCGTAATGCCTCTATACAATAGATCCCTCCGCGCGTAATGCCTCTATATAATAGATCCCTCCGCGCGTAATGACTCTATATAATAGATCCCTCCGTGTGTAATGTCTCTATATAATAGATCCCTCTGTGTGTAATGACGCTATATAATAGATAATAGATCCCTCTGCGTGTAATGACTCTATAGAATAGATCACTCTGTGTGTAATGACTCTATAGAATAGATCCCTCTGTGTGTAATGACTCTATAGAATAGATCCCTCTGTGTGTAATGACTCTATAGAATAGATCCCTCTGTGTGTAATGACTCTATATAATAGATCCCTCTGTGTGTAATGCCTCTACATAATAGATCCCTCTGCGTGTAATGACGCTATATAATAGATCCCTCTGCGTGTAATGACTCTATATAATAGATCCCTCTGCGTGTAATGACTCTATATAATAGATCCCTCTGCGTGTAATGTCTCTATATAATAGATCCCTCTGCGTGTAATGACTCTATATAATAGATCCCTCTGCGTGTAATGACTCTATATAATAGATCCCTCTGCGTGTAATGACTCTATATAATAGATCCATCTGCGTGTAATGACTCTATATAATAGATCCCTCTGTGTGTAATGACTATAGATCCCTCTGCGTGTAATGACTCTATATAATAGATCCCTCTGTGTGTAATGACTCTATATAATAGATCCCTCTGTGTGTAATGCCTCTATATAATAGATCCCTCTGTGTGCAATGACTGTATATAATAGATCCCTCTGTGTGTAATGACTGTATATAATAGATCCATCTGTGTAATGACTATAGATCCCTCTGCGTGTAATGACTCTATATAATAGATCCCTCTGCGTGTAATGACTCTATATAATAGATCCATCTGCGTGTAATGACTCTATATAATAGATCCCTCTGTGTAATGACTATAGATCCCTCTGCGTGTAATGACTCTATATAATAGATCCCTCTGCGTGTAATGACTCTATATAATAGATCCCTCTGCGTGTAATGACTCTATGTAATAGATCCCTCTGCGTGTAATGACTCTATGTAATAGATCCCTCTGCGTGTAATGACTCTATGTAATAGATCCCTCTGCGTGTAATGACTCTATGTAATAGATCCCTCTGCGTGTAATGACTCTATATAATAGATCCCTCTGCGTGTAATGACTCTATATAATAGATCCCTCTGCGTGTAATGACTCTATATAATAGATCCCTCTGCGTGTAATGACTCTATATAATAGATCCATCTGCGTGTAATGACTCTATATAATAGATCCCTCTGCGTGTAATGACTCTATATAATAGATCCCTCTGCGTATAATGACTCTATATAATAGATCCCTCTGCGTGTAATGACTCTATATAATAGATCCCTCTGCGTGTAATGACTCTATATAATAGATCCTCTGCGTGTAATGACTCTATATAATAGATCCCCCTGCGTGTAATGACTCTATATAATAGATCCCTCTGCGTGTAATGACTCTATATAATAGATCCCTCTGCGTGTAACGACTCTATATAATAGATCCCTCTGCGTGTAACGACTCTATATAATAGATCCCTCTGCGTGTAACGACTCTATATAATAGATCCCTCTGCGTGTAACGACTCTATATAATAGATCCCTCTGCGTGTAACGACTCTATATAATAGATCCCTCTGCGTGTAACGACTCTATATAATAGATCCCTCTGCGTGTAACGACTCTATATAATAGATCCCTCTGCGTGTAACGACTCTATATAATAGATCCCTCTGCGTGTAATGACTCTATATAATAGATCCCTCTGCGTGTAATGACTCTATATAATAGATCCCTCTGTGTGTAATGACTCTATATATAGATCCCTCTGCGTGTAATGACTCTATATAATAGATCCCTCTGCGTGTAATGACTATATAATAGATCCCTCTGTGTGTAATGACTCTATGTAATAGATCCCTCTGCGTGTAATGACTCTATATAATAGATCCCTCTGCGTGTAATGACTCTATATAATATAGGAGGTTGTCTTTTTCGTGATATTGTAATTTAGTGAGATGTTCTTGTATATTACATAGAGTAAAGTAGGAGTCTTTGTGGTTAATACAATTAATCTCCAGCGCTTCTCTATCGCTCAGTGACATTGTAGATTGTAAAGGAGGAAAATATTCCAAAACCTGTGAGAAGGAGTGGCGGACAGCGAGCGGACATCATGGCGGTCACCGGTGACTTGTTGGGGTGCGGTAAGCTCCTGCCATACTGGCGCGTCATGTCTGTCACCAGCACCTTTATCTGGGAATACCAGGAGACGTCACGCAACGTGGCCGCCACTACAACTCCCACTCTGGATGCGACCCCCCAGGAGTGACGGATATTGAGCCTCCCTGACAATCACCGCGGATTCCAGAGGAAAGTGGTCTCTAGTGAGAAGCTGTGGAAGGAGATCCCAAACCCAAGTCATTCAGGTTAAGGGCAATGGGACCAAATACTGATGAAGCGCCGGCTCGGGGGCAGATATCAGGCAGTTTTCTGGCGACGCTGCTGGGAAAGGTTCTTGCTCGGCCTCTGGGGTGCGGGGATAGTTTTCCTTTCCTCGCAGGGTGTTTATGAGAGGTAGATAAATCTGGGGAAGTGGCGGCTGCCAGATGCCGTCTCTACCTTCACATATTAGTTACATATTTTAGACCCCCGGGGGGATTTCACGCACAGGACCGAGGTCACTTCACTGGCGGAAACATGACGAAAGGACGATTTAATGGCCGGTTCTGCGGTGACGGCTGCTCGGCCAGTTTTCCAATAAACGCTCGGTCCCCAGACACCAGGTTTAATGTGCCCCATAAATAAATGGCTGGATCAGGGGGGTCTGGTAAAATCTCCAGCCCCTGAATGTCACAATTGGAAATCTGCACAATTTACAGTGACGCTCTGCCACTTATTGTCCGAATCTAGCAGAGTCGACGGCGCTGAGATCAGCGGATCAGACGCTGCGCAGAACGAGCTGAAGTAACGGAGCGGGTCTGCAGCGCTCCCTGCACGAGGTCGGCCGCGGAGGGGCCAGGAGCGGGACATGGGGGGCTGCTATCATTTCACCATTTGCTCCACAACTTTCTCCTGCGATTCATCACTTGTGCTTCACCGAAGCCGCTTTTTGGGTTTGTCTTGTTGTTGCCGTTTTTATGCAAAATTCTTCAACGCGGCACAAACGGTTCAGGAATTTTGTGAAAAGTAAAAAAAAAAAAAAAGAAAATTTGAAGTTTTGTCATTCGTCTTTTTTCTGACTTTTTAGCGCAATAAGTTGTACAGTTTGCAAAATGTCTCAAAAACGGCACAAACATTTGGGGAGTGCATGAAACCACTCGGGGGGACGGGGGTCAATCTGCACAAAAATGTAGAAACTTATCAAAAAATTACAAATTATGGATCAACATCTGGAAATCTGAAATCCTCCGACAACCGCAAAAAAAAAAGCAGCAAAGTCATAAAGAAGAAATAAAAACAGAAAGAAATGAAAAGAAGAACAAAAGAGGTGAAAAACACCAAAAACAGATGAAGAAAGACGCAAAGTGTGAACAATGCTCTGTGAGCCGCTCGTCAGCTGTGTTACAATGTATCAGTGTGAACAACGCTCTGTGAGCCGCTCGTCTGCTGTGTTACAATGTATCAGTGTGAACAATGCTCTGTGAGCAGCTCGTCAGCTGTGTTACAATGTATCAGTGTGAACAATGCTCTGTGAGCCGCTCGTCTGCTGTGTTACAATGTATCAGTGTGAACAATGCTCTGTGAGCAGCTCGTCAGCTGTGTTACAATGTATCAGTGTGAACAATGCTCTGTGAGCCGCACGTCTGCTGTGCTACAATGTATCAGTGTGAACAATGCTCTGTGAGCCGCACGTCTGCTGTGCTACAATGTATCAGTGTGAACAATGCTCTGTGAGCCGCACGTCTGCTGTGCTACAATGTATCAGTGTGAACAATGCTCTGTGAGCCGCACGTCTGCTGTGTTACAATGTATCAGTGTGAACAACGCTCTGTGAGCCGCACGTCTGCTGTGCTACAATGTATCAGTGTGAACAATGCTCTGTGAGCCGCACGTCTGCTGTGTTACAATGTATCAGTGTGAACAATGCTCTGTGAGCCGCTCGTCTGCTGTGTTACAATGTATCAGTGTGAACAATGCTCTGTGAGCTGCATGTCTGCTGTGTTACAATGTATCAGTGTGAACAATGCTCTGTGAGCCGCACGTCTGCTGCTGTTACAATATATCAGTGTGAACAATGCTCTGTGAGCCGCACGTCTGCTGTGTTACAATGTATCAGTGTGAACAATGCTCTGTGAGCTGCTCGTCTGCTGTGTTACAATGTATCAGTGTGAACAATGCTCTGTGAGCGGCACGTCTGCTGCTGTTACAATATATCAGTGTGAACAATGCTCTGTGAGCGGCACGTCTGCTGTGTTACAATGTATCAGTGTGAACAATGCTCTGTGAGCGGCTCGTCTGCTGCTGTTACAATATATCAGTGTGAACAATGCTCTGTGAGCGGCACGTCTGCTGCTGTTACAATATATCAGTGTGAACAATGCTCTGTGAGCTGCTCGTCTGCTGCTGTTACAATATATCAGTGTGAACAATGCTCTGTGAGCGGCTCGTCTGCTGCTGTTACAATATATCAGTGTGAACAATGCTCTGTGAGCAGCTCGTCAGCTGTGTTACAATGTATCAGTGTGAACAATGCTCTGTGAGCGGCTCGTCTGCTGCTGTTACAATATATCAGTGTGAACAATGCTCTGTGAGCGGCACGTCTGCTGCTGTTACAATATATCAGTGTGAACAATGCTCTGTGAGCTGCTCGTCTGCTGCTGTTACAATATATCAGTGTGAACAATGCTCTGTGAGCGGCACGTCTGCTGTGCTACAGTGTATCAGTGTGAACAATGCTCTGTGAGCGGCACGTCTGCTGCTGTTACAATGTATCAGTGTGAACAATGCTCTGTGAGCGGCACGTCTGCTGTGTTACAATATATCAGTGTGAACAATGCTCTGTGAGCCGCACGTCTGCTGTGTTACAATGTATCAGTGTGAACAATGCTCTGTGAGCTGCACGTCTGCTGTGCTACAATGTATCAGTGTGAACAATGCTCTGTGAGCCGCACGTCTGCTGTGTTACAATGTATCAGTGTGAACAATGCTCTGTGAGCGGCTCGTCTGCTGTGTTACAATGTATCAGTGTGAACAATGCTCTGTGAGCCACACGTCTGCTGTGTTACAATGTATCAGTGTGAACAATGCTCTGTGAGCTGCTCGTCTGCTGTGTTACAATGTATCAGTGTGAACAACGCTCTGTGAGCCGCACGTCTGCTGTGCTACAATGTATCAGTGTGAACAATGCTCTGTGAGCGGCACGTCTGCTGTGTTACAATATATCAGTGTGAACAATGCTCTGTGAGCCGCACGTCTGCTGCTGTTACAATATATCAGTGTGAACAATGCTCTGTGAGCGGCACGTCTGCTGTGTTACAATGTATCAGTGTGAACAATGCTCTGTGAGCGGCACGTCTGCTGTGTTACAATGTATCAGTGTGAACAATGCTCTGTGAGCGGCTCGTCTGCTGTGTTACAATGTATCAGTGTGAACAATGCTCTGTGAGCCACACGTCTGCTGTGTTACAATGTATCAGTGTGAACAATGCTCTGTGAGCTGCTCGTCTGCTGTGTTACAATGTATCAGTGTGAACAACGCTCTGTGAGCCGCACGTCTGCTGTGCTACAATGTATCAGTGTGAACAATGCTCTGTGAGCCGCACGTCTGCTGCTGTTACAATGTATCAGTGTGAACAATGCTCTGTGAGCGGCATGTCTGCTGTGTTACAATGTATCAGTGTGAACAATGCTCTGTGAGCCGCTCGTCTGCTGTGTTACAATATATCAGTGTGAACAACGCTCTGTGAGCTGCTCGTCTGCTGTGTTACAATGTATCAGTGTGAACAATGCTCTGTGAGCCGCACGTCTGCTGTGTTACAATATATCAGTGTGAACAATGCTCTTTGAGCCGCACGTCTGCTGTGTTACAATGTATCAGTGTGAACAACGCTCTGTGAGCCGCACGTCTGCTGTGCTACAATGTATCAGTGTGAACAATGCTCTGTGAGCCGCACGTCTGCTGCTGTTACAATGTATCAGTGTGAACAACGCTCTGTGAGCGGCTCGTCTGCTGTGTTACAATGTATCAGTGTGAACAATGCTCTGTGAGCCGCTCGTCTGCTGTGTTACAATATATCAGTGTGAACAATGCTCTGTGAGCGGCACGTCTGCTGTGTTACAATATATCAGTGTGAACAATGCTCTGTGAGCCGCATGTCTGCTGTGTTACAATATATCAGTGTGAACAATGCTCTTTGAGCCGCACGTCTGCTGTGTTACAATGTATCAGTGTGAACAACGCTCTGTGAGCCGCACGTCTGCTGTGCTACAATGTATCAGTGTGAACAATGCTCTGTGAGCTGCACGTCTGCTGCTGTTACAATATATCAGTGTGAACAATGCTCTGTGAGCTGCTCGTCTGCTGCTGTTACAATATATCAGTGTGAACAATGCTCTGTGAGCGGCACGTCTGCTGCTGTTACAATATATCAGTGTGAACAATGCTCTGTGAGCGGCACGTCTGCTGTGTTACAATGTATCAGTGTGAACAATGCTCTGTGAGTGGCACGTCTGCTGCTGTTACAATATATCAGTGTGAACAATGCTCTGTGTGCCGCACGTCTGCTGCTGTTACAGTGTATCAGGGTGAACAACGCTCTGTGAGCGGCTCGTCTCTTCTGTGTGATACTGACGTCTCTGCTGTATAAATCTCATTCATTTCCCTTTTAGCAGAAGCCACAAGAAGAACAAAGAAAATACCAAAATAACAAATGACAGGAGCTGCCTCAGAGGGGCCACAGAGAGCAGAGCGTCCAGAGGTGACGGCCCCGGTGTAACCCGCTCCTCCCCGGTACAGTCCATCCACTCCTCACTACCAGGAGCCGCCGCAGAGGGGCCACAGAGAGCAGAGCGTCCAGAGGTGACGGCCCCGGTGTAACCCGCTCCTCCCGGTACAGTCCATCCACTCCTCACTATCAGGAGCCGCCGCAGAGGGGCCACAGCGAGCAGAGCGTCCAGAGGTGACGGCCCCGGTGTAACCCGCTCCTCCCGGTACAGTCCATCCGCTCCTCACTATCAGGAGCCACCGCAGAGGGGCCACAGCGAGCAGAGCGTCCAGAGGTGACGGCCCCGGTGTAACCCGCTCCTCCCGGTACAGTCCATCCGCTCCTCACTACCAGGAGCCACCGCAGAGGGGCCACAGCGAGCAGAGCGTCCAGAGGTGACGGCCCCGGTGTAACCCGCTCCTCCCGGTACAGTCCATCCGCTCCTCACTATCAGGAGCCCCCGCAGAGGGGCCACAGAGAGCAGAGCGTCCAGAGGTGACTGCCCCGGTGTAACCCGCTCCTCCCGGTACAGTCCATCCGCTCCTCACTATCAGGAGCCGCCGCAGAGGGGCCACAGAGAGCAGAGCGTCCAGAGGTGACGGCCCCGGTGTAACCCGCTCCTCCCGGTACAGTCCATCCACTCCTCACTATCAGGAGCCACCGCAGAGGGGCCACAGAGAGCAGAGCGTCCAGAGGTGACGGCCCCGGTGTAACCCGCTCCTCCCGGTACAGTCCATCCGCTCCTCACTATCAGGAGCCCCCGCAGAGGGGCCACAGCGAGCAGAGCGTCCAGAGGTGACGGCCCCGGTGTAACCCGCTCCTCCCCGGTACAGTCCATCCGCTCCTCACTATCAGGAGCGGCCGCAGAGGGGCCACAGCGAGCAGAGCGTCCAGAGGTGACGGCCCCGGTGTAACCCGCTCCTCCCGGTACAGTCCATCCACTCCTCACTATCAGGAGCGGCCGCAGAGGGGCCACAGAGAGCAGAGCGTCCAGAGGTGACGGCCCCGGTGTAACCCGCTCCTCCCGGTACAGTCCATCCACTCCTCACTACCAGGAGCCCCCGCAGAGGGGCCACAGAGAGCAGAGCGTCCAGAGGTGACGGCCCCGGTGTAACCAGCTCCTCCCGGTACAGTCCATCCGCTCCTCACTATCAGGAGCCACCGCAGAGGGGCCACAGAGAGCAGAGCGTCCAGAGGTGACTGCCCCGGTGTAACCCGCTCCTCCCGGTACAGTCCATCCACTCCTCAATACCAGGAGCCGCCGCAGAGGGGCCACAGAGAGCAGAGCGTCCAGAGGTGACCGCCCCGGTGTAACCCGCTCCTCCCGGTACAGTCCATCCACTCCTCACTACCAGGAGCCGCCGCAGAGGGGCCACAGAGAGCAGAGCGTCCAGAGGTGACGGCCCCGGTGTAACCCGCTCCTCCCCGGTACAGTCCATCCACTCCTCACTACTAGGAGCGGCCGCAGAGGGGCCACAGCGAGCAGAGCGTCCAGAGGTGACGGCCCCGGTGTAACCCGCTCCTCCCAGGTACAGTCCATCCACTCCTCACTATCAGGAGCGGCCGCAGAGGGGCCACAGAGAGCAGAGCGTCCAGAGGTGACGGCCCCGGTGTAACCCGCTCCTCCCGGTACAGTCCATCCACTCCTCACTACCAGGAGCCGCCGCAGAGGGGCCACAGAGAGCAGAGCGTCCAGAGGTGACGGCCCCGGTGTAACCCGCTCCTCCCCGGTACAGTCCATCCACTCCTCACTACTAGGAGCGGCCGCAGAGGGGCCACAGCGAGCAGAGCGTCCAGAGGTGACGGCCCCGGTGTAACCCGCTCCTCCCAGGTACAGTCCATCCACTCCTCACTATCAGGAGCGGCCGCAGAGGGGCCACAGAGAGCAGAGCGTCCAGAGGTGACGGCCCCGGTGTAACCCGCTCCTCCCGGTACAGTCCATCCACTCCTCACTACCAGGAGCCACCGCAGAGGGGCCACAGCGAGCAGAGCGTCCAGAGGTGACGGCCCCGGTGTAACCCGCTCCTCTCGGTACAGTCCATCCGCTCCTCACTACTAGGAGCGGCCGCAGAGGGGCCACAGCGAGCAGAGCGTCCAGAGGTGACGGCCCCGGTGTAACCCGCTCCTCCCCGGTACAGTCCATCCGCTCCTCACTATCAGGAGCGGCCGCAGAGGGGCCACAGAGAGCAGAGTGTCCAGAGGTGACGGCCCCGGTGTAACCCGCTCCTCCCCGGTACAGTCCATCCGCTCCTCACTACCAGGAGCGGCCGCAGAGGGGCCACAGAGAGCAGAGCGTCCAGAGGTGACGGCCCCGGTGTAACCCGCTCCTCCCCGGTACAGTCCATCCGCTCCTCACTACCAGGAGCCGCCGCAGAGGGGCCACAGAGAGCAGAGCGTTCAGAGGCGACAGCCCCGGTGTAACCCGCTCCTCCCCGGTACAGTCCATCCACTCCTCACTACCAGGAGCGGCCGCAGAGGGGCCACAGAGAGCAGAGCGTCCAGAGGTGACGGCCCCGGTGTAACCCGCTCCTCCCCGGTACAGTCCATCCACTCCTCACTACCAGGAGCCGCCTGCTCCAATCACAGAAACCCCAAAGTGTAACATAAAGGAGAACAACATAAAGAAAGTCACCAAGTGCCATTGTCAGCTGTCTCACAAAGACCCCACAATATCACTAAAAGCACAGCTAGCGAGATGTTATATCCCAAAGACTGAAGAGGTATTCCAATCAGTCACATCAGTAAACCTACAAAGCTCCAAATCCCCTGCATCGATATATAAAAGAGAAATTATATATTCTGTCTGTCTGCAGTCACCACTAGGGGGAGCTCCCTGTATACAGAGATACATGATAAGATCCAGTCTGCAGCCACCACTAGGGGGAGCTCCCTGTATACAGAGATACATGATAAGATTCTGTCTGCAGTCACCACTAGGGGGAGCTCCCTGTATACAGAGATACATGATAAGATCCTGTCTGCAGCCACCACTAGGCGGAGCTCCCTGTATACAGAGATACATGATAAGATCCTGTCTGCAGTCACCACTAGGAGGAGCTCCCTGTATACAGAGATACATGATAAGATCCTGTCTGCAGCCACCACTAGGGGGAGCTCCCTGTATACAGAGATACATGATAAGATCCTGTCTGCAGCCACCACTAGGGGGAGCTCCCTGTATACAGAGATACATGATAAGATCCTGTCTGCAGCCACCACTAAGGGGAGCTCCCTGTATACAGAGATACATGATAAGATCCTGTCTGCAGCCACCACTAGGAGGAGCTCCCTGTATACAGAGATACATGATAAGATCCTGTCTGCAGCCACCACTTGGGGGAGCTCCCTGTATACAGAGATACATGATAAGATCCTGTCTGCAGCCATCACTAGGGGGAGCTCCCTGTATACAGAGATACATGATAAGATCCTGTCTGCAGTCACCACTAGGGGGAGCACCCTGTATACAAAGATACAATGATAAGATTCTGTCTGCAGTCACCACTAGGGGGAGCTCCCTGTATACAGAGATACATGATAAGATTCTGTCTGCAGCCACCACTAGGGGGAGCTCCCTGTATACAGAGATACATGATAAGATTCTGTCTGCAGCCACCACTAGGGGGAGCTCCCTGTATACAGAGATACATTATAAGATCCTGTCTGCAGCCACCACTAGGGGGAGCTCTCTGTATACAGAGATACATGATAAGATTCTGTCTGCAGCCTCCACTAGGGGGAGCTCTCTGTATACAGAGATACATGATAAGATCCTGTCTGCAGCCACCACTAGGGGGAGCTCCCTATATACAGAGATACATTATAAGATCCTGTCTGCAGCCACCACTAGGGGGAGCTCCCTGTATACATAGATACATGATAAGATTCTGTCTGCAGCCTCCACTAGGGGGAGCTCTCTGTATACAGAGATACATGATAAGATCCTGTCTGCAGCCACCACTAGGGGGAGCTCCCTATATACAGAGATACATTATAAGATCCTGTCTGCAGCCACCACTAGGGGGAGCTCTCTGTATACAAAGATACATGATAAGATCCTGTCTGCAGCCACCACTAGGGGGAGCTCCCTGTATACATAGATACATGATAAGATTCTGTCTGCAGCCACCACTAGGGGGAGCTCCCTGTATACAGAGATACATGATAAGATCCTGTCTGCAGTCACCACTAAGGGGAGCTCCCTGTATACAGAGATACATGATAAGATCCTGTCTGCAGCCACCACTAGGGGGAGCTCCCTGTATACAGAGATACATGATAAGATCCTGTCTGCAGACACCACTAGAGGAAGCTCCTTGTATACAGAGATACATGATAAGATCCTGTCTGCCGTCACCACTAGAGGGAGCTCCCTGTATACAGGGATACATGATAAGATCCTGTCTGCAGCCACCACTAGGGGGAGCTCCCTGTATACAGAGATACATAAGATCCTGTCTGCAGCCACCACTAGGGGGAGCTCCCTGTATACAGAGATACATTATAAGATTCTGTCTGCAGCCACCACTAGGGGGAGCTCCCTGTATACAGAGATACATGATAACATTCTGTCTGCAGCCACCACTAGGGGGAGCTCCCTGTATACAGAGATACATGATAAGATTATGTCTGCAGTCACCACTAGGGGGAGCTCCCTGTATACAGAGATACAGGATAAGATTCTGTCTGCAGTCACCACTAGGGGGAGCTCCCTGTATACAGAGATACATTATAAGATCCTGTCTGCAGCCACCACTAGGGGGAGCTCTCTGTATACAGAGATACATGATAAGATTCTGTCTGCAGCCTCCACTAGGGGGAGCTCTCTGTATACAGAGATACATGATAAGATCCTGTCTGCAGCCACCACTAGGGGGAGCTCCCTATATACAGAGATACATTATAAGATCCTGTCTGCAGCCACCACTAGGGGGAGCTCCCTGTATACATAGATACATGATAAGATTCTGTCTGCAGCCTCCACTAGGGGGAGCTCTCTGTATACAGAGATACATGATAAGATCCTGTCTGCAGCCACCACTAGGGGGAGCTCCCTATATACAGAGATACATTATAAGATCCTGTCTGCAGCCACCACTAGGGGGAGCTCTCTGTATACAGAGATACATGATAAGATCCTGTCTGCAGCCACCACTAGGGGGAGCTCCCTGTATACATAGATACATGATAAGATTCTGTCTGCAGCCACCACTAGGGGGAGCTCCCTGTATACAGAGATACATGATAAGATCCTGTCTGCAGTCACCACTAAGGGGAGCTCCCTGTATACAGAGATACATGATAAGATCCTGTCTGCAGCCACCACTAGGGGGAGCTCCCTGTATACAGAGATACATGATAAGATTATGTCTGCAGTCACCACTAGAGGAAGCTCCTTGTATACAGAGATACATGATAAGATCCTGTCTGCCGTCACCACTAGAGGGAGCTCCCTGTATACAGGGATACATGATAAGATCCTGTCTGCAGCCACCACTAGGGGGAGCTCCCTGTATACAGAGATACATAAGATCCTGTCTGCAGCCACCACTAGGGGGAGCTCCCTGTATACAGAGATACATTATAAGATTCTGTCTGCAGCCACCACTAGGGGGAGCTCCCTGTATACAGAGATACATGATAACATTCTGTCTGCAGCCACCACTAGGGGGAGCTCCCTGTATACAGAGATACATGATAAGATTATGTCTGCAGTCACCACTAGGGGGAGCTCCCTGTATACAGAGATACAGGATAAGATTCTGTCTGCAGTCACCACTAGGGGGAGCTCCCTGTATACAGAGATACATGATAAGATCCGGTCTGCAGTCACCACTAGGGGGAGCTCCCTGTATTCAGAGATACATGATAAGATCCTGTCTGCAGCCACCACTAGGGGGAGCTCCCTATATACAGAGATACATTATAAGATCCTGTCTGCAGCCACCACTAGGGGGAGCTCTCTGTATACAGAGATACATGATAAGATCCTGTCTGCAGCCACCACTAGGGGGAGCTCCCTGTATACATAGATACATGATAAGATTCTGTCTGCAGCCACCACTAGGGGGAGCTCCCTGTATACAGAGATACATGATAAGATCCTGTCTGCAGTCACCACTAAGGGGAGCTCCCTGTATACAGAGATACATGATAAGATCCTGTCTGCAGCCACCACTAGGGGGAGCTCCCTGTATACAGAGATACATGATAAGATTATGTCTGCAGTCACCACTAGAGGGAGCTCCTTGTATACAGAGATACATGATAAGATCCTGTCTGCCGTCACCACTAGAGGGAGCTCCCTGTATACAGGGATACATGATAAGATCCTGTCTGCAGCCACCACTAGGGGGAGCTCCCTGTATACAGAGATACATAAGATCCTGTCTGCAGCCACCACTAGGGGGAGCTCCCTGTATACAGAGATACATTATAAGATTCTGTCTGCAGCCACCACTAGGGGGAGCTCCCTGTATACAGAGATACATGATAACATTCTGTCTGCAGCCACCACTAGGGGGAGCTCCCTGTATACAGAGATACATGATAAGATTATGTCTGCAGTCACCACTAGGGGGAGCTCCCTGTATACAGAGATACAGGATAAGATTCTGTCTGCAGTCACCACTAGGGGGAGCTCCCTGTATACAGAGATACATGATAAGATTCTGTCTGCAGTCACCACTAGGGGGAGCTCCCTGTATTCAGAGATACATGATAAGATTCTGTCTGCAGCCACCACTAGGGGGAGCTCCCTGTATACAAATCATTTGCCATGTAGAAGGGAGGGTCCCCATACATAAATACGTGAAAGTGTGTAGCAGCCTCATGCCCTACTGCTGTTCACCACCCATTGAGCAGTGTCCATCCCATAACCCTGGTTGGGTCACCACGACACAGAATATTATCTGGCATCTTCAGGTGGTCTTCTGAGTTCAATCCTCTCCATTCCCCACCATGGGATTCTGATCACAGAACACCTCCCCTTTAGGAAGCGCACGTATTCCTTCTCTCCGGGGGGATCGGTAAAAGAAAGGAGCCGGTCGTTCTCTGCCAAGACGCTCTCACGCTGTAAGGAATCCACAGTCCGTCACCACTCAGAACAATGATGTGACGAGTGATGGGCCCGACAGGGAAGAGATCTGAAAACCCGGAGAACCTGCCCAGAGTGAGCACATCCGTCACTGGGCGACCATGACGGCTCATTACTAGCACGATATTAAAAGCCTGAGGCTCCCCGCGGGAATCAGCGCAATTACCTGAGGCAAAGAGCAGCCGGTCAGGACGGCGGCCCCCATCAGGATGGCAGACCCCATCAGGACAATGACCCCATCAGGACGGCAGCCCCCATCAAGACAATGACCCAATCAGGACGGCGGCCCCCATCAGGATGGCAGACCCCATCAGGACAGCGGGACCCATCAGGACGGCAGCCCCCATCAGGACGGCGGCCCCCATCAGGACAGCAGCCCCAATCAGGACAATGACCCAATCAGGACGGCGGCCCCCATCAGGACGGCAGCCCCCATCAGGACAGCGGGCCCCATCAGGACGGCAGCCCCCATCAGGACGGCAGCCCCCATCAGGACAATGACCCAATCAGGACGGCGGCCCCCATCAGGATGGCAGACCCCATCAGGACAGCGGGCCCCATCAGGACGGCAGCCCCCATCAGGACGGCAGCCCCCATCAGGACGGCAGCCCCCATCAGGACAATGACCCAATCAGGACGGCGGCCCCCATCAGGATGGCAGACCCCATCAGGATGGCAGACCCCATCAGGACGGCAGCCCCCATCAGGACGGCAGCCCCCATCAGGACGGCAGCCCCCATCAGGACGGCGACCCCCATCAGGACGGCAGCCCCCATCAGGACGGCGGGCCCCATCAGGACGGCGGGCCCCATCAGGACAATGACCCCATCAGGACGGCGCGCCCCATCAAGACGGCGGCCCCCATCAGGACGGCGGGCCCCCATCAGGACAGCAGCCCCCATCAGGACGGAGGCCCCATCAGGACGGCGGGCCCATCAGGACAGCAGCCCCCATCAGGACGGCGGGCCCATCAGGACAGCAGCCCCCATCAGGACGGCGGCCCCATCAGGACGGCGGCCCCATCAGGACGGCGCCCCCATCAGGACGGCAGCCCCCATCAGGACGGCGGGCCCCATCAGGACGGCGGGCCCCATCAGGACAATGACCCCATCAGGACGGCGCGCCCCATCAAGACGGCGGCCCCCATCAGGACGGCGGGCCCCCATCAGGACAGCAGCCCCCATCAGGACGGAGGCCCCATCAGGACGGCGGGCCCATCAGGACAGCAGCCCCCATCAGGACGGCGGGCCCATCAGGACAGCAGCCCCCATCAGGACGGCGGCCCCATCAGGACGGCGGCCCCATCAGGACGGCGGCCCCCATCAGGACGACGACCCTATCAGGACGACGACCCTATCAGGACGACGGGCCCCATCAGGACGGCGGCCCATGAGTACGGCAAGCCCCATCAGGACGGCGGCCCCCATCAGGACAAAGACCCCATCAGGACGGCGGGCCTCATCAGGACGGCAGTGTGATTCTTCTCAGTATAACTACAGCTGTTCTGTGAAAGCCTCAGAGGTTTATGTGTAAACATTAGGGATCAAACAGCATCATGAAAACCAAGGACCCCACCAGACAGGTCAGGGATAAGGACGAAAACCAAGGAGCCCACCAGACAGGTCAGGGATAAAGATGAAAACCAAGGAGCCCACCAGACAGGTCAGGGATAAAGATGAAAACCAAGGTGCCCACCAGACAGGTCAGGGATGAAGCTGTGGAAAAGAGTAAAGCAGGGTTAAGTTATAAAAAATAGCTCAAGCTCTGAACATCTCATGGAGCATCAATCCATCATCCAAAAATGCAAGGAGTATGGCACAACCGCAAACCTCCCAAGACATGGCCGTCCACCGAAAATGACATCCCAAGAAAGGAGAGCTCTAATGAGAGAAGCAGCCGAGAGGTCCATGGTCACTGGAGGAGCTGCAGAGATCCACAGCTCAGGGGGAAGAATCTGTCCACAGGACGACTCTAAGTTTACACTATCACACTATCAGTATTCGGTCAGTATTTCACATCAGTATTTGTAGCCAAAACCAGGAGAGGGTGATGAATACAGAAGTGGTGACGAGTTTATATTATACTTTTTCTCTGAATGTTCCTCATCTTGTTTTGGCTACAAATACTGATAGTGTGACAGTAGTCTTAGTCATATACTACACAAACCTGGCCTTTATGGAAGAGTGGCAAGAAGAAGCCACTTTTGAAAGCAAGCCATGAGAAGTTACGTTTTACAACTTACAAAAAGCCAAGTAAGGGGACACAGCGAGAATGTGGAGGAAGGGGCTCTGCTCAAATGAGATCAAAGGAGAAGCTTTTGGGCTAAATGTAAAACCCTATGTGTGACGGAAAACTAACACTGCACATCACCCAGAAAACACCATCCCCACCGTCACACATGGTGGTGGCAGCATCCTGCTGTGGGGAGACTTATCTCCAGCAGGGGCAGAGAAGCTGATCAGAGGTGATGGGGAGATAGATGGAGCTAAATACAGGACAATCCTGGAGGAAAACCTGTGAGAAGCCGCAGGAGACCTGAGACCGGGCGTAGGTTCACCTTCTAGCAGGACAACGACCCTCAACATCCTGCAGAGCTACAATGGAGGGTTTAGATCAGAGCATATTCCTGTGTGTGAACGGCGCAGTCACAGTCCAGACCCAAATCCCAGTGAATCTGTGACAAGACGTGAAAATTACTGATCACAGACGTCTCCATCCGATCACTGAGCGAGAGTGAGGGGGCAAAGCTGGAGAGACAGACCCCAAAAGACTGCAGAGAAAGGTGGGAGAGACAGACCCCAAAAGACTGCAGCAAGAGGTGGGAGAGACAGACCCCAAAAGACTGCAGCGAAAGGTGGGAGACACAGACCCCAAAAGACTGCAGCAGAGAAAGGTGGGAGACACAGACCCCAAAAGACTGCAGCAGAGAAAGGTGGAGAGACAGACCCCAAAAGGTGGAGAGACAGACCCCAAAAGACTGCAGAGAAAGTGCAGACAGATAGTGCAGCAGAGAAAGGTGAGAGAGACAGACCCCAAAAGACTGCAGAGAAAGGTGGAGAGACAGACCCCAAAGACTGCAGCAAGAGGTGGGAGAGACAGAGCTCAAAAGACTGCAGCGAAAGGTGGGAGAGACAGACCCCAAAAGACTGCAGCGAGAGGTGGGAGAGACAGACCCCAAAAGACTGCAGAGAAAGGTGGGAGACACAGACCCCAAAAGACTGCAGCAAGAGGTGGAGAGACAGACCCCAAAAGACTGCAACGAAAGGTGGGAGAGACAGACCCCAAAAGACTGCAGAGAAAGTGCAGACAGATAGTGCAGCAGAGAAAGGTGGAGAGACAGACCCCAAAAGACTGCAGAGAAAGGTGGGAGAGACAGACCCCAAAGACTGCAGCAAGAGGTGGGAGAGACAGAGCTCAAAAGACTGCAGAGAAAGGTGGGAGAGACAGACCCCAAAAGACTGCAGCGAAAGGTGGGAGAGACAGACCCCAAAGACTGCAGCAAGAGGTGGGAGAGACAGAGCTCAAAAGACTGCAGAGAAAGGTGGGAGACACAGACACCAAAAGACTGCAGCGAAAGGTGGGAGAGACAGAGCTCAAAAGACTGCAGCAAGAGGTGGGAGACAGACCCCAAAATACTGCAGCAGAGAAAGGTGGGAGAGACAGACCCCAAAAGACTGCAGCGAAAGGTGGGAGACACAGACCCCAAAAGACTGCAGCGAAAGGTGGGAGAGACAGAGCTCAAAAGACTGCAGCAAGAGGTGGGAGACAGACCCCAAAATACTGCAGCAGAGAAAGGTGGGAGACACAGACCCCAAAAGACTGCAGCAAGAGGTGGGAGACAGACCCCAAAATACTGCAGCAGAGAAAGGTGGAGAGACAGACCCCAAAAGACTGCAGAGAAAGGTGGGAGAGACAGACCCCAAAGACTGCAGCAAGAGGTGAGAGAGACAGAGCTCAAAAGACTGCAGAGAAAGGTGGGAGACACAGACACCAAAAGACTGCAGCAAGAGGTGGGAGACAGACCCCAAAATACTGCAGCAGAGAAAGGTGGGAGACACAGACCCCAAAAGACTGCAGCAGAGAAAGGTGGGAGAGATAGACCCCAAAAGACTGCAGAGAAAGGGGGAGAGACAGACCCCAAAAGACTGCAGCAGAGAAAGGTGGGAGACACAGACCCCAAAAGACTGCAGCAAGAGGTGGGAGAGACAGACCCCAAAAGACTGCAGAGAAAGGTGGGAGAGACAGACCCCAAAGACTGCAGCAAGAGGTGGGAGAGACAGACCCCAAAAGACTGCAGCAGAGAAAGGTGGGAGAGACAGAACCCAAAGACTGCAGCAAGAGGTGGGAGAGACAGAGCTCAAAAGACTGCAGCAGAGAAAGATGGGAGAGACAGACCCCAAAAGACTGCAGCAGAGAAAGGTGGGAGACACAGACCCCAAAAGACTGCAGCAAGAGGTGGAGAGACAGACCCCAAAAGACTGCAACGAAAGGTGGGAGAGACAGACCCCAAAAGACTGCAGAGAAAGTGCAGACAGATAGTGCAGCAGAGAAAGGTGGAGAGACAGACCCCAAAAGACTGCAGAGAAAGGTGGGAGAGACAGACCCCAAAGACTGCAGCAAGAGGTGGGAGAGACAGAGCTCAAAAGACTGCAGAGAAAGGTGGGAGAGACAGACCCCAAAAGACTGCAGCAGAGAAAGGTGGGAGAGACAGACCCCAAAAGACTGCAGCGAAAGGTGGGAGACACAGACACCAAAAGACTGCAGCAGAGAAAGGTGGGAGAGACAGACCCCAAAAGACTGCAGAGAAAGTGCAGACAGATAGTGCAGCAGAGAAAGGTGGAGAGACAGACCCCAAAAGACTGCAGAGAAAGGTGGGAGAGACAGACCCCAAAGACTGCAGCAAGAGGTGGGAGAGACAGAGCTCAAAAGACTGCAGAGAAAGGTGGGAGACACAGACACCAAAAGACTGCAGCGAAAGGTGGGAGAGACAGAGCTCAAAAGACTGCAGCAAGAGGTGGGAGACAGACCCCAAAATACTGCAGCAGAGAAAGGTGGGAGACACAGACCCCAAAAGACTGCAGCAGAGAAAGGTGGGAGAGACAGACTGCAAAATACTGCAGCAAAGAAAGGTGGGAGAGATAGACCCCAAAAGACTGCAGAGAAAGGGGGAGAGACAGACCCCAAAAGACTGCAGCAGAGAAAGGTGGGAGAGACAGACCCCAAAAGACTGCAGCAGAGAAAGGTGGGAGACAGACCCCAAAAGACTGCAGCAGAGAAAGGTGGGAGACACAGACCCCAAAAGACTGCAGCAAGAGGTGGAGAGACAGACCCCAAAAGACTGCAACGAAAGGTGGGAGAGACAGACCCCAAAAGACTGCAGAGAAAGTGCAGACAGATAGTGCAGCAGAGAAAGGTGGAGAGACAGACCCCAAAAGACTGCAGAGAAAGGTGGGAGAGACAGACCCCAAAGACTGCAGCAAGAGGTGGGAGAGACAGAGCTCAAAAGACTGCAGAGAAAGGTGGGAGAGACAGACCCCAAAAGACTGCAGCAGAGAAAGGTGGGAGAGACAGACCCCAAAAGACTGCAGCAGAGAAAGATGGGAGAGACAGACCCCAAAAGACTGCAGCAGAGAAAGGTGGGAGACAGACCCCAAAAGACTGCAGCAGAGAAAGGTGGGAGACACAGACCCCAAAAGACTGCAGCAAGAGGTGGAGAGACAGACCCCAAAAGACTGCAACGAAAGGTGGGAGAGACAGACCCCAAAAGACTGCAGAGAAAGTGCAGACAGATAGTGCAGCAGAGAAAGGTGGAGAGACAGACCCCAAAAGACTGCAGAGAAAGGTGGGAGAGACAGACCCCAAAAGACTGCAGCGAAAGGTGGGAGACACAGACACCAAAAGACTGCAGCGAAAGGTGGGAGAGACAGAGCTCAAAAGACTGCAGCAAGAGGTGGGAGACAGACCCCAAAATACTGCAGCAGAGAAAGGTGGGAGACACAGACCCCAAAAGACTGCAGCAGAGAAAGGTGGGAGAGACAGACTGCAAAATACTGCAGCAAAGAAAGGTGGGAGAGATAGACCCCAAAAGACTGCAGCAGAGAAAGGTGGGAGAGATAGACCCCAAAAGACTGCAGAGAAAGGGGGAGAGACAGACCCCAAAAGACTGCAGAGAAAGGGGGAGAGACAGACCCCAAAAGACTGCAGAGAAAGGGGGAGAGACAGACCCCAAAAGACTGCAGCAGAGAAAGGTGGGAGAGACAGACCCCAAAAGACTGCAGCAGAGAAAGGTGGGAGACACAGACCCCAAAAGACTGCAGCAGAGAAAGGTGGGAGACAGACCCCAAAAGACTGCAGCAGAGAAAGGTGGGAGACACAGACCCCAAAAGACTGCAGCAAGAGGTGGAGAGACAGACCCCAAAAGACTGCAACGAAAGGTGGGAGAGACAGACCCCAAAAGACTGCAGAGAAAGTGCAGACAGATAGTGCAGCAGAGAAAGGTGGAGAGACAGACCCCAAAAGACTGCAGAGAAAGGTGGGAGAGACAGACCCCAAAGACTGCAGCAAGAGGTGGGAGAGACAGAGCTCAAAAGACTGCAGAGAAAGGTGGGAGAGACAGACCCCAAAAGACTGCAGCAGAGAAAGGTGGGAGAGACAGACCCCAAAAGACTGCAGCGAAAGGTGGGAGACACAGACACCAAAAGACTGCAGCGAAAGGTGGGAGAGACAGAGCTCAAAAGACTGCAGCAAGAGGTGGGAGACAGACCCCAAAATACTGCAGCAGAGAAAGGTGGGAGACACAGACCCCAAAAGACTGCAGCAGAGAAAGGTGGGAGAGACAGACTGCAAAATACTGCAGCAGAGAAAGGTGGGAGAGATAGACCCCAAAAGACTGCAGAGAAAGGGGGAGAGACAGACCCCAAAAGACTGCAGCAGAGAAAGGTGGGAGAGATAGACCCCAAAAGACTGCAGAGAAAGGGGGAGAGACAGACCCCAAAAGACTGCAGCAGAGAAAGGTGGGAGACACAGACCCCAAAAGACTGCAGCAGAGAAAGGTGGGAGAGACAGACCCCAAAAGACTGCAGAGAAAGGTGGGAGAGACAGACCCCAAAAGACTGCAGCAAGAGGTGGGAGAGACAGACCCCAAAAGACTGCAGCAGAGAAAGGTGGGAGAGACAGACCCCAAAGACTGCAGCAAGAGGTGGGAGAGACAGAGCTCAAAAGACTGCAGCGAAAGGTGGGAGAGACAGAGCTCAAAAGACTGCAGCAGAGAAAGATGGGAGAGACAGACCCCAAAAGACTGCAGCAGAGAAAGGTGGGAGACACAGACCCCAAAAGACTGCAGCAAGAGGTGGAGAGACAGACCCCAAAAGACTGCAACGAAAGGTGGGAGAGACAGACCCCAAAAGACTGCAGAGAAAGGTGGGAGAGACAGACCCCAAAGACTGCAGCAAGAGGTGGGAGAGACAGAGCTCAAAAGACTGCAGAGAAAGGTGGGAGAGACAGACCCCAAAAGACTGCAGCGAAAGGTGGGAGACACAGACACCAAAAGACTGCAGCGAAAGGTGGGAGAGACAGAGCTCAAAAGACTGCAGCAAGAGGTGGGAGACAGACCCCAATATACTGCAGCAGAGAAAGGTGGGAGACACAGACCCCAAAAGACTGCAGCAGAGAAAGGTGGGAGAGACAGACTGCAAAATACTGCAGCAAAGAAAGGTGGGAGAGATAGACCCCAAAAGACTGCAGCAGAGAAAGGTGGGAGAGACAGACCCCAAAAGACTGCAGCAAGAGGTGGGAGAGACAGACCCCAAAAGACTGCAGCAGAGAAAGGTGGGAGACACAGACCCCAAAAGACTGCAGCAGAGAAAGGTGGGAGAGACAGACCCCAAAAGACTGCAGAGAAAGGTGGGAGAGACAGACCCCAAAAGACTGCAGCGAGAGGTGGGAGAGACAGACCCCAAAACACTGCAGCGAGAGGTGGGAGAGACAGACCCCAAAAGACTGCAGCAGTGACAGGTGGTCCTACAAAGTACTGACTCGGGCTGGATACTAATGTACGGCAGAATTATCAGATTTCTATGTGTAATATAATCAGTGACCTCTTCTTTCCTTTATGCGTCACAGATACTTGTTACTTTGTATCACAGAAAATCCCAATAACATACATGTACATGTGGTGGAATGTGGAAAAGGTCACGGGGTGTGAAGACTTTTCACGGCAGTGCACACAGCCATCTCATCTGTACTCTCCTCCTGTATAATGTAGGAGATTACATGGACAAGTTACTGACAGGGTCTATGTGTCTCCCATACTCTTGCTGTATGCTGAGGAAAGCCAGGTAGGACGGGGTTACATCCTGCAGCTCCTGATACCCTGCACCTGGAGAGCTGTGGATATAACCAGGCGAGGTGTTCAGCTCAGCCGGGGAAGGAGACGCCGGATCTCCGAGAGAAGCCGGAGCGTAACCACTGCAAGCATCGTGACCGGCCGTCTGAGCAGGCAGGGCTATATGGTTTGTCAGCGATGTCATTTTATGTTTATAGTTTTGTTTTCTGTGAAACAAGGGACATAAAACTTACAAGAGATCAGAGCAAAGGAAGTAATGAATCCAGAGTCCTCACCGAGCCACAAGACAACAGCGCCAAAACCTGGGAAAGGCGATCCCCCCGCCACAGTGACATCACAGTACACGTCCATCTCATCTGTATCCTCCTCCAGTATATACACGTCCATCTCATCTGTATCCTCCTCCAGTATATACACGTCCATCTCATCTGTATCCTCCTCCAGTATATACACGTCCATCTCATCTGTATCCTCCTCCAGTATATACACATCCATCTCATCTGTATCCTCCTCCAGTATATACACGTCCATCTCATCTGTATCCTCCTCCAGTATATACACATCCATCTCATCTGTATCCTCCTCCAGTATATACACATCCATCTCATCTGTATCCTCCTCCAGTATATACACATCCATCTCATCTGTATATTCCTCCAGTATATACACATCCATCTCATCTGTATCCTCCTCCAGTATATACACGTCCATCTCATCTGCATCCTCCTCCAGTATATACACGTCCATCTCATCTGTATCCTCCTCCAGTATATACACGTCCATCTCATCTGTATCCTCCTCCAGTATATACACGTCCCGTCATCTGTATCCTCCTCCAGTATACACACATCCATCTCATCTGTATCCTCCTCCAGTATATACACATCCATCTCATCTGTATCCTCCTCCAGTATATACACGTCCATCTCATCTGTATCCTCCTCCAGTATATACACATCCATCTCATCTGTATCCTCCTCCAGTATGTACACGTCCATCTCATCTGTATCCTCCTCCAGTATATACACGTCCATCTCATCTGTATCCTCCTCCAGTATATACACGTCCATCTCATCTGTATCCTCCTCCAGTATATACACATCCATCTTATCTGTATCCTCCTCCAGTATATACACGTCCATCTCATCTGTATATTCCTGCAGTATATACACGCCCATCTCATCTGTATCCTCCTCCAGTATATACACGTCCATCTCATCTGCATCCTCCTCCAGTATATACACATCCATCTCATCTGCATCCTCCTCCAGTATATACACGTCCATCTCATCTGTATCCTCCTCCAGTATATACACGTCCATCTCATCTGTATCCTCCTCCAGTATATACACATCCATCTCATCTGTATCCTCCTCCAGTATGTACACGTCCATCTCATCTGTATCCTCCTCCAGTATATACACGTCCATCTCATCTGTATCCTCCTCCAGTATATACACGTCCATCTCATCTGTATCCTCCTCCAGTATATACACATCCATCTTATCTGTATCCTCCTCCAGTATATACACGTCCATCTCATCTGTATATTCCTGCAGTATATACACGTCCATCTCATCTGTATCCTC
The DNA here is from genome assembly GCF_046119375.1 of Phyllobates terribilis. Lineage (NCBI taxonomy): Eukaryota > Metazoa > Chordata > Amphibia > Anura > Dendrobatidae > Phyllobates > Phyllobates terribilis. The sequence goes on along the minus strand of NW_027362762.1, from coordinate 973,741,494 downwards.
CTCCAGTATATACACATCCATCTCATCTGTATCCTCCTCCAGTATATACACGTCCATCTCATCTGCATCCTCCTCCAGTATATACACGTCCATCTCATCTGCATCCTTCTCCAGTATATACACATCCATCTCATCTGTATCCTCCTCCAGTATATACACATCCATCTCATCTGCATCCTCCTCCAGTATATACACGTCCATCTCATCTGCATCCTCCTCCAGTATATACACGTCCATCTCATCTGCATCCTCCTCCAGTATATACACGTCCATCTCATCTGCATCCTCCTCCAGTATATACACGTCCATCTCATCTGTATCCTCCTCCAGTATATACACGTCCATCTCATCTGTATCCTCCTCCAGTATATACACGTCCATCTCATCTGTATCCTCCTCCAGTATATACACGTCCCGTCATCTGTATCCTCCTCCAGTATATACACATCCATCTCATCTGCATCCTCCTCCAGTATATACACGTCCATCTCATCTGCATCCTCCTCCAGTATATACACATCCATCTCATCTGCATCCACCTCCAGTATATACACGTCCATCTCATCTGTATCCTCCTCCAGTATATACACGTCCATCTCATCTGCATCCTCCTCCAGTATATACACGTCCATCTCATCTGTATCCTCCTCCAGTATATACACGTCCATCTCATCTGCATCCTCCTCCAGTATATACACATCCATCTCATCTGTATCCTCCTCCAGTATATACACGTCCATCTCATCTGTATATTCCTCCAGTACATACACATCCATCTCATCTGTATCCTCCTCCAGTATATACACATCCATCTCATCTGTATCCTCCTCCAGTATATACACGTCCATCTCATCTGTATCCTCCACCAGTATATACACGTCCATCTCATCTGTATATTCCTCCAGTACATACACGTCCATCTCATCTGTATCCTCCTCCAGTATATACACGTCCATCTCATCTGTATCCTCCTCCAGTATATACACGTCCATCTCATCTGCATCCTCCTCCAGTATATACACATCCATCTCATCTGCATCCTCCTCCAGTATATACACATCCATCTCATCTGTATCCTCCTCCAGTATATACACGTCCATCTCATCTGTATCCTCCTCCAGTATATACACGTCCATCTCATCTGCATCCTCCTCCAGTATATACACATCCATCTTATCTGTATCCTCCTCCAGTATATACACATCCATCTCATCTGTATCCTCCTCCAGTATATACACATCCATCTCATCTGCATCCTCCTCCAGTATATACACGTCCATCTCATCTGTATCCTTCTCCAGTATATACACGTCCATCTCATCTGTATCCCCCTCCAGTATATACACATCCATCTCATCTGCATCCACCTCCAGTATATACACGTCCATCTCATCTGTATCCTTCTCCAGTATATACACGTCCATCTCATCTGTATCCCCCTCCAGTATATACACATCCATCTCATCTGCATCCACCTCCAGTATATACACATCCATCTCATCTGCATCCTCCTCCAGTATATACACGTCCATCTCATCTGCATCCTCCTCCAGTATATACACGTCCATCTCATCTGTATCCTCCTCCAGTATATACACGTCCATCTCATCTGCATCCTCCTCCAGTATATACACGTCCATCTCATCTGTATCCTTCTCCAGTATATACACGTCCATCTCATCTGCATCCTCCTCCAGTATATACACGTCCATCTCATCTGTATCCTCCTCCAGTATATACACGTCCATCTCATCTGTATATTCCTCCAGTATATACACGTCCATCTCATCTGTATCCTCCTCCAGTATATACACGTCCATCTCATCTGTATCCTCCTCCAGTATATACACGTCCATCTCATCAGTATCCTCCTCCAGTATATACACATCCATCTCATCTGCATCCTCCTCCAGTATATACACGTTCATCTCATCTGTATCCTCCTCCAGTATATACACATCCATCTCATCTGCATCCTCCTCCAGTATATACACATCCATCTCATCTGTATATTCCTCCAGTATATACACATCCATCTCATCTGTATCCTCCTCCAGTATATACACGTCCATCTCATCTGTATATTCCTCCAGTATATACACGTCCATCTCATCTGTATCCTCCTCCAGTATATACACGTCCATCTCATCTGTATCCTCCTCCAGTATATACACGTCCATCTCATCAGTATCCTCCTCCAGTATATACACATCCATCTCATCTGTATCCTCCTCCAGTATATACACGTCCATCTCATCTGCATCCTCCTCCAGTATATACACGTCCATCTCATCTGTATCCTCCTCCAGTATATACACATCCATCTCATCTGTATCCTTCTCCAGTATATACACATCCATCTCATCTGTATCCTCCTCCAGTATATACACATCTATCTCATCAGTATCCTCCTCCAGTATATACACGTCCATCTCATCTGTATCCTCCTCCAGTATATACACATCCATCTCATCTGTATATTCCTCCAGTATATACACGTCCATCTCATCTGTATCCTCCTCCAGTATATACACGTCCATCTCATCAGTATCCTCTTCCAGTATATACACGTCCATCTCATCTGTATCCTCCTCCAGTATATACACGTCCATCTCATCTGTATCCTCCTCCAGTATATACACGTCCATCTCATCTGTATCCTCCTCCAGTATATACACGTCCATCTCATCTGCATCCTCCTCCAGTATATACACATCCATCTCATCTGCATCCTCCTCCAGTATATACACGTCCATCTCATCTGCATCCTCCTCCAGTATATACACGTCCATCTCATCTGTATCCTTCTCCAGTATATACACGTCCATCTCATCTGCATCCTCCTCCAGTATATACACGTCCATCTCATCTGTATCCTCCTCCAGTATATACACGTCCATCTCATCTGTATATTCCTCCAGTATATACACGTCCATCTCATCTGTATCCTCCTCCAGTATATACACGTCCATCTCATCTGTATCCTCCTCCAGTATATACACGTCCATCTCATCAGTATCCTCCTCCAGTATATACACATCCATCTCATCTGCATCCTCCTCCAGTATATACACGTTCATCTCATCTGTATCCTCCTCCAGTATATACACATCCATCTCATCTGCATCCTCCTCCAGTATATACACATCCATCTCATCTGTATATTCCTCCAGTATATACACATCCATCTCATCTGTATCCTCCTCCAGTATATACACGTCCATCTCATCTGTATATTCCTCCAGTATATACACGTCCATCTCATCTGTATCCTCCTCCAGTATATACACGTCCATCTCATCTGTATCCTCCTCCAGTATATACACGTCCATCTCATCAGTATCCTCCTCCAGTATATACACATCCATCTCATCTGTATCCTCCTCCAGTATATACACGTCCATCTCATCTGCATCCTCCTCCAGTATATACACGTCCATCTCATCTGTATCCTCCTCCAGTATATACACATCCATCTCATCTGTATCCTTCTCCAGTATATACACATCCATCTCATCTGTATCCTCCTCCAGTATATACACATCTATCTCATCAGCATCCTCCTCCAGTATATACACGTCCATCTCATCTGTATCCTCCTCCAGTATATACACATCCATCTCATCTGTATATTCCTCCAGTATATACACGTCCATCTCATCTGTATCCTCCTCCAGTATATACACGTCCATCTCATCAGTATCCTCTTCCAGTATATACACGTCCATCTCATCTGTATATTCCTCCAGTATATACACATCCATCTCATCTGTATCCTCCTCCAGTATATACACATCCATCTCATCTGTATCCTCCTCCAGTATATACACATCCATCTCATCTGTATCCTCCTCCAGTATATACACATCCATCTCATCTGTATCCTCCTCCAGTATATACACGTCCATCTCATCTGCATCCTCCTCCAGTATATACACGTCCATCTCATCTGCATCCTCCTCCAGTATATACACGTCCATCTCATCTGCATCCTCCTCCAGTATATACACATCCATCTCATCTGTATCCTCCTCCAGTATATACACGTCCATCTCATCTGCATCCTCCTCCAGTATATACACATCCATCTCATCTGTATCCTCCTACAGTATATACACATCCATCTCATCTGCATCCTCCTCCAGTATATACACGTCCATCTCATCTGCATCCTCCTCCAGTATATACACGTCCATCTCATCTGTATCCTCCTCCAGTATATACACGTCCATCTCATCTGTATCCTCCTCCAGTATATACACATCCATCTCATCTGTATCCTCCTCCAGTATATACACGTCCATCTCATCTGTATATTCCTCCAGTATATACAAGTCCATCTCATCTGTATCCTCATCCAGTATATACACGTCCATCTCATCTGTATCCTCCTCCAGTATATACACGTCCATCTCATCAGTATCCTCCTCCAGTATATACACGTCCATCTCATCTGCATCCTCCTCCAGTATATACACGTCCATCTCATCTGTATCCTCCTCCAGTATATACACATCCATCTCATCTGTATCCTTCTCCAGTATATACACATCCATCTCATCTGTATCCTCCTCCAGTATATACACATCTATCTCATCAGTATCCTCCTCCAGTATATACACGTCCATCTCATCTGTATCCTCCTCCAGTATATACACATCCATCTCATCTGTATCCTCCTCCAGTATATACACGTCCATCTCATCTGCATCCTCCTCCAGTATATACACATCCATCTCATCTGTATCCTCCTCCAGTATATACACGTCCATCTCATCTGCATCCTCCTCCAGTATATACACGTCCATCTCATCTGTATCCTCCTCCAGTATATACACATCCATCTCATCTGTATCCTCCTCCAGTATATACACATCCATCTCATCTGTATATTCCTCCAGTATATACACGTCCATCTCATCTGTATCCTCCTCCAGTATATACACATCCATCTCATCAGTATCCTCCTCCAGTATATACACGTCCATCTCATCTGTATATTCCTCCAGTATATACACGTCCATCTCATCTGCATCCTCCTCCAGTATATACACATCCATCTCATCTGTATCCTCCTCCAGTATATACACGTCCATCTCATCTGCATCCTCCTCCAGTATATACACATCCATCTCATCTGTATCCTCCTCCAGTATATACACGTCCATCTCATCTGCATCCTCCTCCAGTATATACACATCCATCTCATCTGCATCCTCCTCCAGTATATACACATCCATCTCATCTGTATCCTCCTCCAGTATATACACGTCCATCTCATCTGCATCCTCCTCCAGTATATACACATCCATCTCATCTGTATCCTCCTCCAGTATATACACATCTATCTCATCAGTATCCTCCTCCAGTATATACACGTCCATCTCATCTCTATCCTCCTCCACTATATACACATCCATCTCATCTGTATATTCCTCCAGTATATACACGTCCATCTCATCTGTATCCTCCTCCAGTATATACACGTCCATCTCATCTGTATCCTCCTCCAGTATATACACATCCATCTCATCTGCATCCTCCTCCAGTATATACACGTCCATCTCATCTGCATCCTCCTCCAGTATATACACGTCCATCTCATCTGTATCCTCCTCCAGTATATACACATCCATCTCATCTGCATCCTCCTCCAGTATATACACATCCATCTCATCTGCATCCTCCTCCAGTATATACACGTCCATCTCATCTGTATCCTCCTCCAGTATATACACATCCATCTCATCTGTATCCTCCTCCAGTATATACACATCCATCTCATCTGTATCCTCCTCCAGTATATACACGTCCATCTCATCTGTATCCTCCTCCAGTATATACACATCCATCTCATCTGTATCCTCCTCCAGTATATACACGTCCATCTCATCTGTATCCTCCTCCAGTATATACACGTCCATCTCATCTGTATCCTCCTCCAGTATATACACGTCCATCTCATCTGTATCCTCCTCCAGTATATACACGTCCCGTCATCTGTATCCTCCTCCAGTATACACACATCCATCTCATCTGTATCCTCCTCCAGTATATACACGTCCATCTCATCTGTATCCTCCTCCAGTATATACACGTCCATCTCATCTGTATCCTCCTCCAGTATATACACGTCCAGTCATCTGTATCCTCCTCCAGTATATACACGTCCATCTCATCTGCATCCTCCTCCAGTATATACACATCCATCTCATCTGCATCCTCCTCCAGTATACACACGTCCATCTCATCTGCATCCTCCTCCAGTATATACACGTCCATCTCATCTGTATCCTTCTCCAGTATATACACGTCCATCTCATCTGCATCCTCCTCCAGTATATACACGTCCATCTCATCTGTATCCTCCTCCAGTATATACACGTCCATCTCATCTGTATATTCCTCCAGTATATACACGTCCATCTCATCTGTATCCTCCTCCAGTATATACACGTCCATCTCATCTGTATCCTCCTCCAGTATATACACGTCCATCTCATCAGTATCCTCCTCCAGTATATACACATCCATCTCATCTGCATCCTCCTCCAGTATATACACGTTCATCTCATCTGTATCCTCCTCCAGTATATACACATCCATCTCATCTGCATCCTCCTCCAGTATATACACGTCCATCTCATCTGTATATTCCTCCAGTATATACACATCCATCTCATCTGTATCCTCCTCCAGTATATACACGTCCATCTCATCTGTATATTCCTCCAGTATATACACGTCCATCTCATCTGTATCCTCCTCCAGTATATACACGTCCATCTCATCTGTATCCTCCTCCAGTATATACACGTCCATCTCATCAGTATCCTCCTCCAGTATATACACATCCATCTCATCTGTATCCTCCTCCAGTATATACACGTCCATCTCATCTGTATCCTCCTCCAGTATATACACGTCCATCTCATCTGCATCCTCCTCCAGTATATACACATCCATCTCATCTGCATCCTCCTCCAGTATATACACATCCATCTCATCTGTATCCTCCTCCAGTATATACACGTCCATCTCATCTGCATCCTCCTCCAGTATATACACATCCATCTCATCTGTATCCTCCTCCAGTATATACACATCTATCTCATCAGTATCCTCCTCCAGTATATACACGTCCATCTCATCTCTATCCTCCTCCACTATATACACATCCATCTCATCTGTATATTCCTCCAGTATATACACGTCCATCTCATCTGTATCCTCCTCCAGTATATACACGTCCATCTCATCTGTATCCTCCTCCAGTATATACACATCCATCTCATCTGCATCCTCCTCCAGTATATACACGTCCATCTCATCTGCATCCTCCTCCAGTATATACACGTCCATCTCATCTGTATCCTCCTCCAGTATATACACATCCATCTCATCTGCATCCTCCTCCAGTATATACACATCCATCTCATCTGCATCCTCCTCCAGTATATACACGTCCATCTCATCTGTATCCTCCTCCAGTATATACACATCCATCTCATCTGTATCCTCCTCCAGTATATACACATCCATCTCATCTGTATCCTCCTCCAGTATATACACGTCCATCTCATCTGTATCCTCCTCCAGTATATACACATCCATCTCATCTGTATCCTCCTCCAGTATATACACGTCCATCTCATCTGTATCCTCCTCCAGTATATACACGTCCATCTCATCTGTATCCTCCTCCAGTATATACACGTCCATCTCATCTGTATCCTCCTCCAGTATATACACGTCCCGTCATCTGTATCCTCCTCCAGTATACACACATCCATCTCATCTGTATCCTCCTCCAGTATATACACGTCCATCTCATCTGTATCCTCCTCCAGTATATACACGTCCATCTCATCTGTATCCTCCTCCAGTATATACACGTCCAGTCATCTGTATCCTCCTCCAGTATATACACGTCCATCTCATCTGCATCCTCCTCCAGTATATACACATCCATCTCATCTGCATCCTCCTCCAGTATACACACGTCCATCTCATCTGCATCCTCCTCCAGTATATACACGTCCATCTCATCTGTATCCTTCTCCAGTATATACACGTCCATCTCATCTGCATCCTCCTCCAGTATATACACGTCCATCTCATCTGTATCCTCCTCCAGTATATACACGTCCATCTCATCTGTATATTCCTCCAGTATATACACGTCCATCTCATCTGTATCCTCCTCCAGTATATACACGTCCATCTCATCTGTATCCTCCTCCAGTATATACACGTCCATCTCATCAGTATCCTCCTCCAGTATATACACATCCATCTCATCTGCATCCTCCTCCAGTATATACACGTTCATCTCATCTGTATCCTCCTCCAGTATATACACATCCATCTCATCTGCATCCTCCTCCAGTATATACACGTCCATCTCATCTGTATATTCCTCCAGTATATACACATCCATCTCATCTGTATCCTCCTCCAGTATATACACGTCCATCTCATCTGTATATTCCTCCAGTATATACACGTCCATCTCATCTGTATCCTCCTCCAGTATATACACGTCCATCTCATCTGTATCCTCCTCCAGTATATACACGTCCATCTCATCAGTATCCTCCTCCAGTATATACACATCCATCTCATCTGTATCCTCCTCCAGTATATACACGTCCATCTCATCTGTATCCTCCTCCAGTATATACACGTCCATCTCATCTGCATCCTCCTCCAGTATATACACGTCCATCTCATCTGTATATTCCTCCAGTATATACACGTCCATCTCATCTGTATCCTCCTCCAGTATATACACGTCCATCTCATCTGTATCCTCCTCCAGTATATACACGTCCATCTCATCAGTATCCTCCTCCAGTATATACACATCCATCTCATCTGCATCCTCCTCCAGTATATACACGTTCATCTCATCTGTATCCTCCTCCAGTATATACACATCCATCTCATCTGCATCCTCCTCCAGTATATACACATCCATCTCATCTGCATCCTCCTCCAGTATATACACGTCCATCTCATCTGTATCCTCCTCCAGTATATACACATCCATCTCATCTGTATCCTCCTCCAGTATATACACATCCATCTCATCTGTATCCTCCTCCAGTATATACACGTCCATCTCATCTGTATCCTCCTCCAGTATATACACATCCATCTCATCTGTATCCTCCTCCAGTATATACACGTCCATCTCATCTGTATCCTCCTCCAGTATATACACGTCCATCTCATCTGTATCCTCCTCCAGTATATACACATCCATCTCATCTGTATCCTCCTCCAGTATATACACGTCCATCTCATCTGTATCCTCCTCCAGTATATACACGTCCATCTCATCTGTATCCTCCTCCAGTATATACACGTCCATCTCATCTGTATCCTCCTCCAGTATATACACGTCCCGTCATCTGTATCCTCCTCCAGTATACACACATCCATCTCATCTGTATCCTCCTCCAGTATATACACGTCCATCTCATCTGTATCCTCCTCCAGTATATACACGTCCATCTCATCTGTATCCTCCTCCAGTATATACACGTCCAGTCATCTGTATCCTCCTCCAGTATATACACGTCCATCTCATCTGCATCCTCCTCCAGTATATACACATCCATCTCATCTGCATCCTCCTCCAGTATATACACGTCCATCTCATCTGTATCCTCCTCCAGTATATACACGTCCATCTCATCTGCATCCTCCTCCAGTATATACACATCCATCTCATCTGCATCCTCCTCCAGTATATACACATCCATCTCATCTGTATCCTCCTCCAGTATATACACATCCATCTCATCTGTATATTCCTCCAGTATATACACGTCCATCTCATCTGTATATTCCTCCAGTATATACACGTCCATCTCATCTGTATCCTCCTCCAGTATATACACATCCATCTCATCTGTATCCTCCTCCAGTATATACACATCCATCTCATCTGTATATTCCTCCAGTATATACACATCCATCTCATCTGTATCCTCCTCCAGTATATACACATCCATCTCATCTGTATATTCCTCCAGTATATACACGTCCATCTCATCTGTATATTCCTCCAGTATATACACGTCCATCTCATCTGCATCCTCCTCCAGTATATACACATCCATCTCATCTGTATCCTCCTCCAGTATATACACATCCATCTCATCTGTATATTCCTCCAGTATGTACACGTCCATCTCATCTGTATCCTCCTCCAGTATATACACATCCATCTCATCTGTATATTCCTCCAGTATATACACGTCCATCTCATCTGTATCCTCCTCCAGTATATACACATCCATCTCATCTGTATCCTCCTCCAGTATATACACATCCATCTCATCTGTATATTCCTCCAGTATATACACGTCCATCTCATCTGTATATTCCTCCAGTATATACACGTCCATCTCATCTGTATATACACATCCATCTCATCTGCATCCTCCTCCAGTATATACACGTCCATCTCATCTGCATCCTCCTCCAGTATATACACGTCCATCTCATCTGTATCCTCCTCCAGTATATACACATCCATCTCATCTGTATATTCCTCCAGTATATACACATCCATCTCATCTGTATATTCCTCCAGTATATACACGTCCATCTCATCTGTATATTCCTCCAGTATATACACGTCCATCTCATCTGTATATTCCTCCAGTATATACACATCCATCTCATCTGTATCCTCCTCCAGTATATACACATCCATCTCATCTGCATCCTCCTCCAGTATATACACGTCCATCTCATCTGTATATTCCTCCAGTATATACACGTCCATCTCATCGGTATATTCCTCCAGTATATAAACATCCATCTCATCTGTATCCTCCTCCAGTATATACACATCCATCTCATCTGTATATACACATCCATCTCATCTGCATCCTCCTCCAGTATATACACGTCCATCTCATCTGTATATACACATCCATCTCATCTGCATACACCTCCAGTATATACACATCCATCTCATCTGCATCCTCCTCCAGTATATACACGTCCATCTCATCTGTATATTCCTCCAGTATATACACATCCATCTCATCTGTATCCTCCTCCAGTATATACACGTCCATCTCATCTGTATCCGCCTCCAGTATATACACGTCCATCTCATCTGTATCCTCCTCCAGTATATACACGTCCATCTCATCTGTATATTCCTCCAGTATATACACGTCCATCTCATCTGTATATTCCTCCAGTATATACACGTCCATCTCATCTGTATATTCCTCCAGTATATACACATCCATCTCATCTGTATATACACATCCATCTCATCTGCATCCTCCTCCAGTATATACACATCCATCTCATCTGTATATACACATCCATCTCATCTGCATCCTCCTCCAGTATATACACGTCCATCTCATCTGTATATACACATCCATCTCATCTGCATCCTCCTCCAGTATATACACGTCCATCTCATCTGTATATACACATCCATCTCATCTGTATCCTCCTCCAGTATATACACATCCATCTCATCTGTATCCTCCTCCAGTATATACACGTCCATCTCATCTGTATCCTCCTCCAGTATATACACATCCATCTCATCTGCATCCTCCTCCAGTATATACACGTCCATCTCATCTGTATCCTCCTCCAGTATATACACATCCATCTCATCTGCATCCTCCTCCAGTATATACACGTCCATCTCATCTGTATATTCCTCCAGTATATACACATCCATCTCATCTGTATCCTCCTCCAGTATATACACGTCCATCTCATCTGTATCCTCCTCCAGTATATACACGTCCATCTCATCTGTATCCTCCTCCAGTATATACACGTCCATCTCATCTGTATCCTCCTCCAGTATATACACGTCCATCTCATCTGTATCCTCCTCCAGTATATACACGTCCATCTCATCTGTATCCTCCTCCAGTATATACACGTCCATCTCATCAGTATCCTCCTCCAGTATATACACGTCCATCTCATCTGCATCCTCCTCCAGTATATACACATCCATCTCATCTGCATCCTCCTCCAGTATATACACATCCATCTCATCTGTATCCTCCTCCAGTATATACACGTCCATCTCATCTGCATCCTCCTCCAGTATATACACGTCCATCTCATCTGTATCCTCCTCCAGTATATACACGTCCATCTCATCTACATCCTCCTCCAGTATATACACGTCCATCTCATCTACATCCTCCTCCAGTATATACACGTCCATCTCATCTGTATCCTCCTCCAGTATATACACGTCCATCTCATCTGCATCCTCCTCCAGTATATACACGTCCATCTCATCTGCATCCTCCTCCAGTATATACACGTCCATCTCATCTGTATCCTCCTCCAGTATATACACATCCATCTCATCTGTATCCTCCTCCAGTATATACACATCCATCTCATCTGTATATTCCTCCAGTATATACACGTCCATCTCATCTGTATCCTCCTCCAGTATATACACATCCATCTCATCTGTATCCTCCTCCAGTATATACACGTCCATCTCATCTGTATCCTCCTCCAGTATATACACGTCCATCTCATCTGTATCCTCCTCCAGTATATACACATCCATCTCATCTGTATATTCCTCCAGTATATACACGTCCATCTCATCTGTATCCTCCTCCAGTATATACATGTCCATCTCATCTGCATCCTCCTCCAGTATATACACGTCCATCTCATCTGCATCCTCCTCCAGTATATACACGTCCATCTCATCTTTATCCTCCTCCAGTATATACACGTCCATCTCATCTGTATATTCCTCCAGTATATACACATCCATCTCATCTGCACCCTCCTCCAGTATATACACGTCCATCTCATCTGTATCCTCCTCCAGTATATACACGTCCATCTCATCTGCATCTTCCTCCAGTATATACACGTCCATCTCATCTGCATCCTCCTCCAGTATATACACGTCCATCTCATCTGTATCCTCCTCCAGTATATACACGTCCATCTCATCTGTATATTCCTCCAGTATATACACGTCCATCTCATCTGTATCCTCCTCCAGTATATACACGTCCATCTCATCTGTATCCTCCTCCAGTATATACACGTCCATCTCATCAGTATCCTCCTCCAGTATATACACATCCATCTCATCTGCATCCTCCTCCAGTATATACACGTCCATCTCATCTGCATCCTCCTCCAGTATATACACGTCCATCTCATCTGTATCCTCCTCCAGTATATACACATCCATCTCATCTGTATCCTCCTCCAGTATATACACGTCCATCTCATCTGTATCCTCCTCCAGTATATACACATCCATCTCATCTGTATCCTCCTCCAGTATATACACGTCCATCTCATCTGTATCCTCCTCCAGTATATACACATCCATCTCATCTGTATCCTCCTCCAGTATATACACATCCATCTCATCTGTATCCTCCTCCAGTATATACACATCCATCTCATCTGCATCCTCCTCCAGTATATACACGTCCATCTCATCTGTATATACACATCCATCTCATCTGCATCCTCCTCCAGTATATACACGTCCATCTCATCTGTATCCTCCTCCAGTATATACACGTCCATCTCATCTGTATCCTCCTCCAGTATATACACGTCCATCTCATCTGTATCCTCCTCCAGTATATACACGTCCATCTCATCTGTATCCTCCTCCAGTATATACACGTCCATCTCATCTGTATCCTCCTCCAGTATATACACATCCATCTCATCTGTATCCTCCTCCAGTATATACAAGTCCATCTCATCTGTATCCTCCTCCAGTATATACACGTCCATCTCATCTGTATCCTCCTCCAGTATATACACGTCCATCTCATCTGTATCCTCCTTCAGTATATACACGTCCATCTCATCTGTATCCTCCTCCAGTATATACAAGTCCATCTCATCTGTATCCTCCTCCAGTATATACACATCCATCTCATCTGTATACTCCTCCAGTATATACACATCCATCTCATCTGTATCCTCCTCCAGTATATACACGTCCATCTCATCTGTATCCTCCTCCAGTATATACACGTCCATCTCATCTGTATCCTCCTCCAGTATATACACATCCATCTCATCTGCATCCTCCTCCAGTATATACACGTCCATCTCATCTGTATATTCCTCCAGTATATACACATCCATCTCATCAGCATCCTCCTCCAGTATATACACACCCATCTCATCTGTATCCTCCTCCAGTATATACACATCCATCTCATCTGTATCCTCCTCCAGTATATACACGTCCATCTCATCTGTATATTCCTCCAGTATATACACGTCCATCTCATCTGTATCCTCCTCCAGTATATACACATCCATCTCATCTGTATCCTCCTCCAGTATATACACGTCCATCTCATCTGTATCCTCCTCCAGTATATACACGTCCATCTCATCTGTATCCTCCTCCAGTATATACACGTCCATCTCATCTGTATCCTCCTCCAGTATATACACGTCCATCTCATCTGTATCCTCCTCCAGTATATACACGTCCATCTCATCTGTATCCTCCTCCAGTATATACACGTCCATCTCATCTGTATCCTCCTCCAGTATATACACATCCATCTCATCTGTATCCTCCTCCAGTATATACACATCCATCTCATCTGTATCCTCCTCCAGTATATACACGTCCATCTCATCTGTATCCTCCTCCAGTATATACACGTCCATCTCATCTGTATCCTCCTCCAGTATATACACATCCATCTCACCTGCATCCTCCTCCAGTATATACACATCCATCTCATCTGTATCCTCCTCCAGTATATACACGTCCATCTCATCTGCATCCTCCTCCAGTATATACACATCCATCTCATCTGTATCCTCCTCCAGTATATACACATCCATCTCATCTGTATCCTCCTCCAGTATATACACATCCATCTCATCTGCATCCTCCTCCAATATATACACGTCCATCTCATCTGTATATTCCTCCAGTATATACACATCCATCTCATCTGTATCCTCCTCCAGTATATACACATCCATCTCATCTGCATCCTCCTCCAGTATATACACGTCCATCTCATCTGTATCCTCCTCCAGTATATACACATCCATCTCATCTGTATATTCCTCCAGTATATACACATCCATCTCATCTGCACCCTCCTCCAGTATATACACGTCCATCTCATCTGTATCCTCCTCCAGTATATACACGTCCATCTCATCTGCATCTTCCTCCAGTATATACACGTCCATCTCATCTGCATCCTCCTCCAGTATATACACGTCCATCTCATCTGTATCCTCCTCCAGTATATACACGTCCATCTCATCTGTATATTCCTCCAGTATATACACGTCCATCTCATCTGTATCCTCCTCCAGTATATACACGTCCATCTCATCTGTATCCTCCTCCAGTATATACACGTCCATCTCATCAGTATCCTCCTCCAGTATATACACATCCATCTCATCTGCATCCTCCTCCAGTATATACACGTCCATCTCATCTGTATCCTCCTCCAGTATATACACATCCATCTCATCTGTATCCTCTTCCAGTATATACACGTCCATCTCATCTGTATCCTCCTCCAGTATATACACATCCATCTCATCTGTATCCTCCTCCAGTATATACACGTCCATCTCATCTGTATCCTCCTCCAGTATATACACATCCATCTCATCTGTATCCTCCTCCAGTATATACACATCCATCTCATCTGTATCCTCCTCCAGTATATACACATCCATCTCATCTGCATCCTCCTCCAGTATATACACGTCCATCTCATCTGTATATACACATCCATCTCATCTGCATCCTCCTCCAGTATATACACGTCCATCTCATCTGTATCCTCCTCCAGTATATACACGTCCATCTCATCTGTATCCTCCTCCAGTATATACACGTCCATCTCATCTGTATCCTCCTCCAGTATATACACGTCCATCTCATCTGTATCCTCCTCCAGTATATACACATCCATCTCATCTGTATCCTCCTCCAGTATATACAAGTCCATCTCATCTGTATCCTCCTCCAGTATATACACGTCCATCTCATCTGTATCCTCCTCCAGTATATACACGTCCATCTCATCTGTATCCTCCTTCAGTATATACACGTCCATCTCATCTGTATCCTCCTCCAGTATATACAAGTCCATCTCATCTGTATCCTCCTCCAGTATATACACATCCATCTCATCTGTATACTCCTCCAGTATATACACATCCATCTCATCTGTATCCTCCTCCAGTATATACACGTCCATCTCATCTGTATCCTCCTCCAGTATATACACGTCCATCTCATCTGTATCCTCCTCCAGTATATACACATCCATCTCATCTGCATCCTCCTCCAGTATATACACGTCCATCTCATCTGTATATTCCTCCAGTATATACACATCCATCTCATCAGCATCCTCCTCCAGTATATACACACCCATCTCATCTGTATCCTCCTCCAGTATATACACATCCATCTCATCTGTATCCTCCTCCAGTATATACACGTCCATCTCATCTGTATATTCCTCCAGTATATACACGTCCATCTCATCTGTATCCTCCTCCAGTATATACACATCCATCTCATCTGTATCCTCCTCCAGTATATACACGTCCATCTCATCTGTATCCTCCTCCAGTATATACACGTCCATCTCATCTGTATCCTCCTCCAGTATATACACGTCCATCTCATCTGTATCCTCCTCCAGTATATACACGTCCATCTCATCTGTATCCTCCTCCAGTATATACACGTCCATCTCATCTGTATCCTCCTCCAGTATATACACATCCATCTCATCTGTATCCTCCTCCAGTATATACACATCCATCTCATCTGTATCCTCCTCCAGTATATACACATCCATCTCATCTGTATCCTCCTCCAGTATATACACGTCCATCTCATCTGTATCCTCCTCCAGTATATACACATCCATCTCACCTGCATCCTCCTCCAGTATATACACATCCATCTCATCTGTATCCTCCTCCAGTATATACACATCCATCTCACCTGCATCCTCCTCCAGTATATACACATCTATCTCATCAGTATCCTCCTCCAGTATATACACGTCCATCTCATCTGTATCCTCCTCCAGTATATACACGTCCATCTCATCTGCATCCTCCTCCAGTATATACACGTCCATGTCATCTGCATCCTCCTCCAGTATATACACGTCCATCTCATCTGCATCCTCCTCCAGTATATACACGTCCATCTCATCTGCATCCTCCTCCAGTATATACACGTCCATCTCATCTGCATCCTCCTCCAGTATATACACGTCCATCTCATCTGTATCCTCCTCCAGTATATACACGTCCATCTCATCTGTATCCTCCTCCAGTATATACACGTCCATCTCATCTGTATCCTCCTCCAGTATATACACGTCCATCTCATCTGTATCCTCCTCCAGTATATACACGTCCATCTCATCTGTATCCTCCTCCAGTATATACACGTCCATCTCATCTGCATCCTCCTCCAGTATATACACATCCATCTCATCTGCATCCTCCTCCAGTATATACACATCCATCTCATCTGCATCCTCCTCCAGTATATACACGTCCATCTCATCTGCATCCTCCTCCAGTATATACACATCCATCTCATTTGCATCCTCCTCCAGTATATACACATCCATCTCATCTGCATCCTCCTCCAGTATATACACGTCCATCTCATCTGTATCCTCCTCCAGTATATACACGTCCATCTCATCTGCATCCTCCTCCAGTATATACACGTCCATCTCATCTGCATCCTCCTCCAGTATATACACATCCATCTCATCTGCATCCTCCTCCAGTATATACACGTCCATCTCATCTATATCCTCCTCCAGTATATACACGTCCATCTCATCTGTATCCTCCTCCAGTATATACACGTCCATCTCATCTGTATCCTCCTCCAGTATATACACATCCATCTCCTCAGTATCCTCCTCCAGTATATACACGTCCATCTCATCTGTATATTCCTCCAGTATATACACATCCATCTCATCTGTATCCTCCTCCAGTATATACACGTCCATCTCATCTGTATATTACTCCAGTATATACACATCCATCTCATCTGCATCCTCCTCCAGTATATACACATCCATCTCATCTGCATCCTCCTCCAGTATACACACATCCATCTCATCTGCATCCTCCTCCAGTATATACACATCCATCTCATCTGCATCCTCCTCCAGTATATACACGTCTATCTCATCTGCATCCTCCTCCAGTATATACACATCCATCTCATCTACATCCTCCTCCAGTATATACACATCCATCTCATCTGCATCCTCCTCCAGTATATACACGTCCATCTCATCTATATCCTCCTCCAGTATATACACGTCCATCTCATCTGTATCCTCCTCCAGTATATACACGTCCATCTCATCTGTATCCTCCTCCAGTATATACACATCCATCTCATCAGTATCCTCCTCCAGTATATACACGTCCATCTCATCTGTATATTCCTCCAGTATATACACATCCATCTCATCTGTATCCTCCTCCAGTATATACACGTCCATCTCATCTGCATCCTCCTCCAGTATACACACATCCATCTCATCTGTATCCTCCTCCAGTATATACACATCCATCTCATCTGCATCCTCCTCCAGTATATACACATCCATCTCATCTGCATCCTCCTCCAGTATATACACATCCATCTCATCTGTATCCTCCTCCAGTATATACACATCCATCTCATCAGTATCCTCCTCCAGTATATACACGTCCATCTCATCTGTATATTCCTCCAGTATATACACATCCATCTCATCAGTATCCTCCTCCAGTATATACACGTCCATCTCATCTGTATATTCCTCCAGTATATACACATCCATCTCATCTGCATCCTCCTCCAGTATATACACATCCATCTCATCTGCATCCTCCTCCAGTATACACACATCCATCTCATCTGCATCCTCCTCCAGTATATACACATCCATCTCATCTGCATCCTCCTCCAGTATATACACATCCATCTCATCTGCATCCTCCTCCAGTATATACACGTCCATCTCATCTGTATCCTCCTCCAGTATATACACGTCCATCTCATCTGTATCCTCCTCCAGTATATACACGTCCATCTCATCTGTATCCTCCTCCAGTATATACACATCCATCTCATCAGTATCCTCCTCCAGTATATACACGTCCATCTCATCTGTATATTCCTCCAGTATATACACATCCATCTCATCTGCATCCTCCTCCAGTATATACACATCCATCTCATCTGCATCCTCCTCCAGTATATACACGTCCATCTCATCTGTATCCTCCTCCAGTATATACACATCCATCTCATCTGCATCCTCCTCCAGTATATACACGTACATCTCATCTGTATATTCCTCCAGTATATACACATCCATCTCATCTGTATATTCCTCCAGTATATACACGTCCATCTCATCTGTATATTCCTCCAGTATATACACATCCATCTCATCTGTATATTCCTCCAGTATATACACGTCCATCTCATCTGTATATTCCTCCAGTATATACACATCTATCTCATCTGTATCCTCCTCCAGTATATACACGTCCATCTCATCTGTATCCTCCTCCAGTATATACACATCCATCTCATCTGCATCCTCCTCCAGTATATACATGTACATCTCATCTGTATATTCCTCCAGTATATACACATCCATCTCATCTGTATCCTCCTCCAGTATATACACATCCATCTCATCTGTATATTCCTCCAGTATATACACATCCATCTCATCTGTATATTCCTCCAGTATATACACATCCATCTCATCTGTATATTCCTCCAGTATATACACATCCATCTCATCTGTATATTCCTCCAGTATATACACGTCCATCTCATCTGTATATTCCTCCAGTATATACACATCCATCTCATCAGCATCCTCCTCCAGTATATACACACCCATCTCATCTGTATCCTCCTCCAGTATATACACATCCATCTCATCTGTATCCTCCTCCAGTATATACACGTCCATCTCATCTGTATATTCCTCCAGTATATACACGTCCATCTCATCTGTATCCTCCTCCAGTATATACACATCCATCTCATCTGTATCCTCCTCCAGTATATACACGTCCATCTCATCTGTATCCTCCTCCAGTATATACACGTCCATCTCATCTGTATCCTCCTCCAGTATATACACGTCCATCTCATCTGTATCCTCCTCCAGTATATACACGTCCATCTCATCTGTATCCTCCTCCAGTATATACACGTCCATCTCATCTGTATCCTCCTCCAGTATATACACATCCATCTCATCTGTATCCTCCTCCAGTATATACACATCCATCTCATCTGTATCCTCCTCCAGTATATACACATCCATCTCATCTGTATCCTCCTCCAGTATATACACGTCCATCTCATCTGTATCCTCCTCCAGTATATACACGTCCATCTCACCTGCATCCTCCTCCAGTATATACACATCCATCTCATCTGTATCCTCCTCCAGTATATACACGTCCATCTCATCTGCATCCTCCTCCAGTATATACACATCCATCTCATCTGTATCCTCCTCCAGTATATACACATCCATCTCATCTGTATCCTCCTCCAGTATATACACATCCATCTCATCTGCATCCTCCTCCAGTATATACACGTCCATCTCATCTGTATATTCCTCCAGTATATACACATCCATCTCATCTGTATCCTCCTCCAGTATATACACATCCATCTCATCTGCATCCTCCTCCAGTATATACACGTCCATCTCATCTGAATATTCCTCCAGTATATACACATCCATCTCATCTGCATCCTCCTCCAGTATATACACATCCATCTCATCTGTATCCTCCTCCAGTATATACACGTCCATCTCATCTGTATCCTCCTCCAGTATATACACGTCCATCTCATCTGTATATTCCTCCAGTATATACACGTCCATCTCATCTGTATCCTCCTCCAGTATATACACGTCCATCTCATCTGTATCCTCCTCCAGTATATACACATCCATCTCATCTGCATCCTCCTCCAGTATATACACGTCCATCTCATCTGTATCCTCCTCCAATATATACACGTCCATCTCATCTGTATCCTCCTCCAGTATATACACGTCCATCTCATAAGTATCCTCCTCCAGTATATACACATCCATCTCATCTGCATCCTCCTCCAGTATATACACATCCATCTCATCTGTATCCTCCTCCAGTATATACACGTCCATCTCATCTGTATCCTCCTACAGTATATACACGTCCATCTCATCTGTATATTCCTCCAGTATATACACATCCATCTCATCTGCATCCTCCTCCAGTATATACACGTCCATCTCATCTGTATCCTCCTCCAGTATATACACGTCCATCTCATCTGTATATTCCTCCAGTATATACACGTCCATCTCATCTGTATATTCCTCCAGTATATACACGTCCATCTCATCTGTATATTCCTCCAGTATATACACGTCCATCTCATCTGTATATTCCTCCAGTATATACACATCCATCTCATCTGTATCCTCCTCCAGTATATACACGTCCATCTCATCTGTATATTCCTCCAGTATATACACGTCCATCTCATCTGTATATTCCTCCAGTATATACACGTCCATCTCATCTGTATATTCCTCCAGTATATACACGTCCATCTCATCTGTATATTCCTCCAGTATATACACATCCATCTCATCTGTATCCTCCTCCAGTATATACACGTCCATCTCATCTGTATATTCCTCCAGTATATACACGTCCATCTCATCTGTATATTCCTCCAGTATATACACATCCATCTCATCTGTATCCTCCTCCAGTATATACACGTCCATCTCATCTGTATCCTCCTCCAGTATATACACATCCATCTCATCTGTATATTCCTCCAGTATATACACGTCCATCTCATCTGTATATTCCTCCAGTATATACACGTCCATCTCATCTGTATATTCCTCCAGTATATACACATCCATCTCATCTGCATCCTCCTCCAGTATATAAACGTCCATCTCATCTGTATATTCCTCCAGTATATACACGTCCATCTCATCTCTATCCTCCTCCAGTATATACACGTCCATCTCATCTGTATATTCCTCCAGTACATACACGTCCATCTCATCTGTATATTCCTCCAGTATATACACGTCCATCTCATCTGTATATTCCTCCAGTATATACACGTCCATCTCATCTGTATCCTCCTCCAGTATATACACGTCCATCTCATCTGCATCCTCCTCCAGTATATACACGTCCATCTCATCTGTATATACACATCCATCTCATCTGCATCCTCCTCCAGTATATACACGTCCATCTCATCTGTATCCTCCTCCAGTATATACACATCCATCTCATCTGCATCCTCCTCCAGTATATACACGTCCATCTCATCTGTATATTCCTCCAGTATATACACATCCATCTCATCTGTATCCTCCTCCAGTATATACACGTCCATGTCATCTGCATCCTCCTCCAGTATATACACGTCCATGTCATCTGCATCCTCCTCCAGTATATACACGTCCATCTCATCTGCATCCTCCTCCAGTATATACACGTCCATCTCATCTGTATCCTCCTCCAGTATATACACGTCCATCTCATCTGTATCCTCCTCCAGTATATACACGTCCATCTCATCTGTATCCTCCTCCAGTATATACACGTCCATCTCATCTGTATCCTCCTCCAGTATATACACGTCCATCTCATCTGTATCCTCCTCCAGTATATACACGTCCATCTCATCTGCATCCTCCTCCAGTATATACACATCCATCTCATCTGCATCCTCCTCCAGTATATACACATCCATCTCATCTGCATCCTCCTCCAGTATATACACGTCCATCTCATCTGCATCCTCCTCCAGTATATACACATCCATCTCATTTGCATCCTCCTCCAGTATATACACATCCATCTCATCTGCATCCTCCTCCAGTATATACACGTCCATCTCATCTGTATCCTCCTCCAGTATATACACGTCCATCTCATCTGCATCCTCCTCCAGTATATACACATACATCTCATCTACATCCTCCTCCAGTATATACACATCCATCTCATCTGCATCCTCCTCCAGTATATACACGTCCATCTCATCTATATCCTCCTCCAGTATATACACGTCCATCTCATCTGTATCCTCCTCCAGTATATACACGTCCATCTCATCTGTATCCTCCTCCAGTATATACACATCCATCTCATCAGTATCCTCCTCCAGTATATACACGTCCATCTCATCTGTATATTCCTCCAGTATATACACATCCATCTCATCTGTATCCTCCTCCAGTATATACACGTCCATCTCATCTGTATATTCCTCCAGTATATACACATCCATCTCATCTGCATCCTCCTCCAGTATACACACATCCATCTCATCTGCATCCTCCTCCAGTATATACACATCCATCTCATCTGCATCCTCCTCCAGTATATACACGTCCATCTCATCTGCATCCTCCTCCAGTATATACACATCCATCTCATCTACATCCTCCTCCAGTATATACACATCCATCTCATCTGCATCCTCCTCCAGTATATACACGTCCATCTCATCTATATCCTCCTCCAGTATATACACGTCCATCTCATCTGTATCCTCCTCCAGTATATACACGTCCATCTCATCTGTATCCTCCTCCAGTATATACACATCCATCTCATCAGTATCCTCCTCCAGTATATACACGTCCATCTCATCTGTATATTCCTCCAGTATATACACATCCATCTCATCTGTATCCTCCTCCAGTATATACACGTCCATCTCATCTGTATATTCCTCCAGTATATACACATCCATCTCATCTGCATCCTCCTCCAGTATACACACATCCATCTCATCTGTATCCTCCTCCAGTATATACCCATCCATCTCATCTGCATCCTCCTCCAGTATATACACATCCATCTCATCTGCATCCTCCTCCAGTATATACACATCCATCTCATCTGTATCCTCCTCCAGTATATACACATCCATCTCATCAGTATCCTCCTCCAGTAAATACACGTCCATCTCATCTGTATATTCCTCCAGTATATACACATCCATCTCATCAGTATCCTCCTCCAGTATATACACGTCCATCTCATCTGTATATTCCTCCAGTATATACACATCCATCTCATCTGCATCCTCCTCCAGTATATACACATCCATCTCATCTGCATCCTCCTCCAGTATACACACATCCATCTCATCTGCATCCTCCTCCAGTATATACACATCCATCTCATCTGCATCCTCCTCCAGTATATACACGTCCATCTCATCTGCATCCTCCTCCAGTATATACACGTCCATCTCATCTGTATCCTCCTCCAGTATATACACGTCCATCTCATCTGTATCCTCCTCCAGTATATACACGTCCATCTCATCTGTATCCTCCTCCAGTATATACACGTCCATCTCATCTCTATCCTCCTCCAGTATATACACGTACATCTCATCTGTATATTCCTCCAGTATATACACATCCATCTCATCTGCATCCTCCTCCAGTATATACACGTCCATCTCATCTGTATATTCCTCCAGTATATACACATCCATCTAATCTGCATCCTCCTCCAGTATATACATGTACATCTCATCTGTATATTCCTCCAGTATATACACATCCATCTCATCTGTATATTCCTCCAGTATATACACATCCATCTCATCTGTATATTCCTCCAGTATATACACATCCATCTCATCTGTATATTCCTCCAGTATATACACATCCATCTCATCTGTATCCTCCACCAGTATATACACATCCATCTCATCTGTATATTCCTCCAGTATATACACATCCATCTCATCTGTATCCTCCACCAGTATATACACATCCATCTCATCTGTATATTCCTCCAGTATATACACATCCATCTCATCTGTATATTCCTCCAGTATATACACATCCATCTCATCTGTATATTCCTCCAGTATATACACATCCATCTCATCTGTATCCTCCTCCAGTATATACACGTCCATCTCATCTGTATATTCCTCCAGTATATACACATCCATCTCATCTGTATCCTCCTCCAGCATATACACGTCCATCTCATCTGTATCCTCCTCCAGTATATACACATCCATCTCATCTGCATCCTCCTCCAGTATATACACGTACATCTCATCTGTATATTCCTCCAGTATATACACATCCATCTCATCTGTATATTCCTCCAGTATATACACGTCCATCTCATCTGTATCCTCCTCCAGTATATACACGTCCATCTCATCTGTATATTCCTCCAGTATATACACATCCATCTCATCTGTATCCTCCTCCAGTATATACACATCCATCTCATCTGTATATTCCTCCAGTATATACACGTCCATCTCATCTGTATATTCCTCCAGTATATACACGTCCATCTCATCTGTATATTCCTCCAGTATATACACATCCATCTCATCTGCATCCTCCTCCAGTATATACACATCCATCTCATCTGCATCCTCCTCCAGTATATACACATCCATCTCATCTGCATCCTCCTCCAGTATATACACGTCCATCTCATCTGCATCCTCCTCCAGTATATACACATCCATCTCATCTGTATCCTCCTCCAGTATATACACATCCATCTCATCTGCATCCTCCTCCAGTATATACACGTCCATCTCATCTGTATATACACATCCATCTCATCTGCATCCTCCTCCAGTATATACACGTCCATCTCATCTGTATCCTCCTCCAGTATATACACGTCCATCTCATCTGTATCCTCCTCCAGTATATACACGTACATCTCATCTGTATATTCCTCCAGTATATACACATCCATCTCATCTGTATCCTCCTCCAGTATATACACATCCATCTCATCTGTATCCTCCTCCAGTATATACACGTCCATCTCATCTGTATCCTCCTCCAGTATATACACGTCCATCTCATCAGTATCCTCCTCCAGTATATACACGTCCATCTCATCTGCATCCTCCTCCAGTATATACACGTCCATCTCATCTGCATCCTCCTCCAGTATATACACATCCATCTCATCTGCATCCTCCTCCAGTATATACACGTCCATCTCATCTGTATCCTCCTCCAGTATATACACGTCCATCTCATCTGTATCCTCCTCCAGTATATACACGTCCATCTCATCTGCATCCTCCTCCAGTATATACACGTCCATCTCATCTGCATCCTCCTCCAGTATATACACATCCATCTCATCTGTATCCTCCTCAAGTATATACACGTCCATCTCATCTGTATCCTCCTCCAGTATATACACATCCATCTCATCTGTATCCTCCTCCAGTATATACACGTCCATCTCATCTGCATCCTCCTCCAGTATATACACGTCCATCTCATCTGCATCCTCCTCCAGTATATACACATCCATCTCATCTGTATCCTCCTCCAGTATATACACGTCCATCTCATCAGTATCCTCCTCCAGTATATACACGTCCATCTCATCTGCATCCTCCTCCAGTATATACACGTCCATCTCATCTGCATCCTCCTCCAGTATATACACATCCATCTCATCTGTATATTCCTCCAGTATATACACGTCCATCTCATCTGTATCCTCCTCCAGTATATACACGTCCATCTCATCTGCATCCTCCTCCAGTATATACACGTCCATCTCATCTGCATCCTCCTCCAGTATATACACGTCCATCTCATCTGCATCCTCCTCCAGTATATACACGTCCATCTCATCTGTATCCTCCTCCAGTATATACACGTCCATCTCATCTGCATCCTCCTCCAGTATATACACGTCCATCTCATCTGTATCCTCCTCCAGTATATACAAGTCCATCTCATCTGCATCCTCCTCCAGTATATACACGTCCATCTCATCTGTATCCTCCTCCAGTATATACACATCCATCTCATCTGCATCCTCCTCCAGTATATACACATCCATCTCATCTGTATCCTCCTCCAGTATATACACGTCCATCTCATCTGTATCCTCCTCCAGTATATACACATCCATCTCATCTGTATCCTCCTCCAGTATATACACGTCCATCTCATCTGTATCCTCCTCCAGTATATACACGTCCATCTCATCTGTATCCTCCTCCAGTATATACACGTCCATCTCATCTGTATCCTCCTCCAGTATATACACATCCATCTCATCTGTATCCTCCTCCAGTATATACACGTCCATCTCATCTGTATCCTCCTCCAGTATATACACGTCCATCTCATCTGTATCCTCCTCCAGTATATACACGTCCATCTCATCTGTATCCTCCTCCAGTATATACACGTCCATCTCATCTGTATCCTCCTCCAGTATATACACGTCCATCTCATCTGCATCCTCCTCCAGTATATACACATCCATCTCATCTGCATCCTCCTCCAGTATATACACGTCCATCTCATCTGTATATTCCTCCAGTATATACACATCCATCTCATCTGTATATTCCTCCAGTATATACACATCCATCTCATCTGTATCCTCCTCCAGTATATACACATCCATCTCATCTGTATCTTCCTCCAGTATATACACGTCCATCTCATCTGTATATTCCTCCAGTATATACACGTCCATCTCATCTGTATCCTCCTCCAGTACATACACGTCCATCTCATCTGTATCCTCCTCCAGTATATACACATCCATCTCATCTGTATCCTCCTCCAGTATATACACGTCCATCTCATCTGTATCCTCCTCCAGTATATACACGTCCATCTCATCTGTATCCTCCTCCAGTATATACACGTCCATCTCATCTGTATCCTCCTCCAGTATATACACGTCCATCTCATCTGTATCCTCCTCCAGTATATACACGTCCATCTCATCTGTATCCTCCTCCAGTATATACACGTCCATCTCATCTGTATCCTCCTCCAGTATATACACGTCCATCTCATCTGTATCCTCCTCCAGTATATACACGTCCATCTCATCTGTATCCTCCTCCAGTATATACACGTCCATCTCCTCTGTATCCTCCTCCAGTATATACACATCCATCTCCTCTGTATCCTCCTCCAGTATATACACATCCATCTCATCTGTATCCTCCTCCAGTATATACACATCCATCTCATCTGTATCCTCCTCCAGTATATACACGTCCATCTCATCTGCATCCTCCTCCAGTATATACACATCCATCTCATCTGTATCCTCCTCCAGTATATACACATCCATCTCATCTGCATCCTCCTCCAGTATATACACGTCCATCTCATCTGTATATTCCTCCAGTATATACACGTCCATCTCATCTGCATCCTCCTCCAGTATATACACATCCATCTCATCTGCATCCTCCTCCAGTATATACACGTCCATCTCATCTCTATCCTCCTCCAGTATATACACGTCTATCTCATCTCTATCCTCCTCCAGTATATACACGTCCATCTCATCTGTATCCTCCTCCAGTATATACACGTCCATCTCATCTGTATCCTCCTCCAGTATATACACGTCCATCTCATCTGTATCCTCCTCCAGTATATACACGTCCATCTCATCTGTATCCTCCTCCAGTATATACACGTCCATCTCATCTGTATCCTCCTCCAGTATATACACGTCCATCTCATCTGTATCCTCCTCCAGTATATACACGTCCATCTCATCTGTATCCTCCTCCAGTATATACACGTCCATCTCATCTGTATCCTCCTCCAGTATATACACGTCCATCTCATCTGTATCCTCCTCCAGTATATACACGTCCATCTCATCTGTATCCTCCTCCAGTATATACACGTCCATCTCATCTGTATCCTCCTCCAGTATATACACGTCCATCTCATCTGTATCCTCCTCCAGTATATACACATCCATCTCATCTGTATATTCCTCCAGTATATACACATCCATATCATCTGTATCCTCCTCCAGTATATACACGTCCATCTCATCTGTATATTCCTCCAGTATATACACGTCCATCTCATCTGTATCCTCCTCCAGTATATACACGTCCATCTCATCTGTATCCTCCTCCAGTATATACACATCCATCTCATCTGCATCCTCCTCCAGTATATACACATCCATCTCATCTGTATCCTCCTCCAGTATATACACGACCATCTCATCTGTATATTCCTCCAGTATATACACATCCATCTCATCTGTATCCTCCTCCAGTATATACACGTCCATCTCATCTGTATCCTCCTCCAGTATATACACGTCCATCTCATCTGTATCCTCCTCCAGTATATACACGTCCATCTCATCTGTATCCTCCTCCAGTATATACACGTCCATCTCATCTGCATCCTCCTCCAGTATATACACGTCCATCTCATCTGCATCCTCCTCCAGTATATACACGTCCATCTCATCTGCATCCTCCTCCAGTATATACACATCCATCTCATCTGTATCCTCCTCCAGTATATACACGTCCATCTCATCTGTATCCTCCTCCAGTATATACACGTCCATCTCATCTGCATCCTCCTCCAGTATATACACGTCCATCTCATCTGCATCCTCCTCCAGTATATACACGTCCATCTCATCTGCATCCTCCTCCAGTATATACACATCCATCTCATCTGTATCCTCCTCCAGTATATACACGTCCATCTCATCTGTATCCTCCTCCAGTATATACACGTCCATCTCATCTGTATCCTCCTCCAGTATATACACATCCATCTCATCTGTATCCTCCTCCAGTATATACAAGTCCATCTCATCTGTATCCTCCTCCAGTATATACACGTCCATCTCATCTGTATCCTCCTCCAGTATATACACGTCCATCTCATCTGTATCCTCCTTCAGTATATACACGTCCATCTCATCTGTATATTCCTCCAGTATATACACGTCCATCTCATCTGTATCCTCCTCCAGTATATACACGTCCATCTCATCTGTATCCTCCTCCAGTATATACACGTCCATCTCATCTGTATCCTCCTCCAGTATATACACATCCATCTCATCTGCATCCTCCTCCAGTATATACACGTCCATCTCATCTGTATATTCCTCCAGTATATACACATCCATCTCATCAGCATCCTCCTCCAGTATATACACACCCATCTCATCTGTATCCTCCTGCAGTATATACACATCCATCTCATCTGTATCCTCCTCCAGTATATACACGTCCATCTCATCTGTATATTCCTCCAGTATATACACGTCCATCTCATCTGTATCCTCCTCCAGTATATACACATCCATCTCATCTGTATCCTCCTCCAGTATATACACGTCCATCTCATCTGTATCCTCCTCCAGTATATACACGTCCATCTCATCTGTATCCTCCTCCAGTATATACACGTCCATCTCATCTGTATCCTCCTCCAGTATATACACGTCCATCTCATCTGTATCCTCCTCCAGTATATACACGTCCATCTCATCTGTATCCTCCTCCAGTATATACACATCCATCTCATCTGTATCCTCCTCCAGTATATACACATCCATCTCATCTGTATCCTCCTCCAGTATATACACATCCATCTCATCTGTATCCTCCTCCAGTATATACACGTCCATCTCATCTGTATCCTCCTCCAGTATATACACATCCATCTCACCTGCATCCTCCTCCAGTATATACACATCCATCTCATCTGTATCCTCCTCCAGTATATACACATCCATCTCACCTGCATCCTCCTCCAGTATATACACATCTATCTCATCAGTATCCTCCTCCAGTATATACACGTCCATCTCATCTGTATCCTCCTCCAGTATATACACGTCCATCTCATCTGCATCCTCCTCCAGTATATACACGTCCATGTCATCTGCATCCTCCTCCAGTATATACACGTCCATCTCATCTGCATCCTCCTCCAGTATATACACGTCCATCTCATCTGCATCCTCCTCCAGTATATACACGTCCATCTCATCTGCATCCTCCTCCAGTATATACACGTCCATCTCATCTGTATCCTCCTCCAGTATATACACGTCCATCTCATCTGTATCCTCCTCCAGTATATACACGTCCATCTCATCTGTATCCTCCTCCAGTATATACACGTCCATCTCATCTGTATCCTCCTCCAGTATATACACGTCCATCTCATCTGTATCCTCCTCCAGTATATACACGTCCATCTCATCTGCATCCTCCTCCAGTATATACACATCCATCTCATCTGCATCCTCCTCCAGTATATACACATCCATCTCATCTGCATCCTCCTCCAGTATATACACGTCCATCTCATCTGTATCCTCCTCCAGTATATACACATCCATCTCATTTGCATCCTCCTCCAGTATATACACATCCATCTCATCTGCATCCTCCTCCAGTATATACACGTCCATCTCATCTGTATCCTCCTCCAGTATATACACGTCCATCTCATCTGCATCCTCCTCCAGTATATACACATCCATCTCATCTGCATCCTCCTCCAGTATATACACATCCATCTCATCTGCATCCTCCTCCAGTATATACACGTCCATCTCATCTGCATCCTCCTCCAGTATATACACATCCATCTCATTTGCATCCTCCTCCAGTATATACACATCCATCTCATCTGCATCCTCCTCCAGTATATACACGTCCATCTCATCTGTATCCTCCTCCAGTATATACACGTCCATCTCATCTGCATCCTCCTCCAGTATATACACATCCATCTCATCTGCATCCTCCTCCAGTATATACACGTCCATCTCATCTATATCCTCCTCCAGTATATACACGTCCATCTCATCTGTATCCTCCTCCAGTATATACACGTCCATCTCATCTGTATCCTCCTCCAGTATATACACATCCATCTCCTCAGTATCCTCCTCCAGTATATACACGTCCATCTCATCTGTATATTCCTCCAGTATATACACATCCATCTCATCTGTATCCTCCTCCAGTATATACACGTCCATCTCATCTGTATATTCCTCCAGTATATACACATCCATCTCATCTGCATCCTCCTCCAGTATATACACATCCATCTCATCTGCATCCTCCTCCAGTATACACACATCCATCTCATCTGCATCCTCCTCCAGTATATACACATCCATCTCATCTGCATCCTCCTCCAGTATATACACGTCTATCTCATCTGCATCCTCCTCCAGTATATACACATCCATCTCATCTACATCCTCCTCCAGTATATACACATCCATCTCATCTGCATCCTCCTCCAGTATATACACGTCCATCTCATCTATATCCTCCTCCAGTATATACACGTCCATCTCATCTGTATCCTCCTCCAGTATATACACGTCCATCTCATCTGTATCCTCCTCCAGTATATACACATCCATCTCATCAGTATCCTCCTCCAGTATATACACGTCCATCTCATCTGTATATTCCTCCAGTATATACACATCCATCTCATCTGTATCCTCCTCCAGTATATACACGTCCATCTCATCTGCATCCTCCTCCAGTATACACACATCCATCTCATCTGTATCCTCCTCCAGTATATACACATCCATCTCATCTGCATCCTCCTCCAGTATATACACATCCATCTCATCTGCATCCTCCTCCAGTATATACACATCCATCTCATCTGTATCCTCCTCCAGTATATACACATCCATCTCATCAGTATCCTCCTCCAGTATATACACGTCCATCTCATCTGTATATTCCTCCAGTATATACACATCCATCTCATCAGTATCCTCCTCCAGTATATACACGTCCATCTCATCTGTATATTCCTCCAGTATATACACATCCATCTCATCTGCATCCTCCTCCAGTATATACACATCCATCTCATCTGCATCCTCCTCCAGTATACACACATCCATCTCATCTGCATCCTCCTCCAGTATATACACATCCATCTCATCTGCATCCTCCTCCAGTATATACACATCCATCTCATCTGCATCCTCCTCCAGTATATACACGTCCATCTCATCTGTATCCTCCTCCAGTATATACACGTCCATCTCATCTGTATCCTCCTCCAGTATATACACGTCCATCTCATCTGTATCCTCCTCCAGTATATACACATCCATCTCATCAGTATCCTCCTCCAGTATATACACGTCCATCTCATCTGTATATTCCTCCAGTATATACACATCCATCTCATCTGCATCCTCCTCCAGTATATACACATCCATCTCATCTGCATCCTCCTCCAGTATATACACGTCCATCTCATCTGTATCCTCCTCCAGTATATACACATCCATCTCATCTGCATCCTCCTCCAGTATATACACGTACATCTCATCTGTATATTCCTCCAGTATATACACATCCATCTCATCTGTATATTCCTCCAGTATATACACATCCATCTCATCTGTATATTCCTCCAGTATATACACATCTATCTCATCTGTATCCTCCTCCAGTATATACACGTCCATCTCATCTGTATCCTCCTCCAGTATATACACATCCATCTCATCTGCATCCTCCTCCAGTATATACATGTACATCTCATCTGTATATTCCTCCAGTATATACACATCCATCTCATCTGTATCCTCCTCCAGTATATACACATCCATCTCATCTGTATATTCCTCCAGTATATACACATCCATCTCATCTGTATATTCCTCCAGTATATACACGTCCATCTCATCTGTATATTCCTCCAGTATATACACATCCATCTCATCAGCATCCTCCTCCAGTATATACACACCCATCTCATCTGTATCCTCCTCCAGTATATACACATCCATCTCATCTGTATCCTCCTCCAGTATATACACGTCCATCTCATCTGTATATTCCTCCAGTATATACACGTCCATCTCATCTGTATCCTCCTCCAGTATATACACATCCATCTCATCTGTATCCTCCTCCAGTATATACACGTCCATCTCATCTGTATCCTCCTCCAGTATATACACGTCCATCTCATCTGTATCCTCCTCCAGTATATACACGTCCATCTCATCTGTATCCTCCTCCAGTATATACACGTCCATCTCATCTGTATCCTCCTCCAGTATATACACGTCCATCTCATCTGTATCCTCCTCCAGTATATACACATCCATCTCATCTGTATCCTCCTCCAGTATATACACATCCATCTCATCTGTATCCTCCTCCAGTATATACACATCCATCTCATCTGTATCCTCCTCCAGTATATACACGTCCATCTCATCTGTATCCTCCTCCAGTATATACACGTCCATCTCACCTGCATCCTCCTCCAGTATATACACATCCATCTCATCTGTATCCTCCTCCAGTATATACACGTCCATCTCATCTGCATCCTCCTCCAGTATATACACATCCATCTCATCTGTATCCTCCTCCAGTATATACACATCCATCTCATCTGTATCCTCCTCCAGTATATACACATCCATCTCATCTGCATCCTCCTCCAGTATATACACGTCCATCTCATCTGTATATTCCTCCAGTATATACACATCCATCTCATCTGTATCCTCCTCCAGTATATACACATCCATCTCATCTGCATCCTCCTCCAGTATATACACGTCCATCTCATCTGTATATTCCTCCAGTACATACACGTCCATCTCATCTGTATATTCCTCCAGTATATACACGTCCATCTCATCTGTATATTCCTCCAGTATATACACGTCCATCTCATCTGTATCCTCCTCCAGTATATACACGTCCATCTCATCTGCATCCTCCTCCAGTATATACACGTCCATCTCATCTGTATATACACATCCATCTCATCTGCATCCTCCTCCAGTATATACACGTCCATCTCATCTGTATCCTCCTCCAGTATATACACATCCATCTCATCTGCATCCTCCTCCAGTATATACACGTCCATCTCATCTGTATATTCCTCCAGTATATACACATCCATCTCATCTGTATCCTCCTCCAGTATATACACGTCCATCTCATCTGTATCCTCCTCCAGTATATACACGTCCATGTCATCTGCATCCTCCTCCAGTATATACACGTCCATGTCATCTGCATCCTCCTCCAGTATATACACGTCCATCTCATCTGCATCCTCCTCCAGTATATACACGTCCATCTCATCTGTATCCTCCTCCAGTATATACACGTCCATCTCATCTGTATCCTCCTCCAGTATATACACGTCCATCTCATCTGTATCCTCCTCCAGTATATACACGTCCATCTCATCTGTATCCTCCTCCAGTATATACACGTCCATCTCATCTGTATCCTCCTCCAGTATATACACGTCCATCTCATCTGCATCCTCCTCCAGTATATACACATCCATCTCATCTGCATCCTCCTCCAGTATATACACATCCATCTCATCTGCATCCTCCTCCAGTATATACACGTCCATCTCATCTGCATCCTCCTCCAGTATATACACATCCATCTCATTTGCATCCTCCTCCAGTATATACACATCCATCTCATCTGCATCCTCCTCCAGTATATACACGTCCATCTCATCTGTATCCTCCTCCAGTATATACACGTCCATCTCATCTGCATCCTCCTCCAGTATATACACATACATCTCATCTACATCCTCCTCCAGTATATACACATCCATCTCATCTGCATCCTCCTCCAGTATATACACGTCCATCTCATCTATATCCTCCTCCAGTATATACACGTCCATCTCATCTGTATCCTCCTCCAGTATATACACGTCCATCTCATCTGTATCCTCCTCCAGTATATACACATCCATCTCATCAGTATCCTCCTCCAGTATATACACGTCCATCTCATCTGTATATTCCTCCAGTATATACACATCCATCTCATCAGTATCCTCCTCCAGTATATACACGTCCATCTCATCTGTATATTCCTCCAGTATATACACATCCATCTCATCTGTATCCTCCTCCAGTATATACATGTCCATCTCATCTGTATATTCCTCCAGTATATACACATCCATCTCATCTGCATCCTCCTCCAGTATACACACATCCATCTCATCTGTATCCTCCTCCAGTATATACCCATCCATCTCATCTGCATCCTCCTCCAGTATATACACATCCATCTCATCTGCATCCTCCTCCAGTATATACACATCCATCTCATCTGTATCCTCCTCCAGTATATACACATCCATCTCATCAGTATCCTCCTCCAGTATATACACGTCCATCTCATCTGTATATTCCTCCAGTATATACACATCCATCTCATCAGTATCCTCCTCCAGTATATACACGTCCATCTCATCTGTATATTCCTCCAGTATATACACATCCATCTCATCTGCATCCTCCTCCAGTATATACACATCCATCTCATCTGCATCCTCCTCCAGTATACACACATCCATCTCATCTGCATCCTCCTCCAGTATATACACATCCATCTCATCTGCATCCTCCTCCAGTATATACACGTCCATCTCATCTGCATCCTCCTCCAGTATATACACGTCCATCTCATCTGTATCCTCCTCCAGTATATACACGTCCATCTCATCTGTATCCTCCTCCAGTATATACACGTCCATCTCATCTGTATCCTCCTCCAGTATATACACGTCCATCTCATCTCTATCCTCCTCCAGTATATACACGTACATCTCATCTGTATATTCCTCCAGTATATACACATCCATCTCATCTGTATATTCCTCCAGTATATACACGTCCATCTCATCTGTATATTCCACCAGTATATACACATCCATCTCATCTGTATATTCCTCCAGTATATACACATCCATCTCATCTGTATATTCCTCCAGTATATACACGTCCATCTCATC
Organism: Phyllobates terribilis; assembly: GCF_046119375.1. NCBI lineage: Eukaryota > Metazoa > Chordata > Amphibia > Anura > Dendrobatidae > Phyllobates > Phyllobates terribilis. The sequence goes on along the minus strand of NW_027362762.1, from coordinate 973,704,694 downwards.
TGTATATTCCTCCAGTATATACACATCCATCTCATCTGCATCCTCCTCCAGTATATACACGTCCATCTCATCTGTATATTCCTCCAGTATATACACATCCATCTCATCTGCATCCTCCTCCAGTATATACATGTACATCTCATCTGTATATTCCTCCAGTATATACACATCCATCTCATCTGTATATTCCTCCAGTATATACACATCCATCTCATCTGTATATTCCTCCAGTATATACACATCCATCTCATCTGTATATTCCTCCAGTATATACACATCCATCTCATCTGTATCCTCCACCAGTATATACACATCCATCTCATCTGTATATTCCTCCAGTATATACACATCCATCTCATCTGTATCCTCCACCAGTATATACACATCCATCTCATCTGTATATTCCTCCAGTATATACACATCCATCTCATCTGTATATTTCTCCAGTATATACACATCCATCTCATCTGTATATTCCTCCAGTATATACACATCCATCTCATCTGTATCCTCCTCCAGTATATACACGTCCATCTCATCTGTATATTCCTCCAGTATATACACATCCATCTCATCTGTATCCTCCTCCAGCATATACACGTCCATCTCATCTGTATCCTCCTCCAGTATATACACATCCATCTCATCTGCATCCTCCTCCAGTATATACACGTACATCTCATCTGTATATTCCTCCAGTATATACACATCCATCTCATCTGTATATTCCTCCAGTATATACACGTCCATCTCATCTGTATCCTCCTCCAGTATATACACGTCCATCTCATCTGTATATTCCTCCAGTATATACACATCCATCTCATCTGTATCCTCCTCCAGTATATACACATCCATCTCATCTGTATATTCCTCCAGTATATACACGTCCATCTCATCTGTATATTCCTCCAGTATATACACGTCCATCTCATCTGTATATTCCTCCAGTATATACACATCCATCTCATCTGCATCCTCCTCCAGTATATACACATCCATCTCATCTGCATCCTCCTCCAGTATATACACATCCATCTCATCTGCATCCTCCTCCAGTATATACACGTCCATCTCATCTGCATCCTCCTCCAGTATATACACATCCATCTCATCTGTATCCTCCTCCAGTATATACACATCCATCTCATCTGCATCCTCCTCCAGTATATACACGTCCATCTCATCTGTATATACACATCCATCTCATCTGCATCCTCCTCCAGTATATACACGTCCATCTCATCTGTATCCTCCTCCAGTATATACACGTCCATCTCATCTGTATCCTCCTCCAGTATATACACGTACATCTCATCTGTATATTCCTCCAGTATATACACATCCATCTCATCTGTATCCTCCTCCAGTATATACACATCCATCTCATCTGTATCCTCCTCCAGTATATACACGTCCATCTCATCTGTATCCTCCTCCAGTATATACACGTCCATCTCATCAGTATCCTCCTCCAGTATATACACGTCCATCTCATCTGCATCCTCCTCCAGTATATACACATCCATCTCATCTGCATCCTCCTCCAGTATATACACGTCCATCTCATCTGTATCCTCCTCCAGTATATACACGTCCATCTCATCTGTATCCTCCTCCAGTATATACACGTCCATCTCATCTGCATCCTCCTCCAGTATATACACGTCCATCTCATCTGCATCCTCCTCCAGTATATACACATCCATCTCATCTGTATCCTCCTCAAGTATATACACGTCCATCTCATCTGTATCCTCCTCCAGTATATACACATCCATCTCATCTGTATCCTCCTCCAGTATATACACGTCCATCTCATCTGCATCCTCCTCCAGTATATACACGTCCATCTCATCTGTATCCTCCTCCAGTATATACACATCCATCTCATCTGTATCCTCCTCCAGTATATACACGTCCATCTCATCAGTATCCTCCTCCAGTATATACACGTCCATCTCATCTGCATCCTCCTCCAGTATATACACGTCCATCTCATCTGCATCCTCCTCCAGTATATACACATCCATCTCATCTGTATATTCCTCCAGTATATACACGTCCATCTCATCTGTATCCTCCTCCAGTATATACACGTCCATCTCATCTGCATCCTCCTCCAGTATATACACGTCCATCTCATCTGCATCCTCCTCCAGTATATACACGTCCATCTCATCTGCATCCTCCTCCAGTATATACACGTCCATCTCATCTGTATCCTCCTCCAGTATATACACGTCCATCTCATCTGCATCCTCCTCCAGTATATACACGTCCATCTCATCTGTATCCTCCTCCAGTATATACACGTCCATCTCATCTGCATCCTCCTCCAGTATATACACGTCCATCTCATCTGTATCCTCCTCCAGTATATACACATCCATCTCATCTGCATCCTCCTCCAGTATATACACATCCATCTCATCTGTATCCTCCTCCAGTATATACACGTCCATCTCATCTGTATCCTCCTCCAGTATATACACATCCATCTCATCTGTATCCTCCTCCAGTATATACACGTCCATCTCATCTGTATCCTCCTCCAGTATATACACGTCCATCTCATCTGTATCCTCCTCCAGTATATACACGTCCATCTCATCTGTATCCTCCTCCAGTATATACACATCCATCTCATCTGTATCCTCCTCCAGTATATACACGTCCATCTCATCTGTATCCTCCTCCAGTATATACACGTCCATCTCATCTGTATCCTCCTCCAGTATATACACGTCCATCTCATCTGTATCCTCCTCCAGTATATACACGTCCATCTCATCTGTATCCTCCTCCAGTATATACACGTCCATCTCATCTGCATCCTCCTCCAGTATATACACATCCATCTCATCTGCATCCTCCTCCAGTATATACACGTCCATCTCATCTGTATATTCCTCCAGTATATACACATCCATCTCATCTGTATATTCCTCCAGTATATACACATCCATCTCATCTGTATCCTCCTCCAGTATATACACATCCATCTCATCTGTATCTTCCTCCAGTATATACACGTCCATCTCATCTGTATATTCCTCCAGTATATACACGTCCATCTCATCTGTATCCTCCTCCAGTACATACACGTCCATCTCATCTGTATCCTCCTCCAGTATATACACATCCATCTCATCTGTATCCTCCTCCAGTATATACACGTCCATCTCATCTGTATCCTCCTCCAGTATATACACGTCCATCTCATCTGTATCCTCCTCCAGTATATACACGTCCATCTCATCTGTATCCTCCTCCAGTATATACACGTCCATCTCATCTGTATCCTCCTCCAGTATATACACGTCCATCTCATCTGTATCCTCCTCCAGTATATACACGTCCATCTCATCTGTATCCTCCTCCAGTATATACACGTCCATCTCATCTGTATCCTCCTCCAGTATGTACACGTCCATCTCATCTGCATCCTCCTCCAGTATATACACATCCATCTCATCTGCATCCTCCTCCAGTATATACACGTCCATCTCATCTGTATATTCCTCCAGTATATACACGTCCATCTCATCTGCATCCTCCTCCAGTATATACACATCCATCTCATCTGCATCCTCCTCCAGTATATACACGTCCATCTCATCTCTATCCTCCTCCAGTATATACACGTCCATCTCATCTCTATCCTCCTCCAGTATATACACGTCCATCTCATCTGTATCCTCCTCCAGTATATACACGTCCATCTCATCTGTATCCTCCTCCAGTATATACACGTCCATCTCATCTGTATCCTCCTCCAGTATATACACGTCCATCTCATCTGTATCCTCCTCCAGTATATACACGTCCATCTCATCTGTATCCTCCTCCAGTATATACACGTCCATCTCATCTGTATCCTCCTCCAGTATATACACATCCATCTCATCTGTATCCTCCTCCAGTATATACACGTCCATCTCATCTGTATCCTCCTCCAGTATATACACGTCCATCTCATCTGTATCCTCCTCCAGTATATACACGTCCATCTCATCTGTATCCTCCTCCAGTATATACACGTCCATCTCATCTGTATCCTCCTCCAGTATATACACATCCATCTCATCTGTATATTCCTCCAGTATATACACATCCATATCATCTGTATCCTCCTCCAGTATATACACGTCCATCTCATCTGCATCCTCCTCCAGTATATACACATCCATCTCATCTGTATCCTCCTCCAGTACTGTATATGTGTGTGCACTCTCATACTATTGGAATGAATGAAGTATATGCAGAATTAAACATAAAAGAGCCCAAGAAACCGAAAACAAAAGAAAAAAAATGAATACAAAAAATATCTACCGGAAGTCGTAATAATCATACGAAAATAAGAAAAACGAAGCATAAAAATAGAAAGCATTAAAGTACAATTAATAAATGACGCCATAACACAGAAAGAAAATTAAAATAACTTAACTTGTAAAAATTAATTAAAATGTCATCACGATAAGAATAATAAAAATAAAAAAAATAAAAAAATGAAAGTAAAATTAATAGTATTAATGGTAATACACAGAAACAAAACTAAACTAAGAAAAATTATTTTAAATGAAAAGGAAAAACAAGAAAAAAAAATAAAATCAGAAACATCAATGAAAATAAAAGTAAAAATAGGAATTTTGCTGAAGACAATAAAACATGTTCTGTTTATCAAATAAATAAAGAAAAGGAAAAGACAGAAAGCCGCGAGGTGACTCGTAATAAAGTAATGATATTACTAGTAACAATGTAATGTGATGTATATAGCTCACATACACCGTATATACTCCTATATACACCGTATATACTCCTATATACACCAGGCTCCTAATGACTCCACAAATCTTATTGTTTTCCTGGATGCAGAGGAGTCGTATAATGTCCGATCACCCATCGTTATAGGACAAATCTCTTTAGGAGAACAGGATTTATTTCAAAACTAAAAAAGTCAGAAAGCAGCAACTTCTCCTGCAGAACGAGAGTCCAGACGTCTTCCAGGGGGTGAAGATCTGAGGACGGTGAGTTGTGGGATCTTAAGTGGTTCTATTTCCTGACATCAGAAGCTTTTCCATCAGACACCTCCTCCCAGGCCGAGGTCCAGGTAACATCGGAGCGTCTGGGATCCTCCACAATTCTCCATTGATCTTGGGAGTTTTTGGAGAGTTTCTTTGCCGGGTGTCAGTCGCCCCCAGAGCTGCTGATCTGATGATCGGCCTCCACCCTCATAGATCTTCTGCTGAGGACGCTCCAAAGGTTCCCAGTAGGGCTGAGGTCAGGGGAGGGTGGTGGCCGCACCAGGAGCTTCTCTTTTATGTCCATAGCCGCTAATGACTCGGAGGTTTCTTTACAGCAGGAGATGGGACATTGTCAGCATGGAGAGGATTCTTCTACGGACGGTGCGGTTCAGAAGAAAGTGGTCGGTCAGAAACTCTCTATACTTTGCAGAGGTCATTTTCACACTTTCTTGGACCCCAATGGGGCGACCAGCTCTCCCCATGATTCCGGTCCAGAACATGACTCCACCACCTCCTTGCTGACATCGCAGCCTTGTTGGGACACGGTGGCCATCCACAGCCATACACTACTCCATCCATCCGGATCATCCAGAGTTGCCAGCATCATCAGTAACCATGGCTGGTTTACAACGAGTCTTCATGTATGTCGGGGCCTCCGCAGCCATCTCTGCTTGTCAGCGCTGCTTCATAGGTTTATGCACAACTGCGGCCTCTGGAGGATCCTACACAGCTTGAGGTTCTCGGGACTCGAGGCTCCAGTAACTTCACATACCTGTCTGCTGCATTGTAAAGGGATTTTATCAGCTTCTCTCTTAATCTATGAATTTGTCTGGCAGGAACCTTCCTCATTATGCCTTTATCTGCAGAAACCTTCCTCATTATGCTTTTATCTGCAGAAACCTTCCTCATGCCTTAATGTGCAGGAATCCGTCTGAAGAGATTTGTGGTGATACAGAGCTCACAGTACGATGATCACGCTTAAGTATTTATGAAATATCTAATGTTTTCACACCTTGTCCAGGCATTGCAATATGTGCCGCTTTTGGCAGCAGAGATCCTTTTCTCTCCGATATTGGTGGAGACCTGCGGCTGCTTAATAATGGGGAATGTCCTTAAGTTTTCCTGTAATTGGGCCTCACCTGACAACTAATTATCACAGGGGTCTAAGATTGATGTCAGTAACCAAAGATCCCGAGACACAAACCGTCCATGAGGTTATAAAAAAAAAAATAAAAATACATCTATACGACGCTGACATCCAATCTGCTAAATAATTTTAAACACTGCGCACACTCCTATGCTATATTTTAGATTAAAGTGTAATAAATATTACATGGCCACTCCCCCAGTGACATCACATCATACTACATGGCCACTCCCCCAGTGACATCACGTCATGCTTCATGGCCACTCCCCCAGTGACATCACGTCATACTTCATGGCCACTCCCCCCAGTGACATCACGTCATACTTCATGGCCACTCCCCCAGTGACATCACGTCATACTTCATGGCCACTCCCCCAGTGACATCACGTCATACTTCATGGCCACTCCACCCCAGTGACAACACGTCATACTCCATGGCCACACCCCCAGTGGCATCATGTCATACTCCATGGCCACTCCCCCAGTAGCATCATGTCATACTTCATGGCCACTCCCCCAGTAGCATCATGTCATACTTCATGGCCACTCCCCCAGTGACATCACGTCATACTCCATGGCCACTCCCCCAGTGACATCACGTCATACTCCATGGCCACTCCCCCAGAGGCATCACATCATACTTCATGGTCATTCCCCCAGTGGCATCACGTCATACTTCATGGCCACTCCCCCAGTGGCATCACGTCATTCTCCATGGCCACTCCCCCAGTGACATCACGTCATACTCCATGGCCACTCCCCCAGTAGCATCACGTCATACTCCAAGGCCACTCCCCCAGTGGCATCACGTCATACTCCATGGCCACTCCCCCAGTGGCATCACGTCATACTCCATGGCCACTCCCCCAGTGGCATCACGTCATACTCCATGGCCACTCCCCCAGTGGCATCACGTCATACTTCATGGCCACTCCCCCAGTGGCATCACGTCATACTTCATGGCCACTCCCCCAGTGGCATCACGTCATACTTCATGGCCACTCCCCCAGTGGCATCACGTCATACTCCATGGCCACTCCCCCAGTGGCATCACGTCATACTTCATTGACACTCCCCCAGTGGCATCACGTCATACTCCATGGCCACTCCCCCAGTGACATCACGTCATACTTCATGGCCACTCCCCCAGTGACATCACATCATACTTCATGGCCACTCCCCCAGTGGCATCACGTCATACTTCATGGCCACTCCCCCAGTGGCATCACGTCATACTTCATGGCCACTCCCCCAGTGGCATCACGTCATACTTCATGGCCACTCCCCCAGTGGCATCACGTCATACTTCATGGCCACTCCCCCAGTGACATCACATCATACTTCATGGCCACTCCCCCAGTGACATCACATCATACTTCATGGCCACTCCCCCAGTGGCATCACGTCATACTTCATGGCCACTCCCCCAGTGGCATCACGTCATACTTCATGGCCACTCCCCCAGTGGCATCACGTCATACTCCATGGCCACTCCCCCAGTGACATCACGTCATACTCCATGGCCACTCCCCCAGTGACATCACGTCATACTTCATGGCCACTCCCCCAGTGACATCACACTTCATGGCCACTCCCCCAGTGGCATCACATCATACTTCATGGCCACTCCCCCAGTGACATCACGTCATACTTCATGGCCACTCCCCCAGTGACATCACGTCATACTTCATGGCCACTCCCCCCCAGTGACAACACGTCATACTCCATGGCCACACCCCCAGTGGCATCATGTCATACTCCATGGCCACTCCCCCAGTAGCATCATGTCATACTTCATGGCCACTCCCCCAGTAGCATCATGTCATACTTCATGGCCACTCCCCCAGTGACATCACGTCATACTCCATGGCCACTCCCCCAGTGACATCACGTCATACTCCACGGCCACTCCCCCAGAGGCATCACATCATACTTCATGGTCATTCCCCCAGTGGCATCACGTCATACTTCATGGCCACTCCCCCAGTGGCATCACGTCATTCTCCATGGCCACTCCCCCAGTGACATCACGTCATACTCCATGGCCACTCCCCCAGTAGCATCACGTCATACTCCAAGGCCACTCCCCCAGTGGCATCACGTCATACTCCATGGCCACTCCCCCAGTGGCATCACGTCATACTCCATGGCCACTCCCCCAGTGGCATCACGTCATACTTCATGGCCACTCCCCCAGTGGCATCACGTCATACTTCATGGCCACTCCCCCAGTGGCATCACGTCATACTTCATGGCCACTCCCCCAGTGGCATCACGTCATACTTCATGGCCACTCCCCCAGTGGCATCACGTCATACTTCATGGCCACTCCCCCAGTGGCATCACGTCATACTCCATGGCCACTCCCCCAGTGGCATCACGTCATACTTCATTGACACTCCCCCAGTGGCATCACGTCATACTCCATGGCCACTCCCCCAGTGACATCACGTCATACTTCATGGCCACTCCCCCAGTGACATCACATCATACTTCATGGCCACTCCCCCAGTGGCATCACGTCATACTTCATGGCCACTCCCCCAGTGGCATCACGTCATACTTCATGGCCACTCCCCCAGTGGCATCACGTCATACTTCATGGCCACTCCCCCAGTGACATCACATCATACTTCATGGCCACTCCCCCAGTGGCATCACGTCATACTTCATGGCCACTCCCCCAGTGGCATCACGTCATACTTCATGGCCACTCCCCCAGTGGCATCACGTCATACTCCATGGCCACTCCCCCAGTGACATCACGTCATACTCCATGGCCACTCCCCCAGTGACATCACGTCATACTTCATGGCCACTCCCCCAGTGACATCACGTCATACTTCATGGCCACTCCCCCAGTGACATCACATCATACTTCATGGCCACTCCCCCAGTGGCATCACATCATACTCCATGGCCACTCCCCCAGTGACATCACGTCGTACTCCATGGCCACTCCCCCAGTGACATCACGTCATACTTCATGGCCACTCCTCCAGTGACATCACGTCATACTTCATGGCCACTCCCCCAGTAGCATCACGTCATACTCCATGGCCACTCCCCCAGTGACATCACATCATACTCCATGGCCACTCCCCCAGTGACATCACGTCATACTTCATGGCCACTTCCCCAGTGGCATCACGTCATACTTCATGGCCACTCCCCCAGTGGCATCATGTCATACTTCATGGACACTCCCCCAGTGACATCACGTCATACTTCATGGCCACTCCTCCAGTGACATCACGTCATACTTCATGGCCACTCCCCCAGTAGCATCACGTTATACTTCATGGCCACTCCCCCCAGTGACATCACGTCATACTCCATGGCCACTCCCCCAGTGACATCACATCATACTCCATGGCCACTCCCCCAGTGACATCACGTCATACTTCATGGCCACTTCCCCAGTGGCATCACGTCATACGTCATGGCCACTCCCCCAGTGGCATCATGTCATACTTCATGGACACTCCCCCAGTGACATCACGTCATACTTCATGGCCACTTCCCCAGTGGCATCATGTCATACTTCATGGACACTCCCCCAGTGACATCACGTCATACTTCATGGCCACTTCCCCAGTGGCATCACGTCATACTTCATGGACACTCCCCCAGTGACATCACGTCATACTCCATGGCCACTCCCCCAGTGACATCACGTCATACTTCATGGCCACTCCCCCAGTGGCATCACGTCATACTTCATGGACACTCCCCCAGTGACATCACGTCATACTTCATGGCCACTTCCCCAGTGGCATCACGTCATACTTCATGGCCACTCCCCCAGTGGCATCACGTCATACTTCATGGACACTCCCCCAGTGACATCACGTCATACTTCATGGACACTCCCCCAGTGGCATCACGTCATACTTCATGACATCATAGCCCATACACTGATAGTTTTGTGGCTCTCTATAACCCTCAGTTGTGACTCCTCCATCAGATGCCCCCAGTGACCCCGGGATATCAATCACGGCCTGAAATTACTAATTGCTTTACAGATTCTCCTGGGCCCATCTGGACTTTGATGCATGAATGATGCATGAGAATGGCGCACATCAAAGCGCAGACAGCCACTGCTGAGGGGTGCAGCGCCATAAATCAGCGGCAGGAATGACAGCGACGAGCATCATCCAGGCCAAATAAGTACCAGAGCCAGCTGAGCAGGAGCCACAGCAGAGCAGGAAGCCGGGAGGGGAGAGGAGCGACATGGAAGGAGGAAACTACCCACCACACACATAACGAGACGTCAGAACCGTCCACAGAACCCTCCGTGAGAAAGAGGATCACCAGCCGAGATCCTGTGGGAAAATACACCAGAGCTGCGACAGAATCACAGCACACCTCCAGTCACCTCCAGAGCTGCGACAGAATCACAGCACGCCTCCAGTCACCTCCAGAGCTGCGACAGAATAATCACAGCACGCCTCCAGTCACCTCCAGAGCTGCGACAGAATCACAGCACGCCTCCAGTCACCTCCAGAGCTGCGACAGAATCACAGCACGCCTCCAGTCACCTCCAGAGCTGCGACAGAATCACAGCACGCCTCCAGTCACCTCCAGAGCTGCGACAGAATCACAGCACGCCTCCAGTCACCTCCAGAGCTGTGACAGAATCACAGCACGCCTCCAGAGCTGCGACAGAATCACAGCACGCCTCCAGTCACCTCCAGAGCTGCGACAGAATCACAGCACGCCTCCAGTCACCTCCAGAGCTGCGACAGAATCACAGCACGCCTCCAGTCACCTCCAGAGCTGCGACAGAATCACAGCACGCCTCCAGTCACCTCCAGAGCTGCGACAGAATCACAGCACGCCTCCAGTCACCTCCAGAGCTGCGACAGAATCACAGCACGCCTCCAGTCACCTCCAGAGCTGCGACAGAATCACAGCACGCCTCCAGTCACCTCCAGAGCTGCGACAGAATCACAGCACGCCTCCAGTCATCTCCAGAGCTGTGACAGAATCACAGCACGCCTCCAGTCACCTCCAGAGCTGCGACAGAATCACAGCACGCATCCAGTCACCTCCAGAGCTGCGACAGAATCACAGCACGCCTCCAGTCACCTCCAGAGCTGCGACAGAATCACAGCACGCCTCCAGTCACCTCCAGAGCTGCGACAGAATCACAGCACGCCTCCAGTCACCTCCAGAGCTGCGACAGAATCACAGCACGCCTCCAGTCACCTCCAGAGCTGCGACAGAATCACAGCACGCCTCCAGTCACCTCCAGAGCTGCGACAGAATCACAGCACGCCTCCAGTCACCTCCAGAGCTGCGACAGAATCACAGCACGCCTCCAGTCACCTCCAGAGCTGCGACAGAATCACAGCACGCCTCCAGTCACCTCCAGAGCTGCGACAGAATCACAGCACGCCTCCAGTCACCTCCAGAGCTGCGACAGAATAATCACAGCACGCCTCCAGTCACCTCCAGAGCTGCGACAGAATCACAGCACGCCTCCAGTCACCTCCAGAGCTGCGACAGAATCACAGCACGCCTCCAGTCACCTCCAGAGCTGCGACAGAATCACAGCACGCCTCCAGTCACCTCCAGAGCTGCGACAGAATCACAGCACGCCTCCAGTCACCTCCAGAGCTGTGACAGAATCACAGCATGCCTCCAGAGCTGCGACAGAATCACAGCACGCCTCCAGTCACCTCCAGAGCTGCGACAGAATCACAGCACGCCTCCAGTCACCTCCAGAGCTGCGACAGAATCACAGCACGCCTCCAGTCACCTCCAGAGCTGCGACAGAATCACAGCACGCCTCCAGTCACCTCCAGAGCTGCGACAGAATCACAGCACGCCTCCAGTCACCTCCAGAGCTGCGACAGAATCACAGCACGCCTCCAGTCACCTCCAGAGCTGCGACAGAATCACAGCACGCCTCCAGTCACCTCCAGAGCTGCGACAGAATCACAGCACGCCTCCAGTCATCTCCAGAGCTGTGACAGAATCACAGCACGCCTCCAGTCACCTCCAGAGCTGCGACAGAATCACAGCACGCATCCAGTCACCTCCAGAGCTGCGACAGAATCACAGCACGCCTCCAGTCACCTCCAGAGCTGCGACAGAATCACAGCACGCCTCCAGTCACCTCCAGAGCTGCGACAGAATCACAGCACGCCTCCAGTCACCTCCAGAGCTGCGACAGAATCACAGCACGCCTCCAGTCACCTCCAGAGCTGCGACAGAATCACAGCACGCCTCCAGTCACCTCCAGAGCTGCGACAGAATCACAGCACGCCTCCAGTCACCTCCAGAGCTGCGACAGAATCACAGCACGCCTCCAGTCACCTCCAGAGCTGCGACAGAATCACAGCACGCCTCCAGTCACCTCCAGAGCTGCGACAGAATCACAGCACGCCTCCAGTCACCTCCAGAGCTGCGACAGAATCACAGCACGCCTCCAGTCACCTCCAGAGCTGCGACAGAATCACAGCACGCCTCCAGTCACCTCCAGAGCTGCGACAGAATCACAGCACGCCTCCAGTCACCTCCAGAGCTGCGACAGAATCACAGCACGCCTCCAGTCACCTCCAGAGCTGCGACAGAATCACAGCACGCCTCCAGTCACCTCCAGAGCTGCGACAGAATCACAGCACGCCTCCAGTCACCTCCAGAGCTGCGACAGAATCACAGCACGCCTCCAGTCACCTCCAGAGCTGCGACAGAATCACAGCACGCCTCCAGTCACCTCCAGAGCTGCGACAGAATCACAGCACGCCTCCAGTCACCTCCAGAGCTGCGACAGAATCACAGCACGCCTCCAGTCACCTCCAGAGCTGCGACAGAATCACAGCACGCCTCCAGTCACCTCCAGAGCTGCGACAGAATCACAGCACGCCTCCAGTCACCTCCAGAGCTGCGACAGAATCACAGCACGCCTCCAGTCACCTCCAGAGCTGCGACAGAATCACAGCACGCCTCCAGTCACCTCCAGAGCTGCGACAGAATCACAGCACGCCTCCAGTCACCTTCAGAGCTGCGACAGAATCACAGCACGCCTCCAGTCACCTCCAGAGCAGCGACAGAATCACAGCACGCCTCCAGTCACCTCCAGAGCAGCGACAGAATCACAGCACGCCTCCAGTCACCTCCAGAGCTGCGACAGAATCACAGCACGCCTCCAGTCACCTCCAGAGCTGAGACAGAATCACAGCACGCCTCCAGTCACCTCCAGAGCTGCGACAGAATCACAGCACGCCTCCAGTCACCTCCAGAGTTGCGACAGAATCACAGCACGCCTCCAGTCACCTCCAGAGCTGCGACAGAATCACAGCACGCCTCCAGTCACCTCCAGAGCTGCACTCACTATTCTGCTGTTACATCGTGTCTCATCCTCCAGAGCTGCAGTCACTATTCTCCTGTTACATCGTGTCTTATCATCCAGTCACCTCCAGAGCTGCACTCACTATTCTACTGTTACATCGTGTTTTATCCTCCAGTCACCTCCAGAGCTGCACTCACTATTCTGCTGTTACATCGTGTCTCATCCTCCAGAGCTGCACTCACTATTCTCCTGTTACATCGTGTCTTATCATCCAGTCACCTCCAGAGCTGCACTCACTATTCTGCTGTTACATCATGTCTTATCCTCCAGAGCTGCACTCACTATTCTGCTGTTACATCGTGTCTCATCCTCCAGAGCTGAACTCACTATTCTCCTGTTACATCGTGACTTATCATCCAGTAACCTCCAGAGCTGCACTCACTATTCTCCTGTTACATCGTGTTTTATCCTCCAGTCACCTACAGAGCTGCAGTCACTATTCTGCTGTTAGGCTGTGTGCCCACGTAGCATTTTTCAAGCGTTTTTGATGCGGAATTTCCGCAGCGTAAACGCTTGAAAAACGCTTGGTAACACGCACCCCATGGTCCCCAATGGGATTCCGCAAGTTCTATGCACATGCTGCGGATTTTTCCGCAGCGTTTATGCTGCGTTCAAAAATCCGCAGCATGTCATTTAATTTTGCGTTTCCGCAAGCAGAATTGCCTTTGTTCAATGCATAAAAAACGCAAGGCAATTCCGCATGTGGAAAACGCGTGATAAACGCGCGAAAAACGCGCGATAAACGCGTGCGGAATTCCGCATGCGTTTTTCCGGGAGAGGACTTGCATTTATGCAGCAGAAATTTTCTGCTTCATAAATGCAACGTGGGCACATAGCCTTACATTGTGTCTTATCCTCCAGTCACCTACAGAGCTGCACTCACTATTCTGCTGTTACATCATGTTTTATTCTCCAGTAAACTCCAGAGCTGCACTCACTATTGTTGTTACAGCTTGTCTTATCCTCTAGTCACCTTCAGAGCTGCAGTCACTATTCTGCTGTTACATCGTATCTTATCCTCTAGTCACCTCCAGAGCTGCAGTCACTATTCTGCTGTTATGTCATGTCTTATTCTCCAGTAACCTCCAGAGCTGCACTCACTATTGTTGTTACAGCTTGTCTTATCCTCCAGTCACCTTCAGAGCTGCAGTCACTATTCTGCTGTTACATCGTATCTTATCCTCCAGAGCTGTACTCACTATTCTGGTGTCACATCGTGTCTTATCCTCCAGTCACCTCCAGAGCTGCACTCACTATTCTGCTGTTACATCGTGTCTTATCCTCCAGTCACCTCCAGAGCTGCAGTCACTATTCTGCTGTTACATCGTATCTTATCCTCCAGAGCTGTACTCACTATTCTGGTGTCACATCGTGTCTTATCCTCCAGTCACCTCCAGAGCTGCACTCACTATTCTGCTGTTACATCGTGTCTTATCCTCCAGTCACCTCCAGAGCTGCAGTCACTATTCTGCTGTTACATCGTATCTTATCCTCCAGAGCTGCAGTCACTATTCTGGTGTCACATCGTGTCTTATCCTCCAGTCACCTCCAGAGCTGCACTCACTATTCTGCTGTTACAACGTGTCTTATCCTCCAGTCACCTTCAGAGCTGCAGTCACTACTCTGCTGTTACATCGTATCTTATCCTCCAGAGCTGCAGTCACTATTCTGCTGTTACATCGTATCTTATCCTCCAGAGCTGTACTCACTATTCTGGTGTCACATTGTGTCGTAGCCTCCAGTCACCTCCAGAGCTGCAGTCACTATTCTGCTGTTACATCGTATCTTATCCTCCAGAGCTGTACTCACTATTCTGGTGTCACATCGTGTCTTATCCTCCAGTCACCTCCAGAGCTGCAGTCACTATTCTGCTGTTACATCGTGTCTTATCCTCCAGTCACCTCCAGAGCTGCAGTCACTATTCTGCTGTTACATCGTATCTTATCCTCCAGAGCTGTACTCACTATTCTGGTGTTACATCGTGTCTTATCCTCCAGTCACCTCCAGAGCTGCACTCACTATTCTGCTGTTACATCGTGTCTTATCCTCCAGTCACCTCCAGAGCTGCAGTCACTATTCTGCTGTTACATCGTATCTTATCCTCCAGAGCTGCAGTCACTATTCTGGTGTCACATCGTGTCTTATCCTCCAGTCACCTCCAGAGCTGCACTCACTATTCTGCTGTTACATCGTGTCTTATCCTCCAGTCACCTTCAGAGCTGCAGTCACTATTCTGCTGTTACATCGTATCTTATCCTCCAGAGCTGCAGTCACTATTCTGCTGTTACATCGTATCTTATCCTCCAGAGCTGTACTCACTATTCTGGTGTCACATTGTGTCGTAGCCTCCAGTCACCTCCAGAGCTGCAGTCACTATTCTGCTGTTACATCGTGTCTTATCCTCCAGTCACCTCCAGAGCTGCAGTCACTATTCTGCTGTTACAGCTTGTCGTGTATCCCCATGACTTTAGCACCAGTGACTTTCAGAGCAGTATTCATAGTGCTGCTGTTCTATCCTCCATTCATTACCCTGTCTCATTACATGCTGTACATTATGGGCTGCTTGTCTGTTCGCGCTCAGGCTGCAGATCCTCGCGTCTTCCGCACACTCGCGCCACTTCAGAGCCTCCGTAGAATAATACAGGATGTGGGACTGAGAGCGAACAGGACACCAGCAGAATAGCGGCTGCAGCTTTAGCTGTGACTGGAATAAACTCATCAGTGCAACAAACTGCCCCGACCATGAGAAACCAGGACTGATATCTAATGGGGGCGTTATAGAGCCTCAGAGCTAAAATCACCCAACAATCCCATGATCAGTGTCTGCAGAGTCGGCTCCAGGGGTCTGTATTCAGGGAGGTGTTTGCACCAAGAGCCCTACAATCATCATCTGAAGAGGAAGAAAGAACCGCCCCTCCCCCACCATAAAAGACCAACTAAACTACTGAGGGGCAGAAGTGTCCATAAACCTAATGACCTAATACCGGCCAGGAGAACAGTGAGTGCAGCTCTGGAGTATAATACAGGAGGTAACTCAGGATCAGTAATGTAATGTATGTACACAGTGACTGCACCAGCAGAATAGTGAGTGCAGCTCTGGAGTATAATACAGGAGGTAACTCAGAATCAGTAATGTAATGTATGTACACAGTTACTGCACCAGCAGAATAGTGAGTGCAGCTCTGGAGTATAATACAGGATGTAACTCAGGATCTGTAATGTAATGTATGTACACAGTGACTGCACCAGCAGAATAGTGAGTGCAGCTCTGGAGTATAATACAGGAGGTAACTCAGGATCAGTAATGTAATGTATGTACACAGTGACTGCACCAGCAGAATAGTGAGTGCAGCTCTGGAGTATAATACAGGATGTAACTCAGGATCAGTAATGTAATGTATGTACACAGTGACTGCACCAGCAGAATAGTGAGTGCAGCTCTGGAGTATAATACAGGATGTAACTCAGGATCAGTAATGTAATGTATGTACACAGTGACTGCACCAGCAGAATAGTGAGTGCAGCTCTGGAGTATAATGCAGGATGTAACTCAGGATCAGTAATGTAATGTATGTACACAGTGACTGCACCAGCAGAATAGTGAGTGCAGCTCTGGAGTATAATACAGGATGTAACTCAGGATCAGTAATGTAATGTATGTGCACAGTGACTGCACCAGCAGAATAGTGAGTGCAGCTCTGGAGTATAATATAGGAGGTAACTCAGGATCAGTAATGTAATGTATGTACACAGTGACTGCACCAGCAGAATAGTGAGTGCAGCTCTGGAGTATAATACAGGATGTAACTCAGGATCAGTAATGTAATGTATGTACACAGTGACTACACCAGCAGAATAGTGAGTGCAGCTCTGGAGTATAATACAGGATGTAACTCAGGATCAGTAATGTAATGTATGTACATAGTGACTGCACCAGCAGAATAGTGAGTGCAGCTCTGGAGTATAATACAGGATGTAACTCAGGATCAGTAATGTAATGTATGTACACAGTGACTCCACCAGCAGAATAGTGAGTGCAGCTCTGGAGTATAATACAGTATGTAACTCAGGATCAGTAATGTAATGTATGTACACAGTGACTGCACCAGCAGAATAGGGAGTGCAGCTCTGGAGTATAATACAGGATGTAACACAGGATCAGTAATGTAATGTATGTACACAGTGACTGCACCAGCAGAATAGTGAGTGCAGCTCTGGAGTATAATACAGGAGGTAACTCAGGATCAGTAATGTAATGTATGTACACAGTGACTGCACCAGCAGAATAGTGAGTGCAGCTCTGGAGTATAATACAGGATGTAACTCAGGATCAGTAATGTAATGTATGTACACAGTGACTCCACCAGCAGAATAGTGAGCGCAGCTCTGGAGTATAATACAGGATGTAACTCAGGATCAGTAATGTAATGTATGTACACAGTGACTGCACCAGCAGAATAGTGAGTGCAGCTCTGGAGTATAATACAGGATGTAACTCAGGATCAGTAATGTAATGTATGTACACAGTGACTCCACCAGCAGAATAGTGAGCGCAGCTCTGGAGTATAATACAGGATGTAACTCAGGATCAGTAATGTAATGCATGTACACAGTGACTGCACCAGCAGAATAGTGAGTGCAGCTCTGGAGTATAATACAGGAGGTAACTCAGGATCAGTAATGTAATGTATGTACACAGTGACTGCACCAGCAGAATAGTGAGTGCAGCTCTGGAGTATAATACAGGATGTAACTCAGGATCAGTAATGTAATGTATGTACACAGTGACTGCACCAGCAGAATAGTGAGAGCAGCTCTGGAGTATAATACAGGAGGTAACTCAGGATCAGTAATGTAATGTATGTACACAGTGACTGCACCAGCAGAATAGTGAGTGCAGCTCTGGAGTATAATACAGGATGTAACTCAGGATCAGTAATGTAATGTATGTACACAGTGACTGCACCAGCAGAATAGTGAGTGCAGCTCTGGGGTATAATACAGGAGCTAACTCAGGATCAGTAATGTAATGTATGTACACAGTGACTGCACCAGCAGAATAGTGAGTGCAGCTCTGGAGTATAATACAGGATGTTACTCAGGATCAGTAATGTAATGTATGTACACAGTGACTGCACCAGCAGAATAGTGAGTGCAGCTCTGGAGTATAATACAGGATGTAACTCAGGATCAGTAATGTAATGTATGTACACAGTGACTGCACCAGCAGAATAGTGAGTGCAGCTCTGGAGTATAATACAGGATGTAACTCAGGATCAGTAATGTAATGTATGTACACAGTGACTGCACCAGCAGAATAGTGAGTGCAGCTCTGGAGTATAATACAGGATGTAACTCAGGATCAGTAATGTAATGTTTGTACACAGTGACTGCACCAGCAGAATAGTGAGTGCAGCTCTGGAGTATAATACAGGATGTAACTCAGGATCAGTAATGTAATGTATGTACACAGTGACTGCACCAGCAGAATAGTGAGTGCAGCTCTGGAGTATAATACAGGATGTAACTCAGGATCAGTAATGTAATGTATGTACACAGTGACTGCACCAGCAGAATAGTGAGTGCAGCTCTGGAGTATAATACAGGATGTAACTCAGGATCAGTAATGTAATGTATGTACACAGTGACTGCACCAGCAGAATAGTGAGTGCAGCTCTGGAGTATAATACAGGAGGTAACTCAGGATCAGTAATGTAATGTATGTACACGGTGACTGCACCAGCAGAATAGTGAGTGCAGCTCTGGAGTATAATACAGGAGGTAACTCAGGATCAGTAATGTAATGTTTGTACACAGTGACTGCACCAGCAGAATAGTGAGTGCAGCTCTGGAGTATAATACAGGAGGTAACTCAGGATCAGTAATGTAATGTTTGTACACAGTGACTGCACCAGCAGAATAGTGAGGATGGGAGCAGCGGTAACATGGCGACCTCACGTGTCTGCGGTGGACCCTGGCACTGGAGGGGTTAACCCTCCGGCACAGGCCTTCCCATAACGCTAAGTCCGCTTTATGGCCGGCTGTTAGGCGATACCGTCCCCGGCAGCGGCGGACACCCTACTAAACCTACAAATCGTATAGGTAGCTTTACCGGGATTAGAGCGGCCAGCTGAGAACTCGCCCGGGCCCCCGGCCCACCCATCAATCATGGGCCCCGGCTCTGGGACCGCCGGACACAACTTCTATTGTTGGTCTTTATTTTTTCCCTTAATTTATAGTTTTCATTTTTCTGGGGACGTTTTCCTGCGTAACCCCTCGAGCACCAGGTCGTAATAATGAGAGCGTTGTGGAGACGGAGGGCGAGGTGTGAGTGCGACCCCTCCTCGCCCCATGGAGGCCCCTCGACTCTTCCCAGACGCGCTCGGACCCCCGTCAGCAGCCGTGGAATAAGCCCCTGTGTTTGCACAAGGCTTCATTACATGGCTGGATCTGGCGAAAGGAAATCCACAATCCTCCAACAGGTGCAAAATATTAAGAGCCCATGTATTTCAATAAGTGCAATAATGCAGATATGAGCGGGGGAGGGGGATTAACCAGAAGAACACGGGATGGGAACGGATCGTAAGCTCACAGGACAAGCGCTCGATCATACAGGGAAGGAGTCAGTGTCCAGAAAATCTATTCTAGCACCAGGCGGCTCAGGATGAGCAGGGAGTGCAGGCCAGGGAGTAATGAGCTGTAAAATGAGGTCCAGGGGTGCTAATTTCTATAAAAGGCCCTAATGACCCTGAGTGTAATGTAGTATCCCCCATATTGTTGGATTTTGGAGGTCCTGCTCCATAATTAGGAGGAATCCCTTGTAATGGGTGCTGGGGTGGTTATTAACCTCTTTGATAACAAGGGCCAAAGCTGTACAAGTGGGGTAGTTACAGGGACTACTCAGGACCATGGCGCTATCTGGGGGTCCTCCTGCGCCACACAGCTGGCACGTGGCGTTCACGGTGTCAGGTCCAGCCTGTGAGCAGGGGTCTGTCTAGTGGGTGCCCCCTCTGCTTCCCAGGGCATCTGATGAGACCCTCTTCAGCTCCTTGTTGCTGCCCCCTCCTCACATCTACATACAAGGACGGTATAAATTATGGGGCGCAGCACGGCACCGCGGCGTCTGTGGCTCTGTAATGAGCGGTTACGTGGAAGTCTGCAGAGGCGGCTGCAATATCTGCTCCGTTTAATGTGCTATATACAGCGCTGCTGGTGAGGGTTACAAAGAGGTGAGGGGCCCAACACACCGGCCGGGGGCTCCGGCATGGGCTCAGACAGCACCGTGCCGTGCAAAGTCACCAACGTTCAGACACCAGCAAAATCCTCGTGCAAATTAATGGAAGCCATCACATAACCTCAGCCGAGGCGACTCCATAGAATCTGCGCCGGCTCCATACAAATCTGCGCCGGCTCCATACAAATCTGCGCCGGCTCCACACAAATCTGCGCCGGCTCCACACAAATCTGCGCCGGCTCCACACAAATCTGCGCCGGCTCCACACAAATCTGCGCCGGCTCCACACAAATCTGCGCCGGCTCCACACAAATCTGCGCCGGCTCCACACAAATCTGCGGCGGCTCCACACAAATCTGCGGCGGCTCCACACAAATCTGCGGCGGCTCCACACAAATCTGCGGCGGCTCCACACAAATCTGCGGCGGCTCCACACAAATCTGCGGCGGCTCCACACAAATCTGCGGCGGCTCCATACAAATCTGCGGCGGCTTGTCAGGGTATTCCACAGAGACAACACCGGGGAGATCACACAATATGTCACCGTTCCGTCACTCTGTCGGGATTTCGTCAGGGATCCTCAAACACACGGTCCCCATTACTCCCTACATAGGTATTGGCAAGTGACCAGTGAGCATATGACGTCACATCTCTGGATTCCAACGCATGGAATATGTGTTAACGTCCTCAGTACGATCACTGTCAGCTTCACGATAGCCCGGTTATTAATATTATTCGCTGCCACCACCGGCCGAGTTTGAAATAGAATACAGGCCTGGCCGGACGCCGGCGTTCTGGTAGCGTATATGGCTTCGGGGGAGAGAATGATTACAGGACAAAAGAAACAGAACTATTAAATTTTATATTTAATCCAAAAGGGGGGCAGTGTTTAGGAAAAATATACAAAAGATTTTACAAAAGGAGACAAATACAATACATAAGCAGTTACATAAAATAATAAGGATTAAAGTAGAAACTTATTATACGATTGGTGGGACGATTCAATATAGCTGGAGGGGAGCTGACCCTATCACTAAAAATATGGGTCCCATTATTATCGGATGTATGGAACTTTAGTTATTCCATATTTTGTTTCGGCTCTGAAGGGCCTGGAGACTTTTGTTAAACTCTCTTTAGGCTATGTGCCCACGATGGAGAAATGCTCAGGATTAAAGTCTTGAGAATTAAATTTCAACAGGTATCTTTAGATTTATCGCAAGCCTGCGTCTAATTGTCCCCTGCCTTTGCCAAGGGAAATCTACCTGCATTTTAAGTAGGTTGGTGGCACCTCTCTTGCCAGCATTTGTTTACAGGGCCTTACTCATGAGTGTGTTAGGCTGTGTGCCCACGTAGCATTTTTCAAGCGTTTATGTTGTGGAATTTCCGCAGCGGAAACGCTTGTGAAACGCTAGGTAATCCGCACCCCATGGTCCCCAAGGGGATTCTGCATGTTCTATGCACATGCTGAGGATTTTTCCGGAGCGTTTATGCTGCGTGCAAAAATCTGCAGCATGTCATTTAATTTTGCGGTAGCGCAGCGGAACTCCCGCCATTGACTTGCATTGAAACGCATAGAAACCGCGACTGTACATTTCTACAAGCGGCTTCTATGCGTTTCTATGTGCGGATGGTACCCAGTTCTGGAGGAGAGAAGACTCTCATCCAGACCTGGGTACCATTGTACCTGTGAAAAAAGAATAAAATAACAAATAAAGTTATATTCACCTGTCCGGCGGCTTCTCTCTGAATGCCGGCATCGCTTGAGGACCTGCGGTGACATCACAGTCATGTGACCGCAGGCCCTTCACCGCTCTGTCTCACGATATGCCGGCAGCCGGGAACCAGCCAGGAACGAGCGCTGCAGCCACGCCGGGGCCTCGGGGGTGAGTATAGCTTTATTTTAAGCATTGTTTTACGGTCACACTATATATGCCGGTTGCTGGTTGCATGGATTTATACAGTGTGACCAAGTTGTCAAGCACTTTCCAAGTGATGCTATCGCCTGGAAAGCGCTTGTCAATCTGCATACGGAAACACATGTGAATCCGCATGTGGATCCGCATGTATTCTGCAGGAAAAACGCATGCACAATCTGCATGTACAATCTGCATGCGTTTTTTCTGCCAGGGAGATGCAGAAATGCTGCAGAAATTTTCTGCTTCATTTCTGCATCGTGGGCACATAGCCTTAGGCTGTGTGCCCACGATGCATTTTTTAAGCGTTTCCGCATGGTAGAAGGGCAGCAATGTTCCCCAATGATAATCCGCTGTGCTGTGCTCATGCTGCGGAAATTTCCTCTGCGGATTATCATTGCGGAAAAAAACGCAGCACTACCAATTATTTTGCGAAAGCGCCGCGTTTTCGCCATTGACTTGCATTAAACCGCATGGATTACGCATCACTGTATATGTAGATGTGGAATCCATAAGTTTCAATGTGCGGATGGTACCCGGGTGTGGAGGACAGGAGACTCTCCTCTGGACCAGGGACCATAGAACCTGTAAAAAAAAGAATAAAATAAAAAATAAATATATACTTACCTTCTGGTGGCCCGCGGTGCGCTCCTCTTCTCATGCCGGCAGTTCGCGATGGACTGAAGGACCTGCGCTGACGTCATAGTCATGTGACTGGTCACGCAACGCTGACGTCGGCAGGTCCTTCAGTCCACCACGATCTGCTGGCAGCCGGGACGGAGCGAAGCAAGACTGCGGGGGCCATCAGAAGGTAAGTATAGATTTATTTTTACCATTAGTTTACGGTCACACTATATTTGCCGGTTGCATGGATTTATATAGTGTGACCTAGTTGACAAGAACTTTCCAAGTGATGCTAAAATCTCTAGTCAACCCCCATGCGGAAATGCAAGTGAAGAACGCTTCACATCCGCATGTCCCTGGCAGGAAAAACGCATGGACAATCCGCACGCACAATCCGCATGCACAATCCGCAGGTACAAGCCGCAAAGACAACCCGCACGCACCATCCGCAAATACAACCAGCAAACACAACCTGCAAACACAAGCCGCAAACACAAGCCGCAAACACAAGCCGCAAACACAAGCCGCAAACACAACCCGCAAACACAACCCGCACGCACCATCCGCAAACACAACCTGCAAACACAACCTGCAAACACAACCTGCAAACACAAGCCGCAAACACAAGCCGCAAACACAACCCGCAAACACAACCCGCAAACACAACCCGCAAACACAACCCGCAAACACAACCCGCAAACACAACCCGCAAAGACAACCCGCAAAGACAACCCGCACGCACCATCCGCAAATACAACCAGCAAACACAAGCCGCAAACACAAGCCGCAAACACAAGCCGCAAACACAAGCCGCAAACACAAGCCGCAAACACAAGCCGCAAACACAACCCGCACGCACCATCCGCAAATACAACCAGCAAACACAACCTGCAAACACAAGCCGCAAACACAAGCCGCAAAGACAACCCGCAAAGACAACCCGCACGCACCATCCGCAAATACAAGCCGCAAACACAAGCCGCA
This sequence comes from Phyllobates terribilis, assembly GCF_046119375.1. Taxonomy (NCBI): domain Eukaryota; kingdom Metazoa; phylum Chordata; class Amphibia; order Anura; family Dendrobatidae; genus Phyllobates; species Phyllobates terribilis. Next base: position 973,680,405 of record NW_027362762.1, on the reverse strand, counting down.
AACACAAGCCGCAAACACAAGCCGCAAACACAAGCCGCAAAGACAAGCCGCAAAGACAAGCCGCACGCACCATCCGCAAATACAACCAGCAAACACAAGCCGCAAACACAAGCCGCAAACACAAGCCGCAAACACAAGCCGCAAACACAAGCCGCAAACACAAGCTGCAAACACAAGCCGCAAAGACAACCCGCACGCACCATCCGCAAATACAACCAGCAAACACAAGCCGCAAACACAAGCCGCAAACACAAGCCGCAAACACAAGCCGCAAACACAAGCCGCAAACACAAGCCGCAAACACAAGCCGCAAACACAACCCGCAAACACAACCCGCAAACACAACCCGCAAACACAACCCGCAAACACAACCCGCAAAGACAACCCGCACGCACCATCCGCAAATACAACCAGCAAACACAAGCCGCAAAGACAACCCGCAAAGACAACCCGCAAAGACAACCCGCAAAGACAACCCGCAAACACAACCCGCAAACACAACCCGCAAACACAACCCGCAAACACAACCCGCAAACACAACCCGCAAACACAATCCGCAAACACAAGCCGCAAACACAAGCCGCAAACACAAGCCGCAAACACAAGCCGCAAACACAAGCCGCAAACACAAGCCGCAAACACAACCCGCACGTGTTTTTTTCTGCCAGGGAGAAGCAGAAGCGCTCAGGAAATTCCGGAGTATTTCTGCATCATGGACACATAGCCTTAATTGGGTTTTTGTGCTGAGATTTACACGGAGACAGCTCTTGTCAACCCCCATGCGAAAATGCAAGTGAAGAACGCTTCACATCCGCTTGTCCCTGGCAGGAAAAACGCATGGACAATCCGCACGCACAATCCGCACGCACAATCCGCACGCACAATCCGCACGCACAATCCGCACGTACAAGCCGCAAACACAAGCCGCAAACACAAGCCGCAAACAAGTGGTCGATTGCTAGCTCTTGTCTTGTGACAAAGGTGGATAAGTAAGGGGTGAGGGGCTTCAGAGGAAGGAAGGAAGAAAGAAAGAAAGAAAGAGAAAGAAAGAGAAAGAAAAAGAAAGAAAGAAAGAGAAAGAAAGAATGAATATTTTCAATATTTTCCTGACACTGCTCTATACGAATGTGCGACAGCTCAATAGGGAACTATTCCTCCTGATATTATATATTATTGTACTCGGTGTCTGGTGTAGGCTATTCCCCCTGATATTATATATTATTGTACTCGGTGTCCGGTGTAGACTATTCCTCCTGATATTATATATTATTGCACTCGGTGTCCGGTGTAGACTATTCCTCCTGATATTATATATTATTGTACTCAGTGTCTGGTGTAGACTATTCCTCCTGATATTATATATTATTGTACTCGGTGTCTGGTGTAGACTATTCCCCCTGATATTATATATTATTGTACTCGGTGTCTGGTGTAGACTATTCCTCCTGATATTATATATTATTGTACTCTGTGTCTGGTGTAGACTATTCCTCCTGATATTATATATTATTGTACTCGGTGTCTGGTGTAGACTATTCCTCCTGATATTATATATTATTGTACTCGGTGTCTGGTGTAGACTATTCCCCCTGATATTATATATTATTGTACTCGGTGTCTGGTGTAGACTATTCCTCCTGATATTATATATTATTGTACTCTGTGTCTGGTGTAGACTATTCCTCCTGATATTATATATTATTGTACTCGGTGTCTGGTGTAGACTATTCCTCCTGATATTATATATTATTGTACTCGGTGTCTGGTGTAGACTATTCCTCCTGATATTATATATTATTGTACTCGGTGTCTGGTGTAGACTATTCCTCCTGATATTATATATTATTGTACTCGGTGTCTGGTGTAGACTATTCCCCCTGATATTATATATTATTGTACTCGGTGTCCGGTGTAGACTATTCCTCCTGATATTATATATTATTGTACTCGGTGTCTGGTGTAGACTATTCCCCCTGATATTATATATTATTGTACTCGGTGTCTGGTGTAGACTATTCCTCCTGATATTATATATTATTGTACTTGGTGTCTGGTGTAGACTATTCCTCCTGATATTATATATTATTGTACTCGGTGTCTGGTGTAGACTATTCCTCCTGATATTATATATTATTGTACTCGGTGTCTGGTGTAGACTATTCCTCCTGATATTATATATTATTGTACTCGGTGTCCGGTGTAGACTATTCCTCCTGATATTATATATTATTGTACTCGGTGTCTGGTGTAGACTATTCCTCCTGATATTATATATTATTGTACTCGGTGTCTGGTGTAGACTATTTCTCCTGATATTATATATTATTGTACTCGGTGTCTGGTGTAGACTATTCCTCCTGATATTATATATTATTGTACTCGGTGTCTGGTGTAGACTATTCCTCCTGATATTATATATTATTGTACTCGGTGTCTGGTGTAGACTATTCCTCCTGATATTATATATTATTGTACTCGGTGTCTGGTGTAGACTATTCCTCCTGATATTATATATTATTGTACTCGGTGTCTGGTGTAGACTATTCCTCCTGATATTATATATTATTGTACTCGGTGTCTGGTGTAGGCTATTCCTCCTGATATTATATATTATTGTACTCGGTGTCCGGTGTAGACTATTCCTCCTGATATTATATATTATTGTACTCGGTGTCTGGTGTAGACTATTCCTCCTGATATTATATATTATTGTACTCGGTGTCTGGTGTAGACTATTCCTCCTGATATTATATATTATTGTACTCGGTGTCTGGTGTAGACTATTCCTCCTGATATTATATATTATTGTACTCGGTGTCTGGTGTAGACTATTCCTCCTGATATTATATATTATTGTACTCGGTGTCCGGTGTAGACTATTCCTCCTGATATTATATATTATTGTACTCGGTGTCTGGTGTAGACTATTCCTCCTGATATTATATATTATTGTACTCGGTGTCTGGTGTAGACTATTCCTCCTGATATTATATATTATTGTACTCGGTGTCCGGTGTAGACTATTCCTCCTGATATTATATATTATTGTACTCGGTGTCTGGTGTAGACTATTCCCCCTGATATTATATATTATTGTACTCGGTGTCTGGTGTAGACTATTCCTCCTGATATTATATATTATTGTACTCGGTGTCTGGTGTAGACTATTCCCCCTGATATTATATATTATTGTACTCGGTGTCTGGTGTAGACTATTCCTCCTGATATTATATATTATTGTACTCGGTGTCTGGTGTAGACTATTCCTCCTGATATTATATATTATTGTACTCGGTGTCTGGTGTAGACTATTCCTCCTGATATTATATATTATTGTACTCGGTGTCTGGTGTAGACTATTCCTCCTGATATTATATATTATTGTACTCGGTGTCTGGTGTAGGCTATTCCTCCTGATATTATATATTATTGTACTCGGTGTCTGGTGTAGGCTATTCCTCCTGATATTATATATTATTGTACTCGGTGTCCGGTGTAGACTATTCCTCCTGATATTATATATTATTGTACTCGGTGTCCGGTGTAGACTATTCCCCCTGATATTATATATTATTGTACTCAGTGTCCGGTGTAGGCTATTCCCCCTGATATTATATATTATTGTACTCGGTGTCTGGTGTAGACTATTCCCCCTGATATTATATATTATTGTACTCTGTGTCCGGTGTAGGCTATTCCCCCTGATATTATATATTATTGTACTCGGTATCTGGTGTAGACTATTCCTCCTGATATTATATATTATTGTACTCTGTGTCCGGTGTAGGCTATTCCCCCTGATATTATATATTATTGTACTCGGTGTCTGGTGTAGACTATTCCCCCTGATATTATATATTATTGTACTCTGTGTCCGGTGTAGACTATTCCTCCTGATATTATATATTATTGTACTCGGTGTCTGGTGTAGGCTATTCCCCCTGATATTATATATTATTGTACTCGGTGTCTGGTGTAGACTATTCCCCCTGATATTATATATTATTGTACTCTGTGTCCGGTGTAGACTATTCCTCCTGATATTATATATTATTGTACTCTGTGTCCGGTGTAGGCTATTCCCCCTGATATTATATATTATTGTACTCGGTGTCTGGTGTAGACTATTCCCCCTGATATTATATATTATTGTACTCGGTGTCTGGTGTAGACTATTCCTCCTGATATTATATATTATTGTACTCGGTGTCTGGTGTAGACTATTCCTCCTGATATTATATATTATTGTACTCGGTGTCCGGTGTAGACTATTCCTCCTGATATTATATATTATTGTACTCGGTGTCCGGTGTAGGCTATTCCTCCTGATATTATATATTATTGTACTCGGTGTCTGGTGTAGACTATTCCTCCTGATATTATATATTATTGTACTCGGTGTCTGGTGTAGACTATTCCTCCTGATATTATATATTATTGTACTCGGTGTCTGGTGTAGACTATTCCTCCTGATATTATATATTATTGTACTCGGTGTCTGGTGTAGACTATTCCTCCTGATATTATATATTATTGTACTCGGTGTCTGGTGTAGACTATTCCTCCTGATATTATATATTATTGTACTCGGTGTCTGGTGTAGACTATTCCTCCTGATATTATATATTATTGTACTCGGTGTCCGGTGTAGACTATTCCTCCTGATATTATATATTATTGTACTCGGTGTCCGGTGTAGACTATTCCTCCTGATATTATATATTATTGTACTCGGTGTCCGGTGTAGACTATTCCTCCTGATATTATATATTATTGTACTCGGTGTCCGGTGTAGACTATTCCTCCTGATATTATATATTATTGTACTCGGTGTCCGGTGTAGGCTATTCCTCCTGATATTATATATTATTGTACTCGGTGTCTGGTGTAGGCTATTCCCCCTGATATTATATATTATTGTACTCGGTGTCTGGTGTAGACTATTCCTCCTGATATTATATATTATTGTACTCGGTGTCTGGTGTAGACTATTCCCCCTGATATTATATATTATTGTACTCGGTGTCCGGTGTAGACTATTCCTCCTGATATTATATATTATTGTACTCGGTGTCCGGTGTAGACTATTCCTCCTGATATTATATATTATTGTACTCGGTGTCCGGTGTAGACTATTCCTCCTGATATTATATATTATTGTACTCGGTGTCCGGTGTAGGCTATTCCTCCTGATATTATATATTATTGTACTCGGTGTCTGGTGTAGGCTATTCCCCCTGATATTATATATTATTGTACTCGGTGTCTGGTGTAGACTATTCCTCCTGATATTATATATTATTGTACTCGGTGTCCGGTGTAGACTATTCCTCCTGATATTATATATTATTGTACTCGGTGTCTGGTGTAGACTATTCCCCCTGATATTATATATTATTGTACTCGGTGTCTGGTGTAGACTATTCCTCCTGATATTATATATTATTGTACTCGGTGTCCGGTGTAGACTATTCCTCCTGATATTATATATTATTGTACTCGGTGTCCGGTGTAGACTATTCCTCCTGATATTATATATTATTGTACTCGGTGTCCGGTGTAGACTATTCCTCCTGATATTATATATTATTGTACTCGGTGTCCGGTGTAGACTATTCCTCCTGATATTATATATTATTGTACTCGGTGTCCGGTGTAGGCTATTCCTCCTGATATTATATATTATTGTACTCGGTGTCTGGTGTAGACTATTCCTCCTGATATTATATATTATTGTACTCGGTATCTGGTGTAGACTATTTCTCCTGATATTATATATTATTGTACTCGGTGTCTGGTGTAGACTATTCCCCCTGATATTATATATTATTGTACTCGGTGTGTGGTGTAGACTATTCCCCCTGATATTATATATTATTGTACTCGGTGTCTGGTGTAGACTATTCCTCCTGATATTATATATTATTGTACTCGGTGTCCGGTGTAGACTATTCCTCCTGATATTATATATTATTGTACTCGGTGTCTGGTGTAGACTATTTCTCCTGATATTATATATTATGGTACTCGGTGTCTGGTGTAGACTATTTCTCCTGATATTATATATTATTGTACTCGGTGTCCGGTGTAGACTATTCCTCCTGATATTATATATTATTGTACTCGGTGTCTGGTGTAGACTATTTCTCCTGATATTATATATTATTGTACTCGGTGTCTGGTGTAGACTATTCCTCCTGATATTATATATTATTGTACTCGGTGTCTGGTGTAGACTATTTCTCCTGATATTATATATTATGGTACTCGGTGTCTGGTGTAGGCTATTCCCCCTGATATTATATATTATTGTACTCGGTGTCCGGTGTAGACTATTCCTCCTGATATTATATATTATTGTACTCGGTATCTGGTGTAGACTATTTCTCCTGATATTATATATTATTGTACTCGGTGTCTGGTGTAGACTATTCCCCCTGATATTATATATTATTGTACTCGGTGTCCGGTGTAGACTATTCCTCCTGATATTATATATTATTGTACTCGGTGTCTGGTGTAGACTATTCCCCCTGATATTATATATTATTGTACTCGGTGTCTGGTGTAGACTATTCCCCCTGATATTATATATTATTGTACTCTGTGTCTGGTGTAGACTATTCCTCCTGATATTATATATTATTGTACTCGGTGTCTGGTGTAGACTATTCCTCCTGATATTATATATTATTGTACTCGGTGTCTGGTGTAGACTATTCCTCCTGATATTATATATTATTGTACTCGGTGTCTGGTGTAGACTATTCCCCCTGATATTATATATTATTGTACTCGGTGTCTGGTGTAGACTATTCCTCCTGATATTATATATTATTGTACTCGGTGTCTGGTGTAGACTATTCCTCCTGATATTATATATTATTGTACTCGGTGTCTGGTGTAGACTATTCCCCCTGATATTATATATTATTGTACTCGGTGTCTGGTGTAGACTATTCCCCCTGATATTATATATTATTGTACTCTGTGTCTGGTGTAGACTATTCCTCCTGATATTATATATTATTGTACTCGGTGTCTGGTGTAGACTATTCCTCCTGATATTATATATTATTGTACTCGGTGTCTGGTGTAGACTATTCCCCCTGATATTATATATTATTGTACTCGGTGTCTGGTGTAGACTATTCCTCCTGATATTATATATTATTGTACTCGGTGTCTGGTGTAGACTATTCCCCCTGATATTATATATTATTGTACTCGGTGTCTGGTGTAGACTATTCCCCCTGATATTATATATTATTGTACTCGGTGTAGACTATTCCTCCTGATATTATATATTATTGTACTCGGTGTCTGGTGTAGACTATTCCTCCTGATATTATATATTATTGTACTCGGTGTCTGGTGTAGACTATTCCTCCTGATATTATATATTATTGTACTCGGTGTCTGGTGTAGACTATTCCCCCTGATATTATATATTATTGTACTCGGTGTCTGGTGTAGACTATTCCCCCTGATATTATATATTATTGTACTCGGTGTAGACTATTCCTCCTGATATTATATATTATTGTACTCGGTGTCTGGTGTAGACTATTCCTCCTGATATTATATATTATTGTACTCGGTGTCCGGTGTAGACTATTCCTCCTGATATTATATATTATTGTACTCAGTGTCTGGTGTAGACTATTCCTCCTGATATTATATATTATTGTACTCGGTGTCTGGTGTAGACTATTCCTCCTGATATTATATATTATTGTACTCGGTGTAGACTATTCCCCCTGATATTATATATTATTGTACTCGGTGTAGACTATTCCTCCTGATATTATATATTATTGTACTCGGTGTCTGGTGTAGACTATTCCTCCTGATATTATATATTATTGTACTCGGTGTAGACTATTCCTCCTGATATTATATATTATTGTACTCGGTGTCTGGTGTAGACTATTCCTCCTGATATTATATATTATTGTACTCGGTGTCCGGTGTAGACTATTCCTCCTGATATTATATATTATTGTACTCGGTGTAGACTATTCCCCCTGATATTATATATTATTGTACTCGGTGTAGACTATTCCTCCTGATATTATATATTATTGTACTCGGTGTCTGGTGTAGACTATTCCTCCTGATATTATATATTATTGTACTCGGTGTCCGGTGTAGACTATTCCTCCTGATATTATATATTATTGTACTCAGTGTCTGGTGTAGACTATTCCTCCTGATATTATATATTATTGTACTCGGTGTCTGGTGTAGACTATTCCTCCTGATATTATATATTATTGTACTCGGTGTCTGGTGTAGACTATTCCTCCTGATATTATATATTATTGTACTCGGTGTCTGGTGTAGACTATTCCTCCTGATATTATATATTATTGTACTCAGTGTCTGGTGTAGACTATTCCTCCTGATATTATATATTATTGTACTCGGTGTCTGGTGTAGACTATTCCTCCTGATATTATATATTATTGTACTCGGTGTCTGGTGTAGACTATTCCCCCTGATATTATATATTATTGTACTCGGTGTCTGGTGTAGGCTATTCCCCCTGATATTATATATTATTGTACTCGGTGTAGACTATTCCCCCTGATATTATATATTATTGTACTCAGTGTCTGGTGTAGACTATTCCTCCTGATATTATATATTATTGTACTCGGTGTCCGGTGTAGACTATTCCTCCTGATATTATATATTATTGTACTCGGTGTAGACTATTCCCCCTGATATTATATATTATTGTACTCAGTGTCTGGTGTAGACTATTCCTCCTGATATTATATATTATTGTACTCGGTGTAGACTATTCCTCCTGATATTATATATTATTGTACTCGGTGTCCGGTGTAGACTATTCCTCCTGATATTATATATTATTGTACTCGGTGTCTGGTGTAGACTATTCCTCCTGATATTATATATTATTGTACTCGGTGTCCGGTGTAGACTATTCCTCCTGATATTATATATTATTGTACTCGGTGTCTGGTGTAGACTATTCCTCCTGATATTATATATTATTGTACTCGGTGTCTGGTGTAGACTATTCCTCCTGATATTATATATTATTGTACTCGGTGTCTGGTGTAGACTATTCCTCCTGATATTATATATTATTGTACTCGGTGTCCGGTGTAGACTATTCCTCCTCATATTATATATTATTGTACTCTGTGTCTGGTGTAGACTATTCCTCCTGATATTATATATTATTGTACTCGGTGTCTGGTGTAGACTATTCCCCCTGATATTATATATTATTGTACTCGGTGTCTGGTGTAGACTATTCCCCCTGATATTATATATTATTGTACTCGGTGTCTGGTGTAGACTATTCCCCCTGATATTATATATTATTGTACTCGGTGTCTGGTGTAGACTATTCCTCCTGATATTATATATTATTGTACTCGGTGTCTGGTGTAGACTATTCCCCCTGATATTATATATTATTGTACTCGGTGTCTGGTGTAGACTATTCCCCCTGATATTATATATTATTGTACTCGGTGTCTGGTGTAGGCTATTCCCCCTGATATTATATATTATTGTACTCGGTGTCTGGTGTAGACTATTCCTCCTGATATTATATATTATTGTACTCGGTGTAGACTATTCCTCCTGATATTATATATTATTGTACTCAGTGTCTGGTGTAGACTATTCCTCCTGATATTATATATTATTGTACTCGGTGTCTGGTGTAGACTATTCCTCCTGATATTATATATTATTGTACTCAGTGTCTGGTGTAGACTATTCCTCCTGATATTATATATTATTGTACTCGGTGTCTGGTGTAGACTATTCCTCCTGATATTATATATTATTGTACTCGGTGTCCGGTGTAGACTATTCCTCCTCATATTATATATTATTGTACTCTGTGTCTGGTGTAGACTATTCCTCCTGATATTATATATTATTGTACTCTGTGTCCGGTGTAGGCTATTCCCCCTGATATTATATATTATTGTACTCGGTGTCTGGTGTAGGCTATTCCCCCTGATATTATATATTATTGTACTCGGTGTCTGGTGTAGACTATTCCTCCTGATATTATATATTATTGTACTCGGTGTAGACTATTCCTCCTGATATTATATATTATTGTACTCGGTGTCTGGTGTAGACTATTCCCCCTGATATTATATATTATTGTACTCGGTGTCTGGTGTAGACTATTCCCCCTGATATTATATATTATTGTACTCTGTGTCTGGTGTAGACTATTCCCCCTGATATTATATATTATTGTACTCGGTGTCTGGTGTAGGCTATTCCCCCTGATATTATATATTATTGTACTCGGTGTCTGGTGTAGACTATTCCTCCTGATATTATATATTATTGTACTCGGTGTAGACTATTCCTCCTGATATTATATATTATTGTACTCGGTGTCTGGTGTAGACTATTCCTCCTGATATTATATATTATTGTACTCGGTGTCCGGTGTAGACTATTCCTCCTGATATTATATATTATTGTACTCGGTGTCTGGTGTAGGCTATTCCTCCTGATATTATATATTATTGTACTCAGTGTCTGGTGTAGACTATTCCCCCTGATATTATATATTATTGTACTCGTTGTCTGGTGTAGACTATTCCTCCTGATATTATATATTATTGTACTCAGTGTCTGGTGTAGACTATTCCCCCTGATATTATATATTATTGTACTCGTTGTCTGGTGTAGACTATTCCTCCTGATATTATATATTATTGTACTCAGTGTCTGGTGTAGACTATTCCTCCTGATATTATATATTATTGTACTCGGTGTCTGGTGTAGACTATTCCTCCTGATATTATATATTATTGTACTCAGTGTCTGGTGTAGACTATTCCCCCTGATATTATATATTATTGTACTCGGTGTCTGGTGTAGACTATTCCTCCTGATATTATATATTATTGTACTCGGTGTCTGGTGTAGACTATTCCTCCTGATATTATATATTATTGTACTCGGTGTAGACTATTCCTCCTGATATTATATATTATTGTACTCGGTGTCCGGTGTAGGCTATTCCTCCTGATATTATATATTATTGTACTCAGTGTCTGGTGTAGACTATTCCCCCTGATATTATATATTATTGTACTCGGTGTCTGGTGTAGACTATTCCTCCTGATATTATATATTATTGTACTCGGTGTCTGGTGTAGACTATTCCTCCTGATATTATATATTATTGTACTCGGTGTCTGGTGTAGACTATTCCTCCTGATATTATATATTATTGTACTCGGTGTCTGGTGTAGACTATTCCTCCTGATATTATATATTATTGTACTCTGTGTCTGGTGTAGACTATTCCTCCTGATATTATATATTATTGTACTCGGTGTCTGGTGTAGACTATTCCTCCTGATATTATATATTATTGTACTCGGTGTCTGGTGTAGACTATTCCTCCTGATATTATATATTATTGTACTCGGTGTCTGGTGTAGACTATTCCTCCTGATATTATATATTATTGTACTCGGTGTCCGGTGTAGACTATTCCTCCTCATATTATATATTATTGTACTCTGTGTCTGGTGTAGACTATTCCTCCTGATATTATATATTATTGTACTCGGTGTAGACTATTCCTCCTGATATTATATATTATTGTACTCGGTGTAGACTATTCCTCCTGATATTATATATTATTGTACTCGGTGTCTGGTGTAGACTATTCCTCCTGATATTATATATTATTGTACTCGGTGTCCGGTGTAGACTATTCCTCCTGATATTATATATTATTGTACTCGGTGTCCGGTGTAGACTATTCCTCCTGATATTATATATTATTGTACTCGGTGTCCGGTGTAGACTATTCCTCCTGATATTATATATTATTGTACTCGGTGTCCGGTGTAGACTATTCCCCCTGATATTATATATTATTGTACTCGGTGTCCGGTGTAGACTATTCCTCCTGATATTATATATTATTGTACTCGGTGTCCGGTGTAGACTATTCCCCCTGATATTATATATTATTGTACTCGGTGTCCGGTGTAGACTATTCCCCCTGATATTATATATTATTGTACTCGGTGTCCGGTGTAGACTATTCCTCCTGAAATTATATATTATTGTACTCGGTGTCCGGTGTAGACTATTCCTCCTGATATTATATATTATTGTACTCGGTGTCCGGTGTAGGCTATTCCTCCTGATATTATATATTATTGTACTCGGTGTCCGGTGTAGGCTATTCCCCCTGATATTATATATTATTGTACTCGGTGTCTGGTGTAGACTATTCCTCCTGATATTATATATTATTGTACTCGGTGTCTGGTGTAGACTATTCCTCCTGATATTATATATTATTGTACTCAGTGTCTGGTGTAGACTATTCCTCCTGATATTATATATTATTGTACTCGGTGTCTGGTGTAGGCTATTCCCCCTGATATTATATATTATTGTACTCAGTGTCTGGTGTAGACTATTCCTCCTGATATTATATATTATTGTACTCGGTGTCTGGTGTAGGCTATTCCCCCTGATATTATATATTATTGTACTCGGTGTCTGGTGTAGACTATTCCTCCTGATATTATATATTATTGTACTCGGTGTCTGGTGTAGACTATTCCTCCTGATATTATATATTATTGTACTCGGTGTCTGGTGTAGGCTATTCCCCCTGATATTATATATTATTGTACTCGGTGTCTGGTGTAGACTATTCCTCCTGATATTATATATTATTGTACTCGGTGTCTGGTGTAGACTATTCCCCCTGATATTATATATTATTGTACTCGATGTCCGGTGTAGACTATTCCTCCTAATATTATATATTATTGTACTCGGTGTCTGGTGTAGACTATTCCTCCTGATATTATATATTATTGTACTCGGTGTCTGGTGTAGACTATTCCTCCTGATATTATATATTATTGTACTCGGTGTCTGGTGTAGACTATTCCTCCTGATATTATATATTATTGTACTCGGTGTCCGGTGTAGACTATTCCTCCTGATATTATATATTATTGTACTCGGTGTCTGGTGTAGACTATTCCTCCTGATATTATATATTATTGTACTCGGTGTCTGGTGTAGACTATTCCCCCTGATATTATATATTATTGTACTCGGTGTCTGGTGTAGACTATTCCTCCTGATATTATATATTATTGTACTCGGTGTCTGGTGTAGACTATTCCTCCTGATATTATATATTATTGTACTCGGTGTCCGGTGTAGGCTATTCCCCCTGATATTATATATTATTGTACTCGGTGTCTGGTGTAGACTATTCCTCCTGATATTATATATTATTGTACTCGGTGTCCGGTGTAGACTATTCCTCCTGATATTATATATTATTGTACTCGGTGTCTGGTGTAGACTATTCCTCCTGATATTATATATTATTGTACTCGGTGTCTGGTGTAGACTATTCCCCCTGATATTATATATTATTGTACTCGGTGTCTGGTGTAGACTATTCCTCCTGATATTATATATTATTGTACTCGGTGTCTGGTGTAGACTATTCCTCCTGATATTATATATTATTGTACTCGGTGTCTGGTGTAGACTATTCCTCCTGATATTATATATTATTGTACTCGGTGTCCGGTGTAGGCTATTCCTCCTGATATTATATATTATTGTACTCGGTGTCTGGTGTATACTATTCCTCCTGATATTATATATTATTGTACTCGGTGTCCGGTGTAGGCTATTCCTCCTGATATTATATATTATTGTACTCGGTGTCCGGTGTAGACTATTCCCCCTGATATTATATATTATTGTACTCGGTGTCCGGTGTAGACTATTCCTCCTGAAATTATATATTATTGTACTCGGTGTCCGGTGTAGACTATTCCTCCTGATATTATATATTATTGTACTCGGTGTCTGGTGTAGACTATTCCTCCTGATATTATATATTATTGTACTCGGTGTCCGGTGTAGACTATTCCTCCTGATATTATATATTATTGTACTCGGTGTCCGGTGTAGACTATTCCCCCTGATATTATATATTATTGTACTCGGTGTCTGGTGTAGACTATTCCCCCTGATATTATATATTATTGTACTCGGTGTCTGGTGTAGACTATTCCTCCTGATATTATATATTATTGTATTCGGTGTCTGGTGTAGACTATTCCTCCTGATATTATATATTATTGTACTCGGTGTCCGGTGTAGACTATTCCTCCTGATATTATATATTATTGTATTCGGTGTCTGGTGTAGACTATTCCTCCTGATATTATATATTATTGTACTCGGTGTCTGGTGTAGACTATTCCTCCTGATATTATATATTATTGTATTCGGTGTCTGGTGTAGACTATTCCTCCTGATATTATATATTATTGTACTCGGTGTCTGGTGTAGACTATTCCTCCTGATATTATATATTATTGTACTCGGTGTCTGGTGTAGACTATTCCTCCTGATATTATATATTATTGTACTCGGTGTCTGGTATAGACTATTCCTCCTGATATTATATATTATTGTACTCGGTGTCCGGTGTAGACTATTCCTCCTGAAATTATATATTATTGTACTCGGTGTCCGGTGTAGACTATTCCTCCTGATATTATATATTATTGTACTCGGTGTCCGGTGTAGGCTATTCCTCCTGATATTATATATTATTGTACTCGGTGTCCGGTGTAGGCTATTCCCCCTGATATTATATATTATTGTACTCGGTGTCTGGTGTAGACTATTCCTCCTGATATTATATATTATTGTACTCGGTGTCTGGTGTAGACTATTCCTCCTGATATTATATATTATTGTACTCAGTGTCTGGTGTAGACTATTCCTCCTGATATTATATATTATTGTACTCGGTGTCTGGTGTAGGCTATTCCCCCTGATATTATATATTATTGTACTCAGTGTCTGGTGTAGACTATTCCTCCTGATATTATATATTATTGTACTCGGTGTCTGGTGTAGGCTATTCCCCCTGATATTATATATTATTGTACTCGGTGTCTGGTGTAGACTATTCCTCCTGATATTATATATTATTGTACTCAGTGTCTGGTGTAGACTATTCCTCCTGATATTATATATTATTGTACTCGGTGTCCGGTGTAGACTATTCCTCCTCATATTATATATTATTGTACTCTGTGTCTGGTGTAGACTATTCCTCCTGATATTATATATTATTGTACTCGGTGTCTGGTGTAGACTATTCCTCCTGATATTATATATTATTGTACTCTGTGTCTGGTGTAGACTATTCCTCCTGATATTATATATTATTGTACTCTGTGTCCGGTGTAGGCTATTCCCCCTGATATTATATATTATTGTACTCGGTGTCTGGTGTAGGCTATTCCCCCTGATATTATATATTATTGTACTCGGTGTCTGGTGTAGACTATTCCTCCTGATATTATATATTATTGTACTCGGTGTAGACTATTCCTCCTGATATTATATATTATTGTACTCGGTGTCTGGTGTAGACTATTCCCCCTGATATTATATATTATTGTACTCGGTGTCTGGTGTAGGCTATTCCCCCTGATATTATATATTATTGTACTCGGTGTCTGGTGTAGACTATTCCTCCTGATATTATATATTATTGTACTCTGTGTCTGGTGTAGACTATTCCCCCTGATATTATATATTATTGTACTCGGTGTCTGGTGTAGGCTATTCCCCCTGATATTATATATTATTGTACTCGGTGTCTGGTGTAGACTATTCCCCCTGATATTATATATTATTGTACTCGGTGTCTGGTGTAGACTATTCCCCCTGATATTATATATTATTGTACTCGGTGTCTGGTGTAGACTATTCCTCCTGATATTATATATTATTGTACTCTGTGTCTGGTGTAGACTATTCCCCCTGATATTATATATTATTGTACTCGGTGTCTGGTGTAGGCTATTCCCCCTGATATTATATATTATTGTACTCGGTGTCTGGTGTAGACTATTCCTCCTGATATTATATATTATTGTACTCGGTGTAGACTATTCCTCCTGATATTATATATTATTGTACTCGGTGTCTGGTGTAGACTATTCCCCCTGATATTATATATTATTGTACTCGGTGTCCGGTGTAGACTATTCCTCCTGATATTATATATTATTGTACTCGGTGTCTGGTGTAGGCTATTCCCCCTGATATTATATATTATTGTACTCGTTGTCTGGTGTAGACTATTCCTCCTGATATTATATATTATTGTACTCAGTGTCTGGTGTAGACTATTCCCCCTGATATTATATATTATTGTACTCGTTGTCTGGTGTAGACTATTCCTCCTGATATTATATATTATTGTACTCAGTGTCTGGTGTAGACTATTCCTCCTGATATTATATATTATTGTACTCGGTGTCTGGTGTAGACTATTCCTCCTGATATTATATATTATTGTACTCAGTGTCTGGTGTAGACTATTCCTCCTGATATTATATATTATTGTACTCGGTGTCTGGTGTAGACTATTCCTCCTGATATTATATATTATTGTACTCGGTGTCCGGTGTAGACTATTCCCCCTGATATTATATATTATTGTACTCGGTGTCTGGTGTAGACTATTCCTCCTGATATTATATATTATTGTACTCGGTGTCTGGTGTAGACTATTCCTCCTGATATTATATATTATTGTACTCGGTGTAGACTATTCCCCCTGATATTATATATTATTGTACTCAGTGTCTGGTGTAGACTATTCCTCCTGATATTATATATTATTGTACTCGGTGTCCGGTGTAGGCTATTCCTCCTGATATTATATATTATTGTACTCAGTGTCTGGTGTAGACTATTCCCCCTGATATTATATATTATTGTACTCGGTGTCTGGTGTAGACTATTCCTCCTGATATTATATATTATTGTACTCGGTGTCTGGTGTAGACTATTCCTCCTGATATTATATATTATTGTACTCGGTGTCTGGTGTAGACTATTCCTCCTGATATTATATATTATTGTACTCAGTGTCTGGTGTAGACTATTCCTCCTGATATTATATATTATTGTACTCGGTGTCTGGTGTAGGCTATTCCCCCTGATATTATATATTATTGTACTCGGTGTCTGGTGTAGACTATTCCTCCTGATATTATATATTATTGTACTCGGTGTCTGGTGTAGACTATTCCCCCTGATATTATATATTATTGTACTCGATGTCCGGTGTAGACTATTCCTCCTAATATTATATATTATTGTACTCGGTGTCTGGTGTAGACTATTCCTCCTGATATTATATATTATTGTACTCGGTGTCTGGTGTAGACTATTCCTCCTGATATTATATATTATTGTACTCGGTGTCTGGTGTAGACTATTCCTCCTGATATTATATATTATTGTACTCGGTGTCCGGTGTAGACTATTCCTCCTGATATTATATATTATTGTACTCGGTGTCTGGTGTAGACTATTCCTCCTGATATTATATATTATTGTACTCGGTGTCTGGTGTAGACTATTCCCCCTGATATTATATATTATTGTACTCGGTGTCTGGTGTAGACTATTCCTCCTGATATTATATATTATTGTACTCGGTGTCTGGTGTAGACTATTCCTCCTGATATTATATATTATTGTACTCGGTGTCCGGTGTAGGCTATTCCCCCTGATATTATATATTATTGTACTCGGTGTCTGGTGTAGACTATTCCTCCTGATATTATATATTATTGTACTCGGTGTCCGGTGTAGACTATTCCTCCTGATATTATATATTATTGTACTCGGTGTCTGGTGTAGACTATTCCTCCTGATATTATATATTATTGTACTCGGTGTCTGGTGTAGACTATTCCCCCTGATATTATATATTATTGTACTCGGTGTCTGGTGTAGACTATTCCTCCTGATATTATATATTATTGTACTCGGTGTCTGGTGTAGACTATTCCTCCTGATATTATATATTATTGTACTCGGTGTCTGGTGTAGACTATTCCTCCTGATATTATATATTATTGTACTCGGTGTCTGGTGTAGACTATTCCTCCTGATATTATATATTATTGTACTCGGTGTCTGGTGTAGACTATTCCTCCTGATATTATATATTATTGTACTCGGTGTCTGGTGTAGGCTATTCCTCCTGATATTATATATTATTGTACTCGGTGTCTGGTGTATACTATTCCTCCTGATATTATATATTATTGTACTCGGTGTCCGGTGTAGGCTATTCCTCCTGATATTATATATTATTGTACTCGGTGTCTGGTGTAGACTATTCCTCCTGATATTATATATTATTGTACTCGGTGTCCGGTGTAGACTATTCCTCCTGATATTATATATTATTGTACTCGGTGTCCGGTGTAGACTATTCCCCCTGATATTATATATTATTGTACTCGGTGTCTGGTGTAGACTATTCCCCCTGATATTATATATTATTGTACTCGGTGTCTGGTGTAGACTATTCCTCCTGATATTATATATTATTGTATTCGGTGTCTGGTGTAGACTATTCCTCCTGATATTATATATTATTGTACTCGGTGTCCGGTGTAGACTATTCCTCCTGATATTATATATTATTGTATTCGGTGTCTGGTGTAGACTATTCCTCCTGATATTATATATTATTGTACTCGGTGTCTGGTGTAGACTATTCCTCCTGATATTATATATTATTGTATTCGGTGTCTGGTGTAGACTATTCCTCCTGATATTATATATAATTGTACTCGGTGTCTGGTGTAGACTATTCCTCCTGATATTATATATTATTGTACTCGGTGTCTGGTGTAGACTATTCCTCCTGATATTATATATTATTGTACTCGGTGTCCGGTGTAGACTATTCCTCCTGATATTATATATTATTGTACTCGGTGTCTGGTATAGACTATTCCTCCTGATATTATATATTATTGTACTCGGTGTCCGGTGTAGACTATTCCTCCTGAAATTATATATTATTGTACTCGGTGTCCGGTGTAGACTATTCCTCCTGATATTATATATTATTGTACTCGGTGTCCGGTGTAGGCTATTCCTCCTGATATTATATATTATTGTACTCGGTGTCCGGTGTAGGCTATTCCCCCTGATATTATATATTATTGTACTCGGTGTCTGGTGTAGACTATTCCTCCTGATATTATATATTATTGTACTCGGTGTCTGGTGTAGACTATTCCTCCTGATATTATATATTATTGTACTCAGTGTCTGGTGTAGACTATTCCTCCTGATATTATATATTATTGTACTCGGTGTCTGGTGTAGGCTATTCCCCCTGATATTATATATTATTGTACTCAGTGTCTGGTGTAGACTATTCCTCCTGATATTATATATTATTGTACTCGGTGTCTGGTGTAGGCTATTCCCCCTGATATTATATATTATTGTACTCGGTGTCTGGTGTAGACTATTCCTCCTGATATTATATATTATTGTACTCAGTGTCTGGTGTAGACTATTCCTCCTGATATTATATATTATTGTACTCGGTGTCTGGTGTAGGCTATTCCCCCTGATATTATATATTATTGTACTCGGTGTCTGGTGTAGACTATTCCTCCTGATATTATATATTATTGTACTCGGTGTCTGGTGTAGACTATTCCCCCTGATATTATATATTATTGTACTCGATGTCCGGTGTAGACTATTCCTCCTAATATTATATATTATTGTACTCGGTGTCTGGTGTAGACTATTCCTCCTGATATTATATATTATTGTACTCGGTGTCTGGTGTAGACTATTCCCCCTGATATTATATATTATTGTACTCGGTGTCTGGTGTAGACTATTCCTCCTGATATTATATATTATTGTACTCGGTGTCCGGTGTAGACTATTCCTCCTGATATTATATATTATTGTACTCGGTGTCTGGTGTAGACTATTCCTCCTGATATTATATATTATTGTACTCGGTGTCTGGTGTAGACTATTCCCCCTGATATTATATATTATTGTACTCGGTGTCTGGTGTAGACTATTCCTCCTGATATTATATATTATTGTACTCGGTGTCTGGTGTAGACTATTCCTCCTGATATTATATATTATTGTACTCGGTGTCCGGTGTAGGCTATTCCTCCTGATATTATATATTATTGTACTCGGTGTCTGGTGTATGCTATTCCTCCTGATATTATATATTATTGTACTCGGTGTCCGGTGTAGGCTATTCCTCCTGATATTATATATTATTGTACTCGGTGTCTGGTGTAGACTATTCCTCCTGATATTATATATTATTGTACTCGGTGTCCGGTGTAGACTATTCCTCCTGATATTATATATTATTGTACTCGGTGTCCGGTGTAGACTATTCCCCCTGATATTATATATTATTGTACTCGGTGTCTGGTGTAGACTATTCCCCCTGATATTATATATTATTGTACTCGGTGTCTGGTGTAGACTATTCCTCCTGATATTATATATTATTGTATTCGGTGTCTGGTGTAGACTATTCCTCCTGATATTATATATTATTGTACTCGGTGTCTGGTGTAGACTATTCCCCCTGATATTATATATTATTGTACTCGGTGTCCGGTGTAGACTATTCCCCCTGATATTATATATTATTGTACTCGGTGTCTGGTGTAGACTATTCCCCCTGATATTATATATTATTGTACTCGGTGTCCGGTGTAGACTATTCCTCCTGATATTATATATTATTGTATTCGGTGTCTGGTGTAGACTATTCCTCCTGATATTATATATTATTGTACTCGGTGTCTGGTGTAGACTATTCCTCCTGATATTATATATTATTGTATTCGGTGTCTGGTGTAGACTATTCCTCCTGATATTATATATTATTGTACTCGGTGTCTGGTGTAGACTATTCCTCCTGATATTATATATTATTGTACTCGGTGTAACTATTCTCCTGTAAACTCGGTGTCTGGTGTAGACTATTCCTCCTGATATTATATATTATTGTACTCGGTGTCTGGTATAGACTATTCCTCCTGATATTATATATTATTGTACTCGGTGTCTGGTGTAGACTATTCCTCCTGATATTATATATTATTGTACTCGGTGTCCGGTGTAGACTATTCCCCCTGATATTATATATTATTGTACTCGGTGTCTGGTGTAGACTATTCCTCCTGATATTATATATTATTGTACTCGGTGTCTGGTGAGACTATTCCCCCTGATATTATATATTATTGTACTCGGTGTAGACTATTCCTCCTGATATTATATATTATTGTACTCGGTGTCTGGTGTAGACTATTCCTCCTGATATTATATATTATTGTACACGGTGTCCGGTGTAGACTATTCCTCCTGATATTATATATTATTGTACTCGTGTGTAGACTATTCCTCCTGATATTATATATTATTGTACTCGGTGTCTGGTGTAGACTATTCCTCCTGATATTATATATTATTGTACTCGGTGTCTGGTGTAGACTATTCCTCCTGATATTATATATTATTGTACTCGGTGTCTGGTGTAGACTATTCCTCCTGATATTATATATTATTGTACTCGGTGTCTGGTGTAGGCTATTCCTCCTGATATTATATATTATTGTACTCGGTGTCTGGTGTAGACTATTCCTCCTGATATTATATATTATTGTACTCGGTGTCTGGTGTAGACTATTCCTCCTGATATTATATATTATTGTACTCGGTGTCTGGTGTAGACTATTCCTCCTGATATTAGATATTATTGTACTCGGTGTCTGGTGTAGACTATTCCTCCTGATATTATATATTATTGTACTCGGTGTCTGGTGTAGGCTATTCCTCCTGATATTATATATTATTGTACTCGGTGTCTGGTGTAGACTATTCCTCCTGATATTATATATTATTGTACTCGGTGTCTGGTGTAGGCTATTCCTCCTGATATTATATATTATTGTACTCGGTGTCTGGTGTAGGCTATTCCTCCTGATATTATATATTATTGTACTCGGTGTCTGGTGTAGACTATTCCTCCTGATATTATATATTATTGTACTCGGTGTCTGGTGTAGGCTATTCCTCCTGATATTATATATTATTGTACTCGGTGTCTGGTGTAGGCTATTCCTCCTGATATTATATATTATTGTACTCGGTGTCTGGTGTAGACTATTCCTCCTGATATTATATATTATTGTACTCGGTGTCTGGTGTAGACTATTCCTCCTGATATTATATATTATTGTACTCGGTGTCTGGTGTAGACTATTCCTCCTGATATTATATATTATTGTACTCGGTGTCTGGTGTAGGCTATTCCTCCTGATATTATATATTATTGTACTCGGTGTCTGGTGTAGACTATTCCTCCTGATATTATATATTATTGTACTCTGGTGTAGACTATTCCTCCTGATATTATATATTATTGTACTCGGTGTCTGGTGTAGGCTATTCCTCCTGATATTATATATTATTGTACTCGGTGTCTGGTGTAGACTATTCCTCCTGATATTATATATTATTGTACTCGGTGTCTGGTGTAGGCTATTCCTCCTGATATTATATATTATTGTACTCAGTGTCTGGTGTAGACTATTATCCTCCTGATATTATATATTATTGTACTCGGTGTCTGGTGTAGACTATTCCCTCCTGATATTATATATTTATTGTACTCGGTGTCTGGTGTAGACTATTCCTCCTGATATTATATATTATTGTACTCGGTGTCTGGTGTAGACTATTCCTCCTGATATTATATATTATTGTACTCGGTGTCTGGTGTAGACTATTCCTCCTGATATTATATATTATTGTACTCGGTGTCTGGTGTAGACTATTCCTCCTGATATTATATATTATTGTACTCGGTGTCTGGTGTAGACTATTCCTCCTGATATTATATATTATTGTACTCGGTGTCTGGTGTAGACTATTCCTCCTGATATTATATATTATTGTACTCGGTGTCTGGTGTAGACTATTCCTCCTGATATTATATATTATTGTACTTCGGTGTCTGGTGTAGACTATTCCTCCTGATATTATATATTATTGTACTCGGTGTCTGGTGTAGACTATTCCTCCTGATATTATATATTATTGTACTCGGTGTCTGGTGTAGACTATTCCTCCTGATATTATATATTATTGTACTCGGTGTCTGGTGTAGACTATTCCTCCTGATATTATATATTATTGTACTCGGTGTCTGGTGTAGACTATTCCCCCTGATATTATATATTATTGTACTCGGTGTCTGGTGTAGACTATTCCTCCTGATATTATATATTATTGTACTCGGTGTCTGGTGTAGACTATTCCCCTGATATTATATATTATTGTACTCGGTGTCCAGTGTAGACTATTCCCCCTGATATTATATATTATTGTACTCGGTGTCCGGTGTAGACTATTCCTCCTGATATTATATATTATTGTACTCGGTGTCCGGTGTAGACTATTCCTCCTGATATTATATATTATTGTACTCTGTGTCTGGTGTAGACTATTACTCCTGATATTATATATTATTGTACTCGGTGTCTGGTGTAGACTATTCCTCCTGATATTATATATTATTGTACTCGGTGTCTGGTATAGACTATTCCTCCTGATTATTATATATTATTGTACTCGGTGTCTGGTGTAGGCTATTCCTCCTGATATTATATATTATTGCACTCGGTGTCTGGTGTAGACTATTCCTCCTGATATTATATATTATTGTACTCGGTGTCTGGTGTAGACTATTCCTCCTGATATTATATATTATTGTACTCGGTGTCTGGTGTAGGCTATTCCCCCTGATATTATATTTATTGTACTCGGTGTCTGGTGTAGACTATTCCTCCTGTTATTATATATTATTGTACTCGGTGTCTGGTGTAGGCTATTCCTCCTGATATTATATATTATTGTACTCGGTGTCTGGTGTAGACTATTCCTCCTGATATTATATATTATTGTACTCAGTGTCTGGTGTAGACTATTCCTCCTGATATTATATATTATTGTACTCGGTGTCCGGTGTAGACTATTCCTCCTGATATTATATATTATTGTACTCGGTGTCCGGTGTAGGCTATTCCTCCTGATATTATATATTATTGTACTCGGTGTCTGGTGTAGGCTATTCCTCCTGATATTATATATTATTGTACTCTGTGTCTGGTGTAGACTATTCCTCCTGATATTATATATTATTGTACTCGGTGTCTGGTGTAGGCTATTCCCCCTGATATTATATATTATTGTACTCAGTGTCTGGTGTAGACTATTCCTCCTGATATTATATATTATTGTACTCGGTGTCTGGTGTAGACTATTCCTCCTGATATTATATATTATTGTACTCCGTGTCTGGTGTAGACTATTCCCCCTGATATTATATATTATTGTACTCGGTGTCTGGTGTAGACTATTCCTCCTGATATTATATATTATTGTACTCAGTGTCTGGTGTAGACTATTCCTCCTGATATTATATATTATTGTACTCGGTGTAGACTATTCCCCCTGATATTATATATTATTGTACTCGGTGTCTGGTGTAGACTATTCCTCCTGATATTATATATTATTGTACTCGGTGTCTGGTGTAGACTATTCCTCCTGATATTATATATTATTGTACTCGGTGTCCGGTGTAGACTATTCTCCCTGATATTATATATTATTGTACTCAGTGTCTGGTGTAGACTATTCCCCCTGATATTATATATTATTGTACTCGGTGTCTGGTGTAGACTATTCCCCCTGATATTATATATTATTGTACTCGGTGTCTGGTGTAGACTATTCCTCCTGATATTATATATTATTGTACTCGGTGTCTGGTGTAGACTATTCCTCCTGATATTATATATTATTGTACTCGGTGTCTGGTGTAGACTATTCCTCCTGATATTATATATTATTGTACTCGGTGTCTGGTGTAGACTATTCCTCCTGATATTATATATTATTGTACTCGGTGTCTGGTGTAGACTATTCCTCCTGATATTATATATTATTGTACTCGGTGTCTGGTGTAGGCTATTCCTCCTGATATTATATATTATTGTACTCGGTGTCCGGTGTAGACTATTCCTCCTGATATTATATATTATTGTACTCGGTGTCTGGTGTAGACTATTCCTCCTGATATTATATATTATTGTACTCGGTGTCCGGTGTAGACTATTCCTCCTGATATTATATATTATTGTACTCGGTGTAGACTATTCCCCCTGATATTATATATTATTGTACTCGGTGTCTGGTGTAGACTATTCCTCCTGATATTATATATTATTGTACTCGGTGTAGACTATTCCTCCTGATATTATATATTATTGTACTCGGTGTCCGGTGTAGACTATTCCTCCTGATATTATATATTATTGTACTCGGTGTAGACTATTCCCCCTGATATTATATATTATTGTACTCGGTGTCTGGTGTAGACTATTCCCCCTGATATTATATATTATTGTACTCGGTGTCCGGTGTAGACTATTCCTCCTGATATTATATATTATTGTACTCGGTGTAGACTATTCCTCCTGATATTATATATTATTATACTCGGTGTCCGGTGTAGACTATTCCTCCTGATATTATATATTATTGTTCTCGGTGTCCGGTGTAGACTATGCCTCCTGATATTATATATTATTGTACTCAGTGTCTGGTGTAGACTATTCCCCCTGATATTATATATTATTGTACTCGGTGTCTGGTGTAGACTATTCCTCCTGATATTATATATTATTGTTCTCGGTGTAGACTATTCCCCCTGATATTATATATTATTGTACTCGGTGTCCGGTGTAGACTATTCCCCCTGATATTATATATTATTGTTCTCGGTGTCCGGTGTAGGCTATTCCCCCTGATATTATATATTATTGTACTCAGTGTCTGGTGTAGACTATTCCCCCTGATATTATATATTATTGTACTCTGTGTCTGGTGTAGACTATTCCTCCTGATATTATATATTATTGTACTCAGTGTCTGGTGTAGACTATTCCCCCTGATATTATATATTATTGTACTCGGTGTCTGGTGTAGACTATTCCCCCTGATATTATATATTATTGTACTCGGTGTCTGGTGTAGACTATTCCTCCTGATATTATATATTATTGTACTCAGTGTCTGGTGTAGACTATTCCCCCTGATATTATATATTATTGTACTCGGTGTCTGGTGTAGACTATTCCCCCTGATATTATATATTATTGTACTCGGTGTCTGGTGTAGACTATTCCTCCTGATATTATATATTATTGTACTCAGTGTCTGGTGTAGACTATTCCCCCTGATATTATATATTATTGTACTCTGTGTCTGGTGTAGACTATTCCTCCTGATATTATATATTATTGTACTCGGTGTCTGGTGTAGACTATTCCCCCTGATATTATATATTATTGTACTCGGTGTCTGGTGTAGACTATTCCTCCTGATATTATATATTATTGTACTCAGTGTCTGGTGTAGACTATTCCCCCTGATATTATATATTATTGTACTCTGTGTCTGGTGTAGACTATTCCTCCTGATATTATATATTATTGTACTCAGTGTCTGGTGTAGACTATTCCCCCTGATATTATATATTATTGTACTCGGTGTCTGGTGTAGACTATTCCCCCTGATATTATATATTATTGTACTCGGTGTCTGGTGTAGGCTATTCCCCCTGATATTATATATTATTGTACTCAGTGTCTGGTGTAGACTATTCCCCCTGATATTATATATTATTGTACTCGGTGTCTGGTGTAGACTATTCCTCCTGATATTATATATTATTGTACTCGGTGTCTGGTGTAGACTATTCCCCCTGATATTATATATTATTGTACTCGGTGTCTGGTGTAGACTATTCCTCCTGATATTATATATTATTGTACTCAGTGTCTGGTGTAGACTATTCCCCCTGATATTATATATTATTGTACTCTGTGTCTGGTGTAGACTATTCCTCCTGATATTATATATTATTGTACTCGGTGTCCGGTGTAGACTATTCCTCCTGATATTATATATTATTGTACTCGGTGTCTGGTGTAGACTATTCCCCCTGATATTATATATTATTGTACTCTGTGTCTGGTGTAGACTATTCCTCCTGATATTATATATTATTGTACTCTGTGTCCGGTGTAGACTATTCCCCCTGATATTATATATTATTGTACTCGGTGTCTGGTGTAGACTATTCCTCCTGATATTATATATTATTGTACTCGGTGTAGACTATTCCCCCTGATATTATATATTATTGTTCTCGGTGTCCGGTGTAGACTATTCCTCCTGATATTATATATTATTGTACTCAGTGTCTGGTGTAGACTATTCCTCCTGATATTATATATTATTGTACTCAGTGTCTGGTGTAGACTATTCCTCCTGATATTATATATTATTGTACTCGGTGTCTGGTGTAGACTATTCCTCCTGATATTATATATTATTGTTCTCGGTGTAGACTATTCCCCCTGATATTATATATTATTGTACTCGGTGTAGACTATTCCCCCTGATATTATATATTATTGTTCTCGGTGTCCGGTGTAGACTATGCCTCCTGATATTATATATTATTGTACTCAGTGTCTGGTGTAGACTATTCCCCCTGATATTATATATTATTGTACTCGGTGTAGACTATTCCCCCTGATATTATATATTATTGTTCTCGGTGTCCGGTGTAGACTATGCCTCCTGATATTATATATTATTGTACTCAGTGTCTGGTGTAGACTATTCCCCCTGATATTATATATTATTGTACTCGGTGTAGACTATTCCCCCTGATATTATATATTATTGTTCTCGGTGTCCGGTGTAGACTATGCCTCCTGATATTATATATTATTGTACTCAGTGTCTGGTGTAGACTATTCCCCCTGATATTATATAT
Organism: Phyllobates terribilis; assembly: GCF_046119375.1. NCBI lineage: Eukaryota > Metazoa > Chordata > Amphibia > Anura > Dendrobatidae > Phyllobates > Phyllobates terribilis. The sequence goes on along the minus strand of NW_027362762.1, from coordinate 973,652,555 downwards.
TATTGTACTCAGTGTCTGGTGTAGACTATTCCTCCTGATATTATATATTATTGTACTCGGTGTCTGGTGTAGACTATTCCTCCTGATATTATATATTATTGTTCTCGGTGTAGACTATTCCCCCTGATATTATATATTATTGTACTCTGTGTCTGGTGTAGACTATTCCTCCTGATATTATATATTATTGTACTCGGTGTCCGGTGTAGGCTATTCCCCCTGATATTATATATTATTGTACTCGGTGTCTGGTGTAGACTATTCCTCCTGATATTATATATTATTGTACTCAGTGTCTGGTGTAGACTATTCCCCCTGATATTATATATTATTGTACTCTGTGTCTGGTGTAGACTATTCCTCCTGATATTATATATTATTGTACTCGGTGTCCGGTGTAGACTATTCCTCCTGATATTATATATTATTGTACTCGGTGTCTGGTGTAGACTATTCCCCCTGATATTATATATTATTGTACTCGGTGTCTGGTGTAGACTATTCCCCCTGATATTATATATTATTGTACTCGGTGTCCGGTGTAGACTATTCCTCCTGATATTATATATTATTGTACTCGGTGTCTGGTGTAGACTATTCCCCCTGATATTATATATTATTGTACTCGGTGTCCGGTGTAGACTATTCCTCCTGATATTATATATTATTGTACTCGGTGTCTGGTGTAGACTATTCCTCCTGATATTATATATTATTGTACTCGGTGTCTGGTGTAGACTATTCCCCCTGATATTATATATTATTGTACTCGGTGTCCGGTGTAGACTATTCCTCCTGATATTATATATTATTGTACTCGGTGTCTGGTGTAGACTATTCCCCCTGATATTATATATTATTGTACTCGGTGTCTGGTGTAGACTATTCCTCCTGATATTATATATTATTGTTCTCGGTGTCCGGTGTAGACTATTCCTCCTGATATTATATATTATTGTTCTCGGTGTCCGGTGTAGACTATTCCTCCTGATATTATATATTATTGTACTCGGTGTCTGGTGTAGACTATTCCTCCTGATATTATATATTATTGTTCTCGGTGTAGACTATTCCCCCTGATATTATATATTATTGTACTCGGTGTCCGGTGTAGACTATTCCCCCTGATATTATATATTATTGTACTCGGTGTCCGGTGTAGACTATTCCTCCTGATATTATATATTATTGTACTCGGTGTCTGGTGTAGACTATTCCTCCTGATATTATATATTATTGTTCTCGGTGTAGACTATTCCCCCTGATATTATATATTATTGTTCTCGGAGTAGACTATTCCCCCTGATATTATATATTATTGTACTCGGTGTCTGGTGTAGGCTATTCCCCCTGATATTATATATTATTGTACTCGGTGTCCGGTGTAGACTATTCCTCCTGATATTATATATTATTGTACTCGGTGTCCGGTGTAGGCTATTCCTCCTGATATTATATATTATTGTACTCGGTGTCTGGTGTAGACTATTCCCCCTGATATTATATATTATTGTACTCGGTGTCTAGTGTAGGCTATTCCCCCTGATATTATATATTATTGTACTCGGTGTCTGGTGTAGACTATTCCTCCTGATATTATATATTATTGTACTCAGTGTCTGGTGTAGACTATTCCCCCTGATATTATATATTATTGTACTCAGTGTCTGGTGTAGACTATTCCTCCTGATATTATATATTATTGTACTCGGTGTCTGGTGTAGGCTATTCCCCCTGATATTATATATTATTGTACTCGGTGTCTGGTGTAGACTATTCCTCCTGATATTATATATTATTGTACTCGGTGTCTGGTGTAGACTATTCCTCCTGATATTATATATTATTGTACTCAGTGTCTGGTGTAGACTATTCCTCCTGATATTATATATTATTGTACTCGGTGTCTGGTGTAGACTATTCCTCCTGATATTATATATTATTGTACTCGGTGTCTGGTGTAGGCTATTCCCCCTGATATTATATATTATTGTACTCAGTGTCTGGTGTAGACTATTCCCCCTGATATTATATATTATTGTACTCAGTGTCTGGTGTAGACTATTCCTCCTGATATTATATATTATTGTACTCGGTGTCTGGTGTAGACTATTCCCCCTGATATTATATATTATTGTACTCAGTGTCTGGTGTAGACTATTCCTCCTGATATTATATATTATTGTTCTCGGTGTCCGGTGTAGACTATTCCTCCTGATATTATATATTATTGTACTCGGTGTCTGGTGTAGACTATTCCTCCTGATATTATATATTATTGTACTCGGTGTCTGGTGTAGACTATTCCCCCTGATATTATATATTATTGTACTCGGTGTCTGGTGTAGACTATTCCTCCTGATATTATATATTATTGTACTCGGTGTCTGGTGTAGGCTATTCCCCCTGATATTATATATTATTGTACTCAGTGTCTGGTGTAGACTATTCCTCCTGATATTATATATTATTGTACTCGGTGTCTGGTGTAGACTATTCCTCCTGATATTATATATTATTGTACTCGGTGTAGACTATTCCTCCTGATATTATATATTATTGTACTCGGTGTCTGGTGTAGACTATTCCTCCTGATATTATATATTATTGTACTCGGTGTCCGGTGTAGGCTATTCCCCCTGATATTATATATTATTGTACTCGGTGTCCGGTGTAGGCTATTCCCCCTGATATTATATATTATTGTACTCGGTGTCTGGTGTAGACTATTCCTCCTGATATTATATATTATTGTACTCGGTGTAGACTATTCCTCCTGATATTATATATTATTGTACTCGGTGTAGACTATTCCTCCTGATATTATATATTATTGTACTCGGTGTCTGGTGTAGGCTATTCCCCCTGATATTATATATTATTGTACTCGGTGTCTGGTGTAGGCTATTCCTCCTGATATTATATATTATTGTACTCGGTGTCTGGTGTAGACTATTCCTCCTGATATTATATATTATTGTACTCGGTGTCTGGTGTAGACTATTCCTCCTGATATTATATATTATTGTACTCGGTGTAGACTATTTCTCCTGATATTATATATTATTGTACTCGGTGTCTGGTGTAGACTATTCCTCCTGATATTATATATTATTGTACTCGGTGTAGACTATTTCTCCTGATATTATATATTATTGTACTCGGTGTCTGGTGTAGACTATTCCTCCTGATATTATATATTATTGTACTCGGTGTCCGGTGTAGGCTATTCCTCCTGATATTATATATTATTGTACTCGGTGTCTGGTGAAGACTATTACTCCTGATATTATATATTATTGTACTCGGTGTCTGGTGTAGACTATTCCTCCTGATATTATATATTATTGTACTCGGTGTCTGGTGTAGACTATTCCCCCTGATATTATATATTATTGTACTCGGTGTCCGGTGTAGACTATTCCTCCTGATATTATATATTATTGTACTCGGTGTCTGGTGTAGACTATTCCTCCTGATATTATATATTATTGTACTCGGTGTCTGGTGTAGACTATTCCTCCTGATATTATATATTATTGTACTCGGTGTCTGGTGTAGACTATTCCTCCTGATATTATATATTATTGTACTCGGTGTAGACTATTTCTCCTGATATTATATATTATTGTACTCGGTGTCTGGTGTAGACTATTCCTCCTGATATTATATATTATTGTACTCGGTGTCCGGTGTAGACTATTCCTCCTGATATTATATATTATTGTACTCGGTGTCTGGTGTAGACTATTCCTCCTGATATTATATATTATTGTACTCGGTGTCTGGTGTAGACTATTCCTCCTGATATTATATATTATTGTACTCGGTGTCTGGTGTAGACTATTCCTCCTGATATTATATATTATTGTACTCAGTGTCTGGTGTAGACTATTCCTCCTGATATTATATATTATTGTACTCAGTGTCTGGTGTAGACTATTCCCCCTGATATTATATATTATTGTACTCGGTGTCTGGTGTAGACTATTTCTCCTGATATTATATATTATTGTACTCGGTGTCTGGTGTAGACTATTCCTCCTGATATTATATATTATTGTACTCGGTGTCTGGTGTAGACTATTCCCCCTGATATTATATATTATTGTACTCGGTGTCCGGTGTAGGCTATTTCTCCTGATATTATATATTATTGTACTCGGTGTCTGGTGTAGACTATTCCTCCTGATATTATATATTATTGTACTCGGTGTCTGGTGTAGACTATTCCTCCTGATATTATATATTATTGTACTCGGTGTCTGGTGTAGGCTATTCCTCCTGATATTATATATTATTGTACTCGGTGTCCGGTGTAGACTATTCCCCCTGATATTATATATTATTGTACTCGGTGTCTGGTGTAGACTATTCCTCCTGATATTATATATTATTGTACTCGGTGTCCGGTGTAGGCTATTCCTCCTGATATTATATATTATTGTACTCGGTGTCTGGTGTAGACTATTCCTCCTGATATTATATATTATTGTACTCGGTGTCCGGTGTAGGCTATTCCTCCTGATATTATATATTATTGTACTCGGTGTCTGGTGTAGACTATTCCTCCTGATATTATATATTATTGTACTCGGTGTCTGGTGTAGACTATTCCTCCTGATATTATATATTATTGTACTCGGTGTCTGGTGTAGACTATTCCTCCTGATATTATATATTATTGTACTCGGTGTCTGGTGTAGACTATTCCTCCTGATATTATATATTATTGTACTCGGTGTCTGGTGTAGACTATTCCTCCTGATATTATATATTATTGTACTCGGTGTCTGGTGTAGACTATTCCTCCTGATATTATATATTATTGTACTCGGTGTCTGGTGTAGACTATTCCTCCTGATATTATATATTATTGTACTCGGTGTCTGGTGTAGACTATTCCCCCTGATATTATATATTATTGTACTCGGTGTAGACTATTTCTCCTGATATTATATATTATTGTACTCGGTGTCTGGTGTAGACTATTCCTCCTGATATTATATATTATTGAACTCGGTGTCTGGTGTAGACTATTCCTCCTGATATTATATATTATTGTACTCGGTGTAGACTATTTCTCCTGATATTATATATTATTGTACTCGGTGTCTGGTGTAGACTATTCCTCCTGATATTATATATTATTGTACTCGGTGTCCGGTGTAGGCTATTCCTCCTGATATTATATATTATTGTACTCGGTGTAGACTATTTCTCCTGATATTATATATTATTGAACTCTGTGTCTGGTGTAGACTATTCCTCCTGATATTATATATTATTGTACTCGGTGTCTGGTGTAGACTATTCCTCCTGATATTATATATTATTGTACTCGGTGTCTGGTGTAGACTATTCCCCCTGATATTATATATTATTGTACTCGGTGTCTGGTGTAGACTATTCCTCCTGATATTATATATTATTGTACTCGGTGTCTGGTGTAGGCTATTCCTCCTGATATTATATATTATTGTACTCGGTGTCTGGTGTAGGCTATTCCCCCTGATATTATATATTATTGTACTCGGTGTCTGGTGTAGACTATTCCTCCTGATATTATATATTATTGTACTCGGTGTCTGGTGTAGACTATTCCTCCTGATATTATATATTATTGTACTCGGTGTCTGGTGTAGGCTATTCCTCCTGATATTATATATTATTGTACTCGGTGTAGACTATTCCTCCTGATATTATATATTATTGCACTCGGTGTCTGGTGTAGACTATTCCTCCTGATATTATATATTATTGTACTCGGTGTCTGGTGTAGGCTATTCCTCCTGATATTATATATTATTGTACTCGGTGTAGACTATTTCTCCTGATATTATATATTATTGTACTCGGTGTCTGGTGTAGACTATTCCTCCTGATATTATATATTATTGTACTCGGTGTCTGGTGTAGACTATTCCTCCTGATATTATATATTATTGGACTCGGTGTCTGGTGTAGACTATTCCTCCTGATATTATATATTATTGTACTCGGTGTCTGGTGTAGACTATTCCTCCTGATATTATATATTATTGTACTCGGTGTCCGGTGTAGACTATTCCCCCTGATATTATATATTATTGTACTCGGTGTCTGGTGTAGACTATTCCTCCTGATATTATATATTATTGTACTCGGTGTCCGGTGTAGGCTATTCCCCCTGATATTATATATTATTGTACTCGGTGTCTGGTGTAGACTATTCCTCCTGATATTATATATTATTGTACTCGGTGTCTGGTGTAGACTATTCCTCCTGATATTATATATTATTGTACTCGGTGTCTGGTGTAGACTATTCCTCCTGATATTATATATTATTGTACTCGGTGTCTGGTGTAGACTATTCCTCCTGATATTATATATTATTGTACTCGGTGTCTGGTGTAGACTATTCCTCCTGATATTATATATTATTGTACTCGGTGTCTGGTGTAGACTATTCCTCCTGATATTATATATTATTGTACTCGGTGTAGACTATTCCTCCTGATAATATATATTATTGTACTCGGTGTAGACTATTCCTCCTGATATTATATATTATTGTACTCGGTGTCTGGTGTAGACTATTCCTCCTGATATTAGATATTATTGTACTCGGTGTAGGCTATTCCTCCTGATATTATATAATATTGCACTCGGTGTCTGGTGTAGACTATTCCTCCTGATATTATATATTATTGTACTCGGTGTCTGGTGTAGGCTATTCCTCCTGATATTATATAATATTGCACTCGGTGTCTGGTGTAGACTATTCCTCCTGATATTATATATTATTGCACTCGGTGTCTGGTGTAGACTATTCCTCCTGATATTATATATTATTGTACTCGGTATCTGGTGTAGGCTATTCCCCCTGATATTATATATTATTGTACTCGGTGTCTGGTGTAGACTATTCCTCCTGATATTATATATTATTGTACTCGGTGTCTGGTGTAGACTATTCCTCCTGATATTATATATTATTGTACTCGGTGTAGGCTATTCCTCCTGATATTATATATTATTGTACTCGGTGTCTGGTGTAGACTATTCCTCCTGATATTATATATTATTGTACTCGGTATCTGGTGTAGGCTATTCCCCCTGATATTATATATTATTGTACTCGGTGTCCGGTGTAGACTATTCCTCCTGATATTATATATTATTGTACTCGGTGTCTGGTGTAGGCTATTCCCCCTGATATTATATATTATTGTACTCGGTGTCTGGTGTAGACTATTCCTCCTGATATTATATATTATTGTACTCGGTGTCCGGTGTAGGCTATTCCTCCTGATATTATATATTATTGTACTCGGTATCTGGTGTAGACTATTCCTCCTGATATTATATATTATTGTACTCGGTGTCTGGTGTAGGCTATTCCTCCTGATATTATATATTATTGTACTCGGTGTCTGGTGTAGACTATTCCTCCTGATATTATATATTATTGTACTCGGTGTCCGGTGTAGACTATTCCTCCTGATATTATATATTATTGTACTCGGTGTCTGGTGTAGGCTATTCCTCCTGATATTATATATTATTGTACTCGGTGTCCGGTGTAGACTATTCCTCCTGATATTATATATTATTGTACTCGGTGTCTGGTGTAGACTATTCCTCCTGATATTATATATTATTGTACTCGGTGTCTGGTGTAGGCTATTCCTCCTGATATTATATATTATTGTACTCGGTGTCTGGTGTAGACTATTCCTCCTGATATTATATATTATTGTACTCGGTGTCTGGTGTAGACTATTCCTCCTGATATTATATATTATTGTACTCGGTGTCTGGTGTAGACTATTCCTCCTGATATTATATATTATTGTACTCGGTGTCTGGTGTAGACTATTCCTCCTGATATTATATATTATTGTACTCGGTGTCTGGTGTAGACTATTCCTCCTGATATTATATATTATTGTACTCGGTATCTGGTGTAGACTATTCCCCCTGATATTATATATTATTGTACTCGGTGTCTGGTGTAGACTATTCCTCCTGATATTATATATTATTGTACTCGGTGTCCGGTGTAGACTATTCCTCCTGATATTATATATTATTGTACTCGGTGTCCGGTGTAGACTATTCCTCCTGATATTATATATTATTGTACTCGGTGTCCGGTGTAGACTATTCCTCCTGATATTATATATTATTGTACTCGGTGTCTGGTGTAGACTATTCCTCCTGATATTATATATTATTGTACTCGGTGTCTGGTGTAGACTATTCCTCCTGATATTATATATTATTGTACTCGGTGTCTGGTGTAGACTATTCCTCCTGATATTATATATTATTGTACTCGGTGTCTGGTGTAGACTATTTCTCCTGATATTATATATTATTGTACTCGGTGTCTGGTGTAGACTATTCCTCCTGATATTATATATTATTGTACTCGGTGTCTGGTGTAGACTATTCCTCCTGATATTATATATTATTGTACTCGGTGTCTGGTGTAGACTATTCCCCCTGATATTATATATTATTGTACTCGGTGTCCGGTGTAGACTATTCCCCCTGATATTATATATTATTGTACTCGGTGTCCGGTGTAGACTATTCCTCCTGATATTATATATTATTGTACTCGGTGTCCGGTGTAGACTATTTCTCCTGATATTATATATTATTGTACTCGGTGTCTGGTGTAGACTATTCCTCCTGATATTATATATTATTGTACTCGGTGTCTGGTGTAGACTATTCCTCCTGATATTATATATTATTGTACTCGGTGTCCGGTGTAGACTATTCCTCCTGATATTATATATTATTGTACTCGGTGTCTGGTGTAGACTATTCCTCCTGATATTATATATTATTGTACTCGGTGTCTGGTGTAGACTATTCCTCCTGATATTATATATTATTGTACTCGGTGTCTGGTGTAGACTATTCCTCCTGATATTATATATTATTGTACTCGGTGTCCGGTGTAGACTATTCCTCCTGATATTATATATTATTGTACTCGGTGTCTGGTGTAGGCTATTCCTCCTGATATTATATATTATTGTACTCGGTGTCTGGTGTAGACTATTCCTCCTGATATTATATATTATTGTACTCGGTGTCCGGTGTAGACTATTTCTCCTGATATTATATATTATTGTACTCGGTGTCTGGTGTAGGCTATTCCTCCTGATATTATATATTATTGTACTCGGTGTCTGGTGTAGACTATTCCTCCTGATATTATATATTATTGTACTCGGTGTCCGGTGTAGACTATTTCTCCTGATATTATATATTATTGTACTCGGTGTCTGGTGTAGGCTATTCCTCCTGATATTATATATTATTGTACTCGGTGTCTGGTGTAGACTATTCCTCCTGATATTATATATTATTGTACTCGGTGTCCGGTGTAGACTATTCCTCCTGATATTATATATTATTGTACTCGGTGTCCGGTGTAGACTATTCCTCCTGATATTATATATTATTGTACTCGGTGTCCGGTGTAGACTATTCCTCCTGATATTATATATTATTGTACTCGGTGTCCGGTGTAGACTATTCCTCCTGATATTATATATTATTGTACTCGGTGTCCGGTGTAGACTATTCCTCCTGATATTATATATTATTGTACTCGGTGTCCGGTGTAGACTATTTCTCCTGATATTATATATTATTGTACTCGGTGTCCGGTGTAGACTATTCCTCCTGATATTATATATTATTGTACTCGGTGTAGACTATTCCCCCTGATATTATATATTATTGTACTCGGTGTCTGGTGTAGACTATTCCTCCTGATATTATATATTATTGTACTCGGTGTCTGGTGTAGACTATTCCTCCTGATATTATATATTATTGTACTCGGTGTCCGGTGTAGACTATTTCTCCTGATATTATATATTATTGTACTCGGTGTCCGGTGTAGACTATTCCCCCTGATATTATATATTATTGTACTCGGTGTCTGGTGTAGACTATTCCCCCTGATATTATATATTATTGTACTCGGTGTCTGGTGTAGACTATTCCTCCTGATATTATATATTATTGTACTCGGTGTCCGGTGTAGACTATTTCTCCTGATATTATATATTATTGTACTCGGTGTCTGGTGTAGACTATTCCTCCTGATATTATATATTATTGTACTCGGTGTCTGGTGTAGACTATTCCCCCTGATATTATATATTATTGTACTCGGTGTCTGGTGTAGACTATTCCCCCTGATATTATATATTATTGTACTCGGTGTCTGGTGTAGACTATTCCCCCTGATATTATATATTATTGTACTCGGTGTCTGGTGTAGACTATTCCTCCTGATATTATATATTATTGTACTCGGTGTCTGGTGTAGACTATTCCTCCTGATATTATATATTATTGTACTCGGTGTCCGGTGTAGACTATTCCCCCTGATATTATATATTATTGTACTCGGTGTCCGGTGTAGACTATTTCTCCTGATATTATATATTATTGTACTCGGTGTCTGGTGTAGACTATTCCTCCTGATATTATATATTATTGTACTCGGTGTCTGGTGTAGACTATTCCTCCTGATATTATATATTATTGTACTCGGTGTCTGGTGTAGACTATTCCCCCTGATATTATATATTATTGTACTCGGTGTCTGGTGTAGACTATTCCTCCTGATATTATATATTATTGTACTCGGTGTCTGGTGTAGACTATTCCTCCTGATATTATATATTATTGTACTCGGTGTCTGGTGTAGACTATTCCCCCTGATATTATATATTATTGTACTCGGTGTCTGGTGTAGACTATTCCCCCTGATATTATATATTATTGTACTCGGTGTCTGGTGTAGACTATTCCCCCTGATATTATATATTATTGTACTCGGTGTCCGGTGTAGACTATTCCTCCTGATATTATATATTATTGTACTCGGTGTCTGGTGTAGACTATTCCCCCTGATATTATATATTATTGTACTCGGTGTCCGGTGTAGACTATTCCTCCTGATATTATATATTATTGTACTCGGTGTCTGGTGTAGACTATTCCTCCTGATATTATATATTATTGTACTCGGTGTCCGGTGTAGACTATTCCCCCTGATATTATATATTATTGTACTCGGTGTCCGGTGTAGACTATTTCTCCTGATATTATATATTATTGTACTCGGTGTCTGGTGTAGACTATTCCTCCTGATATTATATATTATTGTACTCGGTGTCTGGTGTAGACTATTCCTCCTGATATTATATATTATTGTACTCGGTGTCTGGTGTAGACTATTCCCCCTGATATTATATATTATTGTACTCGGTGTCTGGTGTAGACTATTCCCCCTGATATTATATATTATTGTACTCGGTGTCTGGTGTAGACTATTCCTCCTGATATTATATATTATTGTACTCGGTGTCCGGTGTAGACTATTCCTCCTGATATTATATATTATTGTACTCGGTGTCCGGTGTAGACTATTCCTCCTGATATTATATATTATTGTACTCTGTGTCTGGTGTAGACTATTCCTCCTGATATTATATATTATTGTACTCGGTGTCTGGTGTAGACTATTCCTCCTGATATTATATATTATTGTACTCGGTGTCTGGTGTAGACTATTCCCCCTGATATTATATATTATTGTACTCGGTGTCTGGTGTAGACTATTCCTCCTGATATTATATATTATTGTACTCGGTGTCCGGTGTAGACTATTCCTCCTGATATTATATATTATTGTACTCGGTGTCTGGTGTAGACTATTCCTCCTGATATTATATATTATTGTACTCGGTGTCTGGTGTAGACTATTCCCCCTGATATTATATATTATTGTACTCGGTGTCCGGTGTAGACTATTCCTCCTGATATTATATATTATTGTACTCGGTGTCTGGTGTAGACTATTCCCCCTGATATTATATATTATTGTACTCGGTGTCCGGTGTAGACTATTCCTCCTGATATTATATATTATTGTACTCGGTGTCTGGTGTAGACTATTCCTCCTGATATTATATATTATTGTACTCGGTGTCTGGTGTAGACTATTCCTCCTGATATTATATATTATTGTACTCGGTGTCCGGTGTAGACTATTCCTCCTGATATTATATATTATTGTACTCGGTGTCCGGTGTAGACTATTCCTCCTGATATTATATATTATTGTACTCGGTGTCCGGTGTAGACTATTCCTCCTGATATTATATATTATTGTACTCGGTGTCCGGTGTAGACTATTCCTCCTGATATTATATATTATTGTACTCGGTGTCCGGTGTAGACTATTCCTCCTGATATTATATATTATTGTACTCGGTGTCCGGTGTAGACTATTCCTCCTGATATTATATATTATTGTACTCGGTGTCCGGTGTAGACTATTCCTCCTGATATTATATATTATTGTACTCGGTGTCCGGTGTAGACTATTCCTCCTGATATTATATATTATTGTACTCGGTGTCCGGTGTAGACTATTCCTCCTGATATTATATATTATTGTACTCGGTGTCTGGTGTAGACTATTCCTCCTGATATTATATATTATTGTACTCGGTGTCCGGTGTAGACTATTCCTCCTGATATTATATATTATTGTACTCGGTGTCCGGTGTAGACTATTCCTCCTGATATTATATATTATTGTACTCGGTGTCCGGTGTAGACTATTCCTCCTGATATTATATATTATTGTACTCGGTGTCCGGTGTAGACTATTCCTCCTGATATTATATATTATTGTACTCGGTGTCTGGTGTAGACTATTCCCCCTGATATTATATATTATTGTACTCGGTGTCTGGTGTAGACTATTCCTCCTGATATTATATATTATTGTACTCGGTGTCTGGTGTAGACTATTCCTCCTGATATTATATATTATTGTACTCGGTGTCTGGTGTAGACTATTCCTCCTGATATTATATATTATTGTACTCGGTGTCTGGTGTAGACTATTCCCCCTGATATTATATATTATTGTACTCGGTGTCCGGTGTAGACTATTCCTCCTGATATTATATATTATTGTACTCGGTGTCCGGTGTAGACTATTCCTCCTGATATTATATATTATTGTACTCGGTGTCTGGTGTAGACTATTCCCCCTGATATTATATATTATTGTACTCGGTGTCTGGTGTAGACTATTCCCCCTGATATTATATATTATTGTACTCGGTGTCTGGTGTAGACTATTCCCCCTGATATTATATATTATTGTACTCGGTGTCCGGTGTAGGCTATTCCTCCTGATATTATATATTATTGTACTCGGTGTCTGGTGTAGACTATTCCTCCTGATTTTAGATCATTAGAGTATTAGTGATGAGCGAGCGTGCTCTCCACTGCTCTGCGCTCGGCGAGTATTTCCGGGGTTGCTCGGCGTGATCTCGGGTCTCCTCCCTGCATGTTTGGCGCTCTTTACACAGCCAATGAACATGCAGGGATTGCTTGTCATGCACTGTAATGCCGTAGCCATGTTGGTTGTGGCATTACAGTGATTGGCTGGCCGCACAGCGTCATCAGGTCTATATAAACCCTGGTGACCCTATACTCTTGACAGTGTAACCCAGAAACAGGCAGAGTAGGGAGAGGTGCTGCTGCGTCAGGGAGAGAATTGGAGGTGTAATAGTTACATATAGGTATTCCACAGCAAGATATATATCCATCTGGACTAACATATGCATATATTCAGGGTGAAGGTGATAGCAGGAGTTAGGCAGGAAGGGTTTGTGGCAGTGTATACAGCACAATAGGGTTCATTGCACGTTCCATCTGCTGCTGCTGTTACAGATATCCATATATCCCTATATATCTGGGCTATTTTTTTTTTTTGCTTCTATCCTGATTATTTGCTTAAAAAGCAATCCAGAGTCCACCACTTTACTGCTCCATTTGCTTGTTAGCAGAATGCAGCCAGATTTTTTTGATTATACTTGCATTACTGTATTGTGGAAGCAGAGAAACTTTTCCATGGTCAGACGTGATCCCATATTACTGCCGTAATAATACAGACATTTTATGGAGCGTGCTAAATATTACCCTCCATTTAAAGTATGGCAGTTGTGTGTTCAAACCTATTCACAGTTGGTCGCTGTGATTATACAGCTTAAAATCTTAATAAGCCAGATGATTAGATTAGTTAAGCCAAGAGAAATATACAATTATAAGTCAACATGAACACAATTGTATGTGTATTCCTGTGGGTGGTCAAGAATGTCTTACTATTTGTATAAAACTGAATGTTGACTTATCTTCCTTTGGAAACAATGATTGTTTGCTAATTATGTTAATTAACCTTTGTGGACCCTGTGGCTTAATGACTCACAAGGTAGGAGGACAAACTACACAAATTCATTAAATGCTCAAACAATGAGACATGAGGTTGGCCTCCCTAACCTCTTACCAGTGACTGTGTACTTGAAGGACTACTGTAACTATTTTAAGGGACATGTGCTTCTGTATCAGAGAGACTTGGGGCAGAGAATCAAGGAGAAGGAAGAGGACACTCAGACTCTGTCACACCATCAGCTTGGTAGTATGGCTTTACCCAAAGAGACACAAATTTGGATTCTACATAATTCTAGCCTAAGGGTATATAGCCCTGACTGGAAAGATACAAATCTGCTTTATTGACCATCAGAGAGACCATGGATACATTTGGGGAGACCAGGTTGGGACGATGAAGTCACCTGGCCCCTTGGATATGTTGTTTGGGGTTGCCAAGAGGGACCCACCGGTCACCTGGAACTCATGGAGACATTCGGAGAAGCCAGATTGGGACCAGCCGGTTATCTGGCCCCATGAAAACTCTCGGAGAGGCCAGGGTGGGACTCTCGGGTCTCCTGGCCTTGCACCTCGATGGACTGCTTGCTTCCTAAGCTTGTCACTACCTTCCCTCTGTGGGGGCCCGCCAGAAGTGGGGGGCCATTGGTTGAGATAGTCAGCCCTGGAAGTTCCAAAGTCGCAGCTGTTCTGTCCCAGGCGGGCGGAGAAGGAAAGGTGAGACTGTGTAATGTTCTACCATCTTGGGTATTTGCTGGGACTGTTCTGTGTGTTTATTGTCCACTTTGTAATTCAATAAAGTATTGCCACGCTGTTACCCTGACCCTGTATTGTCTGAGTAGTGTTATGCCCACGGGTCTTCACACTCGCTGACAAATAACATACTGTTGGGCGACTGCCTGAAACCGTGGCCATCAGACGTGATTACATATTACTTTCGTAATAATACAAAAATTTTGGGGAACGTGTCAGATATTATACTCCATTTAATGTCTGCCAGGTGTATGTTGTTCCAAACTATTGACGCTTGGTGGTTAACAAATACCATACTATTAAGCGACTGACTGAAACCGTGGTCATAAAACGAGATCCCATATTACTGCAGTAATAATACAGAAATTTTTGGGAATGTGTCAGATATTACATTCCATTTAAAGTATGGCAGTTGTGTGTTCAAACCTATTAAAAGTTGGTCGCTGACAAATAGCATATCTGTGAACAATGCTGTCAGAGTATTACACTACTTTTATGGACTGACAATAAGACATACAAAAACCAACCTAAACTGTTTTTTCCAGGAAAAAAATGTTAAGAAACATTCTTTCCTGGGTAATAATTTGTATATAAGGTCAAAGAAATAATTAAGAAAAAAAAAAGGTATGGACTGTGGAAGAGATTTATGCGACCAGAATGAACACTCATCTGGAGCTGATGATACCACCTAGTGTTATGTTCTGCTACCAGAGCTAAGGAAAGAGAGGAGATCTGTCCCTACGATAGAACTCAGCTTAATCCCTACGATGTAACAGGGGACCTGATCCTGCGATCAGACCTGCTAAAGTCCTAAGCTAGTCTGTACGGAGACCTATAGATGTGGGGAAGGAATCCCTACAAGTACTAAGGACTGGGAGGAATATGGGACACCTCCTAACAGAAATAGTAGCAGACAGACGAACAAACAAAATATATAGAACATAGAGGTCAGTAGACCAAGCAAACTAACAGAGCAAGACACAGAGCACAGGCTAGCTAGAAAGTAGATATACAATGAAGTCCAGCAAAGCCAGAAGGGCGGAGCAGGCTTAAATAAGCCAACAAGGTCATGTGACCAGCAAAGGAAAAAAAAACCTAAGAGCAAGGTTCTAACACCTAGCACCTGTCCCTATTGTAAATGCATCTAACAGCGTTATCGATAGGCAATACAATAGATTATTTTTTTCGGCAGCACGCAGTATAAGGCAATAATACCTGGCTGGATTGGTGTAATAAGCTATCCACACTGCGATACCTCACCCATAAACAAATTTCAGATAAGACAGGTAATATTCTAGAATCTAGAATGTATTTGAATTGTCCTTCCCATTATTAAAGAGTGGGTCTCCTATACTGTTATTTCGTATATGCAGCAATTAGTAGTGCTGGCAAAAATTACGACGCATTTGAAGAGATATAAAAAACAAAAAATATATATATAAAAACACAGCAGGATTTTTAGTATAAAAACCAGATGTAACCTCAATGTAATCACATTGTTCAGCTCCTGGACCTCCTCCTCTTCGGCCTCCATCTCTGAAATGACCAAATCAGTTACAAGCTGACAGCACTGCAGCACTGCCTTGGCCAAGCGGCAACAGGCTGTGCTGAAGATAACATGCTTAATGCTTAATTGACAAACCGCCCAGCGCTGCAGAGTTGTTGAAAGCTGTAACACAGCAGCCTGATCTGTGGCTCTCACAGCTGAACATACAGCCAGGCATGGTCGTGTGCAACAATGGGCGGAACCTGGTGACGGAGAAATGACAGCCGGAGTAGATACGGTTTCCCTCTATGCCAGTCCTTTCATCCGACCTAAAGAATATGGCTGTGGTGAAATACTACTCTCACGGAGAAACAGCCATGGCTAAGAAAAGTCGGTGTGAAGGTTCCCGAACACTCTATGGCTGCTTTTTTACTGCGGACCGGCTCCAGAAATCTATAAGACTTAAGAAGATGCAATCTGGCACCTTGGCAAAGCCAAATTCTGTTCTCTCTCTCTGATTATCTAACAAACAGGTAATGCTGGAGAAACTTGCACCTACTGCCACTCAGTGTCTTCAGCTCTTTTGTGAGAATCTAATGTTTGGGCAGCCAGTCTGTCTACCAAATAAAATTCCTGAGAAGGAAATTGTGGGTGGATGGCTTCGCTTCTGGTAGTGGGTGCGAATACCAAACCATGGCATGCCTTAATCCACTGGAAATATTCTAGGCTGGTTGGAGCCAAGCTGATTCCAACAGAAAAGTACCAGCAGCAAGCTAAGGAGATGGTGGCCTCTATCATCATCATGACCTCTATCATCGTCACGACCTGCAAGGTTTGCAATATGAACTCTCCTGAAGGAGAAGCCAGGGCCCACTGGAGGAGTCTCCGATTCGCTGGTGGGCCTGCGGTGAAATACAACTCTCACCGAGAAGCAGCCCTGGCTAAAAAGTCTGTGTGAAGGTTCCTGGACACTCTATGGCTTCTTTTTTACTGTGGACTGGCTCCAGCAATCTATAAGATCCCTTCACTGGCTCCCAATTGCCCAGCGTATCCAGTTCAAGCTACTAACACTGACCTACAAAGCCATTCATAACCTCCCTCCTCCGTACATCTCTGAACTAATCTCCCGATACATTCCCTTACGTAATCTCCGGTCCTCCCAAGACCTCCTTCTCTCCTCCACACTTATTTGTTCCTCAACCAATCGCTTCCAAGACTTCTCCTGAATATCCCCCGTCCTATGGAATTCTGTGCCTCAACACGTCCGATTAGCCACCACATTCGGATCCTTCAGACGGAACCTGAAAACCCATCTCTTCAAGAAAGCTTACAGCCTGCCATGACCCCGTTGCCTCCTCAACAACACCGGAGCTGTCTGCTCCCCCATCCTGTAGAATGTAAGCCCCCAAGGGCAGGGTCTATAAGACTTAAAATGAAATCTGGCACCTTGGCAAAGCCCAATTCTGTTCTCCCTCTGATATCTAACAATTATAAACAGGTCATGCTGGAGAAACTTGCACCTACTGACACTCAGTGTCTTCAGCTCCTTTGTGAGAAACTAATGTTGGGCAGCCACTCAGTCTACCAAATAAAATTCCTGAGAAGGAAATTGTGGATGGCTTTGCTTCTGATACTGCGTGCACTGCTAATACCATGGCGTGCCATAATTCACTGGAAATATTCCAGGCTGGATGGAGACAAATTCCCACAGAAAAGTACCAGAAAGCTAAGGAGATGGTAGCTTCTATCATCATGAATAATTGGCTCGTTGTCTAGGAGAACGACCACTGCTCCTGTCGACCTTGTGAACATTGTGTTGAAGCTTGATTAACCCAGGGCCCGGAATCCTATGAGTTGGGAAGACGTGTTCCGTCCCAGGGTCCGAATGGAACCCGGCTTCCACAATATTAACCCAATGAGATGTACCGTCCCTGGTCACAAAAACTTGTCCATGTGTCTGTGGTTAGGTGGTCCTCCCACTAACTGCGCTGGTGAGGGTACAAGTACTGTTCTGGGACTCGTGCTTGTATAAGGTGGGGATGACACTGAGAGAAATAGTGGCGGCTGGGAACCAAGTACCGAGGGCCAGTCACAGCCATGAGGTTGC
Source organism: Phyllobates terribilis (assembly GCF_046119375.1). NCBI lineage: Eukaryota > Metazoa > Chordata > Amphibia > Anura > Dendrobatidae > Phyllobates > Phyllobates terribilis. Next base: position 973,633,935 of record NW_027362762.1, on the reverse strand, counting down.
GGAAAGCTTCCGCCTCCATGAGCCTAAAAGGCAAAATTTCTACTGCAAGAAGTCAAGAAATGTGGCAATTTAGTAGTGTGGCCTGTAGGTGGTTGGCTGCATATTTGTGCTTGCGTTCAAAGGACTGGGGTAGGGACATCTGAACGCTGCGCTGGGACAAGGATGTGGTTGCTGATGGTGATGGTTGCGAGTGTGCAACGACAGGTGCAGGGTGGGAGGCATTTCGCCTGCATCATGGACGGGGGTTTGGCGTGCACATACAACAGAGGAGGAGGCAGTGGTGTCACCCGCAGACACTGTTTCTGGACCCTGGCGTTTAGTCCATCGACTTCATCGTCCACCACCTCATCTTACACTTCCGCACCCTGGTCCTCCTCCTGACTTTCTGTCCATTGTGTCTTATCATCATGCACCTCTTGCGACAGTAATTGCACTTTCCCACCGTCCTCTTCGGGTGACCATGGCTGCTCAAATATTTGGGCATCGCTACATGCGATCTTCTGTTGCCCTGCCTGAAGCAGGCTGGACGAGAGGCCCGAATCTATAAATGGAAAAGTGAACAGCTCTTCAGAGTGTCCAAGTGTGGAATGATTTGTCTCCGAGCACTCGGCATTGTGGGAGTAAGGAGGATCAGGTACTAACAAAAATCCCACAATGTCTGTCCGCTATCTCATCCTTCTTCTCTGCTAAATTTCTAAAACTTAATATGGATAAAACAGAATTCATCATCTTTCCGCCATCTCATTCTACCCCTCCACATCTGACCTATCCATCAATGTCAATGGCTGCCCACTCTCCCCAGTCCCACAAGCTCACTGCCTTGGAGTAACCCTGGACTCGGATCTCTCCTTCAAACCACATATCCAAGCCCTTTCCTCCTCCTGCCGACTCCAACTCAAAAATATCTCCCGGATCCGCACATTCCTCAACCAAGAATCTGCAAAAACACTAGTGCACGCCCTCATCATCTCCCGCCTCGACTACTGCAACCTCCTGCTCTGTGGCCCCTCTAACACTCTCGCACCCCTCCAATCTATCCTCAACTCTGCTGCCCGACTAATCCACCTGTCCCCCCGCTATTCCCCGGCCTCTACTCTCTGTCAATCCCTTCACTGGCTACCCAGAGACTCCAGTTCAAAACCCTGGAAAAGCTCTACCCCGACCTACTGTATCCTCACCCATCCCCTGTAGATTGTGAGCCCTCGCTCCACCTGAACCAGTCGTAGTCACATTTTTGTTCAAGCTTATTGTAATTGCTCTTGTATGTATAACCCGTTTTTCACATTTAAAGCGCCATGGAATAAATGGCGCTTTAATAATAGTAAGAATGTGGACAAGACTAACATCTACTGACACTGGACCATGTGGAAGACAGGGTGGTGGTGGTGGTGGTGGTGATGGCTAAGTGACTGGAAGCATTATCTGCTATCCTACCAACAACCTTTTCACACTGCTCTGGCTTCAATAGTTGTATTCCGCGGCCCCCTACAAAGTGGGACAGGAAGGTAGGGTGACATGACGTGGGTGTTTGTTGTGCATGGACCGGGGCTGTGGGGGGACGTCAGGCCGGACTCCTGCAGCGTATGGACCGGGGCTGTGCGGGGGCGTCAGGCCAGACCCCTACAGTGTATGGACCGGGGCTGTGGGGGGACATCAGGCCGAACCCCTGCAGCGTATGGACCCAGGCTATGGGGGGACGTCAGGCCGGACCCCTGCAGCATATGGGCCCGGGCTCTGGGGGGACGTCAGGCTGGACCTCTGGAGCATATGGACCTGGGCTGTGGGGGGACGTTAGGCCGGACGCCTGCAGCGTATGGACCGGGGCTGTGGGGGGACGTCAGGCCGGACCCCTACAGCGACGTCAGGCCGGACCCCTGGAGAGTATGGACCGGGCCTGTGGGGGGACGTCAGGCCGGACCCCTGCAGCATATGGTCCCGGGCTCTGGGGGGACGTCAGGCTGGACCCCTGCAGCATATGGTCCCGGGCTCTGGGGGGACGTCAGGCTGGACCCCTGCAGCATATGGTCCCGGGCTCTGGGGGGACGTCAGGCTGGACCCCTGCAGCGTATGGACCTGGGCTGTGGGGAGGGGGGGGGGTGTGTCAGGCCGGACCCTGCGGGGTGTGATCTTATGGGGTCGCACTGGGCGCAGGTCACACGACTGGTAATCTCTAACCATCACAAATCGCCACAGTCGGGCCGCACATTACTACAAAGGGTTAATCCACACAAGCGCAGAGTGTAGCCGGGGTGCGATCACTGACAGCCGCAAACGCGTCTTTCCCCGTCCCCTCAGTACCTCGTGCAGGACGGCGCTGCTCAGGGCCGGCTCCCAGGCTGGGGGGCTCCCGCTGCTGCCTGCGGCTCCGGGGGCCGCTGAGCTCTTCGTTCTCTTTGGAGCCATAACGATCTGCAGCGATGTGCGACTTCCGGGAGACGCGGGGGTATCCTAGCAACAGCCGCATTAAGGACCACGCCCCCTCCCCGCCGGCGGCTGAGTATATATATATATATATATATATATATATATATATACCGGCACTGTGTACTAATAATGTGTATATATATATATATATATATATATATATATACCTGCACTGTATACTGATAATGTGTATATATATATATATATATATATATATATATATATATATATATATATATATATATATATATATATATATATATATATATACCGGCACTGTGTACTGATAATGTGTATATATATATATACCGGCACTGTGTACTGATAATGTGTATATATATATACCTGCACTGTGTACATATATATACCAGCACTGTGTACTGATAATGTGTATATATATATATATATACCGGCACTGTGTACTGATAATGTGTGTATATATATATATATATATATATATATATATATATATATACCGGCACTGTGTACTGATAATGTGTATATATATATATATATATATATATATATACCAGCACTGTGTACTGATAATGTGTATATATATATATATATATATATATATATATATATATATATATATATATATATATATATACCGGCACTGTGTACTGATAATGTGTATATATATATATATATATATATATATATATATATATATATATACCGGCGCTGTGTACTGATAATGTGTATATATATATATATATACCGGCACTGTGTACTGATAATGTGTATATATATATACCGGCACTGTGTACTGATAGTGTGTATATATATATATATACCGGCACTGTGTACTGATAATGTGTATATATATATATACCGGCACTGTGTACTGATAATGTGTATATATATATATATACCGGCACTGTGTACTGATAATGTGTATATATATATATACCGGCACTGTGTACTGATAATGTGTATATATATATATATACCGGCACTGTATATTGATAATGTGTATATATATATATATATACCGGCACTGTATACTGATAATGTGTGTATATATATACCGGCACTGTGTACTGATAATGTGTATATATATATATATACCGGCACTGTATACTGATAATGTGTGTATATATATACCGGCACTGTGTACTGATAATGTGTATATATATATATACCAGCACTGTGTACTGATAATGTGTATATATATATATATATATATATATACCAGCACTGTGTACTGATAATGTGTATATATATATATATATATATATATATATATATATATATATACCAGCACTGTGTACTGATAATGTGTATATATATATATATATATATATATATATATATATATATACCAGCACTGTGTACTGATAATGTGTATATATATATATATATATATATATATATATATATATATACCGGCACTGTGTATGATTCGCCCCCTGGGCCGTGGGGCACTCGGATCCGGGCAACAGGGCAATAATGGGGGTAGTAGTGGCAACCCGGTCCGTGGCTCAGGGTGGTCAGACCAGTGGCAGTCTTCTATATGTTTTGCAATGTCCGACTACGCCACCCATGGATTGCGGTCAGGGCTAACCGCCGCTGCAGTGCAGACCGCTGGGGCAGATGTAAACGTGCAGCACCGAATAGTACAACTCCCCACGGGAGGAGTATGGCCCCAGGGCAGTGTATATAATGGATGATGGAGGGGATGATTCCGACAGCAACAGCCCGGAAACGGAGGCCTGTTAAACAGTTCAGGGTCTTTATTAGAACAGGTGAGACGACCCAAAACAGGCCCGGCTAGGAGGGGGCCTGGATGTCTGAGAACAAGTGGGAAGCTGGCCCTGATCAGGGTGAGGGTGTCGGCCTACCGTGCTCTCTGCGCTCTTTCTGGCTATTTCCCTCCTCGTGGTGTAACAGCCCACGTTCCTGAGCTCGCCGTGTCTTCTCGCCCGTATGGCTGGCGACTTGGGTCCTTTTTTACTCTTGGCCTGGTGTGGCTTCACCCGTCCCTTCTGCTGTGGCGGAACCTCCAGGCTTCTTAGGCCAAAGGACATACAGTCCCCTGCGGACTGGTTATTTGCTGTAGGAGTTGGAATCCTAACAGCCTCGGACACCAAAGTCCGGTAGATTAGCTTCTCTATCTGCCAGGACAGGCTCGCTTCGCCTCTTGTCCCTGGCTCATGGCTCTCCTGCTGCCACACGGCCTCTTAGGCTGCAACAAAACTGTCTGTCCCTGCTCTGGGACACCTCTCACTCCAGAGACAGGTTGTCCAGTTCTCCCCAACCCTGCCCCCAGTTCCAGCTTTATAGGGGCAGCCTGCTCCCCCTACTGGCCTGGGACAGGAGGTACTGCATGCTAATGGTCCTTGACCAGAGAACCTCCCCCTTGCTCTCAGACACAGCTTTATTATACATTTGTGGCATCCAGGCCAGGGTGACACATGTACTGATGATGTGTGTATATATATATATATATATACCGGCACTGTGTACTGATAATGTGTGTATATATATATATATATATATATACCGGCACCGTGTATTGATAATGTGTATATATATATATATATATATATATATATATATATATATATATATACCGGCACCGTGTACTGATAATGTGTATATATATATATACCGGCACTATGTACTGATAATGTGTATATATATATACCGGCACTGTGTACTGATGTGTATATATATATACCGGCACTATGTACTGATAATGTGTGTATAGATATATACCGGCACCGTGTACTGATAATGTGTACATACAGTACAGACCAAAAGTTTGGACACACCTTCTCATTTAAAGATTTTTCTGTATTTTCTTGACTATGAAAATTGTACATTCACACTGAAGGCATCAAAACTATGAATTACCACATGTGGAATTATATACTTAACAAAAAAGTGTGAAACAACTGAAAATATGTCTTATATTCTAGGTTCTTCAGAGTAGCCACCTTTTGCTTTGATGACTGCTTTGCACACTCTTGGCATTCTCTTGATAAACTTCAAGAGGTAGTCACCGGAAATGGTCTTCACTTCACAGGTGTGCCCTGTCAGGTTTAATAAGTGGGATTTCTTGCCTTATAAATGGGGTTGGGACCATCAGTTGTGTTGTGCAGAAGTCTGGTGGATACACAGCTGATAGTCCTACTGAATAGACTGTTAGAATTTGTATTATGGCGAGAAAAAAGCAGCTAAGTAAAGAAAAACGAGTGGCCATCATTACTTTAAGAAATGAAGGTCAGTCAGTCCGAAAAATTGGGCAAACTTTGAAAGTGTCCCCAAGTGCAGTTGCAAAAACCATCAAGCGCTACAAAGAAACTGGCTCACATGAGGACCGCCCCAGGAAAGGAAGACCAAGAGTCACCTCTGCTTCTGAGGATAAGTTTATCCGAGTCACCAGCCTCAGAAATCGCAGGTTAACAGCAGCTCAGATTAGAGACCAGGTCAATGCCACACAGAGTTCTAGCAGCAGACACATCTCTACAACAACTGTTAAGAGGAGACTTTGTGCAGCAGGCCTTCATGGTAAAATAGCTGCTAGGAAACCACTGCTAAGGACAGGCAACTGTAACATACCTGGCGGCGTCCTTGCATGGTGGTCCATCTCCCACTGTGCAAGAGCGCGCACTTGATCTCCAGTCCAGAATGTCTCTCTGGCTTCCCTCCTTGCTGTCTGTTTGTCTGTTTTGGCTGCATAGGGCGACGCCCGCTGAACTTCCTGTTTCGTGTACCTGCTGCGGACACGCCCCTGTTGCACCTTCAGCCTATTGCTGTCCATCTTTGGGTATTTATACCACCTTCTTCCTCAAGATGGCGCCTGAGCATTGTTTCTTGTCAGTTGGCTTTTTGTCTCTGACATGCCAGGTCCTATCCTGTTTTCCTGCCTGTTTTCCAGTTCTGTGTCTGAACTGTGGTCTGTTCTTGTGAACACGCTTCTTGCCTGTTCTTTCGCCTTCTAGGGGCCGTATTCCTAGATCTGCCTGTCTGTGCCTTGCGGTATCTGTTCCCGTCTGAACAGAGTCCTGTTTGTGTCTCTGCCTTTCGGTATCTGTTCCCGTCTGAACAGAGTCCTGTTTGTGTCTCTGCCTTGCGGTATCTGTTCCCGTCTGAACAGAGTCCTGTTTGTGTCCCTGCCTTGCGGTATCTGTTCCCGTCTGAACAGAGTCCTGTTTGTGTCTCTGCCTTTCGGTATCTGTTCCCGTCTGAACAGAGTCCTGTTTGTGTCTCTGCCTTGCGGTATCTGTTCCCGTCTGAACAGAGTCCTGTTTGTGTCCCTGCCTTGCGGTATCTGTTCCCATCTGAACAGAGTCCTGTTTGTGTCCCTGCCTTGCGGTATCTGTTCCCGTCTGAACAGAGTCCTGTTTGTGTCCCTGCCTTGCGGTATCTGTTCCCGTCTGAACAGAGTCCTGTTTGTGTTCCTGCCTTGCTGTCTCTGTTCCCGTTCCTCTGTTCCCTGTTGTCTGTTCCTCGTTTCTACTTTAACCTTGTCTCCCTTTTCCCTCTATGTCTGTTTTCTGCGTCTTTCTGCAGAGTCTGAACTCGCTCCTAAATTCCTTCTCGTCGTCTCTGTACCTCTGTTGTGAATTTAGTGTACGCTCGCTACTTCTATGTAAGTACTGTGCGTGCTTCTGGTTCTGCCTTTCCTTCTCCGTCTGTTCTTTGTGAACAGAGTCCTATCCCCTTGCCTTGTTTACCGCTCTGCGGTGTCCGCTCTGCTCCTGCTTAGCTTGCCGCTCTTGCGGTTTCTGCTCTGCTCCTGCCTTGTTTACCGCTCTGCGGTGTCCGCTCTGCTCCTGCTTAGCTTGCCGCTCTTGCGGTTTCTGCTCTGCTCCTGCCTTGTTTACCGCTCTGCGGTGTCCGCTCTGCTCCTGCTTAGCTTGCCGCTCTTGCGGTTTTCACTCTGCTCTTGCCTTGCTTGCCGCTCCTGCGGTTTCTGCTCTGCTCTTATCTTGCTTACTGCTTCTGCGGTTTCCGCCCTGCCCTGCTTCTGCCCGCTGCTCCGGCAGTCCTGTCCTGCCCTGCTTGTGCTCGCTGCTCCTGCAGCCCCGTCCTGCTCTGTTCTTGCCCACCGCTTCGGGCGTTCCCTCTCTGCTGTGGTTGTCTACCGCATCTGCGGTTCTGTGACCCAGTCTGTACTGGGTCTTAACCTCTCTGTGCTCCAGCCCGTCCTTTCGGCCAGTACCTCCCTGCCTGCATACTCGCCTGTATCCACCCATCTGCATACCTGCTGTGTTTGCTTACATCCACCAGTCTGTGCCAGCCTAACCTGCCTGTTCCAGTAATCCCAGCGTGGGTCAACCCCCGTGTCCGGAGTTTGACCTGGAGTAGCACCTGGTCCCTCTGCCCGGTTTCTCCCTGGTGCACTGGCGTCGTATGCCGTCGTGCCACCTTGGTCGGATCGGCCAGATACTTAGTCACGCCCCTCCAGGCACTCTCCGGTCCATGGTCCAGTGGAACCACAACACCCGCACACGCCAGTCAGTCCGGGCGTGTGCATAACAGCATGCTCAGGCCATGGTTCCCGTTGAGCCCCACGGCCTTCGCTCTCTGAGAAGTTTTCCAGCGAATACATGCATTAAAAATAAATAAATAATTTTTTTTTTTTTTCTCAGCTGAGTTCCAAGCGAATTACGCACCCGTCCAGATGGATCTATCTGCTCTCGTTCCTGCGGATCCGCCACGTTACTATGGGGATCCAAGACAAAGTCGTGCATTTGTGGAGCAATGCATGCTACACTTCAAGTTCTACCCTCTATGTTTTCCCACCGATCGGGTTAAGGTGGCATTCATTATGTCTTACCTGGCGGGTGATGCCTTGGAATGGATCAACCCCCTATATGAAACACAGGATCCGATCCTCCTGGACCTAATGGCCTTCCTGGTGGCCTTTCTAATGGTCTTCGATGATCCTAACCCGGAGGCTCCTGCTGAAGCTTCACCTCCCAATATCCTGGAACAGCCCCGATGGGTAATGTGTGTGGGTAGCGCAATAGTCCTCCAGCCCAATGAGACTACTGCCCACCCAGAATCCTCACAGGGTGACTACGCTTTCCGGAATACTTCTCCCAACCTCAAGAGGCAGTCCAGACGTGCTAGACGTAGAGGCAAGCCGTCACGCCAGGGTCTGTCCTCCCTGAGACCTCCTGACCCCAACCTTGAAGTCCCTACTGAAGCTTCATCTCCCTGTATCCCGGAGAAGCCCCAACGGGTAATGTGCGTGGGTAGTGCTCCGGTTCTCCTGCCCGAAGAGACTTCTGCCCATCCAGACTCCACACAGGAGAACTTCCTGCACCCGGCATCAGATGCTTCACCCACTTTAACCGGTGTGCATGTCCAAGGATGCTCCAAAGCTGTGGTTACCTCTGAGTCTGTGCACCTCTACTACCTGGCGGAGGACCCCCTGTTGCCTCCTGAATCCTCCGGGATACCACTCGATGACAAATGGAGAGAGACTTCTCTACACTCGGTACTCGATACTTTGTCCGCTTCGTCCTGTGAGCCTGACAATGGGTACCCCAAAGTGGTAGTTACCCCCGAGTCTCTACACCCCTCCGACCAGGCGGAGGACCTCCAGTTGTCTCCAGAACCCTTCGGGGTGCTACCTGGTAGCAAAAGGACAGAGACTCTCCTATACTCTGTACCTGATACCTCGCTCGCTTCGTCCAGTGAGTCCAACCTAGTGTACTCCGAAGCAGAGGTTACTCCCGAGTCTCTACACCCCTCCGACCAGGCGGAGGACCTCCAGTTGTCTCCAGAACCCTTCGGGGTGCTACCTGGTAGTGAATGGACAGAGACTTTCCTATATCCTGGATCTGATACCTCGCTTGCTTCGTCCAGTGAGTCCGACCTTGTGTACTCTGAAGCAGAGGTTACCCTTGAGTCTCTACACCCCTCTGACCAGGCGGAGGACCTCCAGTTGTCTCCAGAACCCTTCAGGGTGCCACCTGGTGGTGAATGGACAGAGACTTTCCTATACTCGGTACCCGATACCTCGCCTGCTTCCTCCAGTGAGTCCGACCTAGTGTACTCTGAAGCAGATGTTTTCTCTGAGCCTCTGCACTCTTCTGACCCGGCGGAGGACCTCCAGTTGTTTCCTGAATTCTCCGGGGTACCACCAGATAACAAAGAGACAGTGACTTTTCCTCATTATGTACCTGATAACCCGTCTATTTCTTCCTGTGAGCTTGACAAGATGTACCTCGAAGCAGAGATTACCCCCAAGTCTCTGTCCCCCTCCAACCCGGTGAAGGACTTCCAGTTGTCTCCTGTACCCTCTGGGGTGCCACCTGAAAATATGTGGAGAGAGACTTCCTTGTGTGCTGTTCCTGGTACTCCACCCGTTTTGTCTGTTGCTAAGGATGGCTGGATAGGAGGTAGCATCCTAGCTAACCAGATGAGATCAATTTTTCCTGTGGACAGTGGAAGTGATCTCCTTGAAGTGAACGACTGGTCCTCGAATTCCCTGCGGAAGATTCTGGCAGGCCTGAAGAAGAGGGGGCGTAAGGGGGGGGTACTGTAACATACCTGGCGGCGTCCTTGCATGGTGGTCCATCTCCCACTGTGCAAGAGCGCGCACTTGATCTCCAGTCCAGAATGTCTCTCTGGCTTCCCTCCTTGCTGTCTGTTTGTCTGTTTTGGCTACATAGGGCGACGCCCGCTGAACTTCCTGTTTCTTGTACCTGCTGCGGACACGCCCCTGTTGCACCTTCAGCCTATTGCTGTCCATCTTTGGGTATTTATACCACCTTCTTCCTCAAGATGGCGCCTGAGCATTGTTTCTTGTCAGTTGGCTTTTTGTCTCTGACATGCCAGGTCCTATCCTGTTTTCCAGTTCTGTGTCTGAACTGTGGTCTGTTCTTGTGAACACGCTTCTTGCCTGTTCTTTCGCCTTCTAGGGGCCGTATTCCTAGATCTGCCTGTCTGTGCCTTGCGGTATCTGTTCCCGTCTGAACAGAGTCCTGTTTGTGTCTCTGCCTTTCGGTATCTGTTCCCGTCTGAACAGAGTCCTGTTTGTGTCTCTGCCTTGCGGTATCTGTTCCCGTCTGAACAGAGTCCTGTTTGTGTCCCTGCCTTGCGGTATCTGTTCCCGTCTGAACAGAGTCCTGTTTGTGTCCCTGCCTTGCGGTATCTGTTCCCGTCTGAACAGAGTCCTGTTTGTGTTCCTGCCTTGCTGTCTCTGTTCCCGTTCCTCTGTTCCCTGTTGTCTGTGCCTCGTTTCTACTTTAACCTTGTCTCCCTTTTCCCTCTATGTCTGTTTTCTGCGTCTTTCTGCAGAGTCTGAACTCGCTCTTAAATTCCTTCTCGTCGTCTCTGTACCTCTGTTGTGAATTTAGTGTACGCTCGCTACTTCTATGTAAGTACTGTGCGTGCTTCTGGTTCTGCCTTTCCTTCTCCGTCTTTGTGAACAGAGTCCTATCCCCTTGCCTTGTTTACCGCTCTGCGGTGTCCGCTCTGCTCCTGCTTAGCTAGCCGCTCTTGCGGTTTCTGCTCTGCTCCTGCCTTGTTTACCGCTCTGCGGTGTCCGCTCTGCTCCTGCTTAGCTTGCCGCTCTTGCGGTTTCTGCTCTGCTCCTGCCTTGTTTACCGCTCTGCGGTGTCCGCTCTGCTCCTGCTTAGCTTGCCGCTCTTGCGGTTTCTGCTCTGCTCCTGCCTTGTTTACCGCTCTGCGGTGTCCGCTCTGCTCCTGCTTAGCTTGCCGCTCTTGCGGTTTCTGCTCTGCTCCTGCCTTGTTTACCGCTCTGCGGTGTCCGCTCTGCTCCTGCTTAGCTTGCCGCTCTTGCGGTTTCTGCTCTTCTCTTGCCTTGCTTGCCGCTCCTGCGGTTTCTGCTCTGCTCTTATCTTGCTTACTGCTTCTGCGGTTTCCGCCCTGCCCTGCTTCTGCCCGCTGCTCCGGCAGTCCTGTCCTGCCCTGCTTGTGCTCGCTGCTCCTGCAGCCCCGTCCTGCTCTGTTCTTACCCACCGCTTCGGGCGTTCTGCGGTTCTGTGACCCAGTCTGTACTGGGTCTTAACCTCTCTGTGCTCCAGCCCGTCCTTTCGGCCAGTACCTCCCTGCCTGCATACTCGCCTGTATCCACCCATCTGCATACCTGCTGTGTTTGCTTACATCCACCAGTCTGTGCCAGCCTAACCTGCCTGTTCCAGTAATCCCAGCGTGGGTCAACCCCCGTGTCCGGAGTTTGACCTGGAGTAGCACCTGGTCCCTCTGCCCGGTTTCTCCCTGGTGCACTGGCGTCGTATGCCGTCGTGCCACCTTGGTCAGATCGGCCAGATACTTAGTCACGCCCCTCCAGGCACTCTCCGGTCCATGGTCCAGTGGAACCACAACACCCGCACACGCCAGTCAGTCCGGGCGTGTGCATAACAGCAACAAGCAGAAGAGACTTGTTTGGGCTAAAGAACACAAGGAATGGACATTAGACCGATGGAAATCTGTGCTTTGGTCTGATGAGTCCAAATTTGAGGTCTTTGGTTCCAACTACCGTGTCTTTGTGCGATGCAGAAAAGGTGAACGGATGGAGTCTACATGCCTGGTTCCCACCGTGAATCATGGAGGAGGAGGTGTGATGGTGTGGGGGGGCTTTGCTGGTGACACTGTTGGGGATTTATTCAAAATTGAAGGCATACTGAACCAGCATGGCTACCACAGTATCTTGCAGCGGCATGCTATTCCATCCGGTTTGCGTTTAGTTGGACCATCATTTATTTTTCAACAGGACAATGACCCCAAACTCACCTCCAGGCTGTGTAAGGGCTACTTGACCAAGAAGGAGAGTGATGGGGGGCTACGCCAGATGACCTGGCCTCCACAGTCACCAGACCTGAACCCAATCGAGATGATTTGGGGTGAGCTGGACCGCAGAGTGAAGGCAAAAGGGCCAACAAGTGCTAAGCATCTCTGGGAACTCCTTCAAGATTGTTGGAAGACCATTTCCGGTGACTACCTCTTGAAGCTCATCAAGAGAATGCCAAGAGTGTGCAAAGCCGTCATCAAAGCAGAAGGTGGCTACTGTGAAGAACCTAGAATATAAGACATATTTTCAGTTGTTTCACACTTTTTTGTTCAGTACATAATTCCACATGTGGTAATTCATAGTTTTGATGCCTTCAGTGTGAATGTACCATTTTCATAGTCATGAAAATACAGAAAAATCTTTAAATGAGAAGGTGTGTCCAAACTTTTGGTCTGTACTGTATGTCACTTGACAAATGGTAAGGTTTTAATATTAGAGTTAGGACTGTCCCATAAGGGTTACTGTGACGTGGTGGGATGGCTTCTACATTATTTTGATCAAAATGATGTTAACTAAATACCCTTTATTATTTATCATTATTTTTTGCACTGGGCGATGTATCCATTTACTTCCAGTTATTTGGGTATTTTGCTTGTTTTTGGTTTTTCTCTGTCTAGTGGCCTTATGTGAACATGCATTTACATTTTGCATGCACATCAATTTACGTTTCAGTTCAGACTCCCAGTTTTTATCTTCCAGAAATCGTCTGTGATCACAGGTCGCACAGGAAGAACATTTGTACAAACAAAATAGAAATGTAATAATAATAATGTCAGTTATTTCCACTGCGTATAATAGAAACGTTAATGAAATTTGCATGATCCTTAAAAAATATTTCCCTCTTCTGAACCAGAATCAAACACTAGAACGAATCCTCACTAATGAATTGAAATGTGTTGCCCAAAAAAAAAAGGAAAATCACTAGAGACATTTTGTATCTTATTTGTAGAAAAGATTCCCCAAAAGACGCGGCTTTTACAAAGTGTTTTCTTTACCTTTGACAGCGCAAGGCGTAATGTCTGCAAATATGCCGATAAGCAAAAGAATATTTCTATAGACAATCATAAAGAATCACAAAGAAAGATTTTATTAACTGAGACACGACACATTCAGCTCATGTTGTGGAATACATTACTGGCTGCCTGGGTAAAACCGGTGCAAGAAGCGGCCGGGATCTTACCTCTGATCACCAGGGCGCCTAATGGGTTAAACTGGAAATCAGATTTGTTCCACATTTATTGAAGCTGTTCATGTTTATTAATCATTTTCTGTATTCTTATTATATAATATACTTTTTTGTAACATTGGTGCATGTGGTTTATCAGTGATATATTTTTGTCATGCAGTTTTTTATTTTTGATGAACATGTTGCAATGTTGTGATTTCTTGTGCACGTCTGAAGTTCAATCCTGATCGGCTCATGGTTTGGCCTTATAGAACCTGCGCACAATTATTCTGTCTATGATTGAGGGCAGTAACACGCAAAACTCCTGTGACATCTTCCTGTTTTAATCTTTTCAAATAAAGAGGGTGATTTTCTGGAGGAGCGTGATGGATTTTCTGTAAACTTTTCTTGATTTGACTTGGAGCCAGCGAGGAATCCAAAGCGCTCACCACACAAGGGACACAGACTTTACCTTCATGGGTGTAATGTGCAGTGATAAGTTTTTTTGTTTTTTTTTAATGCACAATCCAGAAAAGCTGCTGTCATGGGCCAAAGCTCATGATAATAGACGGAGGCAAAATGCAAACTGTTGTGTGGTTGGATGAATAAAAATGTGCAATTCTTTATGGAAATCATAGACACCGTGTCCTGCGGAATAAGGAGGAGAGAGACCATGCAACTTGTTATTGAGGAGAGGAACCGTCCAGCTTGTTATCGAGGAGAGGAACCGTCCAGCTTGTTATGGAGGAGAGGAACCGTCCAGCTTGTTATGGAGGAGAGGAACCGTCCAGCTTGTTATCGAGCGGAGGAACCGTCCAGCTTGTTATCGAGCGGAGGAACCGTCCAGCTTGTTATGGAGGGGAGGGACCGTCCAGCTTGTTATCGAGGAGAGGAACCATCCAGCTTGTTATCAGCGCACAGTTCTGCCTCTCTGATGTATGGGGGCATTAGTATCTATGGCAGGGGCAGCGCACACATGAGAGAGAGTTGATAGAACAACATCTGCTCCATCCAGACTGTATTTATTTCAGGAAATACCTTGTATATTTCAGCAGGACAATGCTAAACCCCATACTACAACCATCACAGCAGTACAGCACCACAGAAGAAGAGACCGCGGGGTGAACCGGCCGCCTGCAGTCCGGACCTTCCACCAATAGAAGACACAGTGCATTATGGAACGAGAATTCCAGCAAAGACCCCGAACTGAGGAGCAGCGAGAATCTGACATCAGACAAGAAGGGAACAACTTTCCTCTCCCAAAACTCCAGCGATTATCTCCTCACATCCTGCTGTTTAAAGACTGTTGTAAGAAGAAGAGTAGGTGCTGCACAATGGTGGACGTGGCCCAAGCACCATGGTCAACATTCAAAACCTAGGACAAAAGAAAAAAGAGCAAATACACTGCAGTAAGTCAATAAATAGCAATAGTGAATGCAAATAATATAGAGTACTTAGTTAACATTGTTTTGATCATTAAAACTTAAGAGCCATCCTACCACGTTAAGGTGACCCTACTTGGGACTGTCCTAACTTCTAGTATTAAAAACTTACTATATGTCAAATGACGTAAATGTGAATAAGGGCTCAGAAGGACCGACGTCCCGACTATTGGACACCCCGCCATGGAAATCTGTATAAAAGTGATGTCCAGCTGAAAGAAAAGGTGGACATTGCCTGGGCAAAACTTTTCTGAGATGTGTTGCTGCTAGAAATATACGTGGATCAGGCAAAATTCTAATTCGCCTGTTTGTGTAGATTTCCCTGGGAAATTCAATTCACATAAAAGTTATTCTCTATGAATTTAATGGCCCTTATTATGCTCTGGGATCTCTTATTCCTGGACGAGGACAGTGGGGTCTGGAGGAGGAGGACAGTGGGGTCTGGAGAAAGACACAGAGGAGTCTGGAGCAGGGGGACAAAGGCTTCTGGAGGAGTGGGGCAGAGGAGTCTGGAGGAGGAGGACAGGGGTCTGGAGAAAGACTGAGGAGTCTGGAGGAGTGGGGGACAAAGAGGTCTGAAGTAGTGGGGGACAGAGAGGTTTGAAGGAGTGGGGGACAGAAGGGTTTGAAGGAGTGGGGGACAGAGGGGTTTGAAGGAGTAGGGGACAGAGGGGTCTGGAGAAAGATAAACATCTGGAGGAGGGGGACAGGAGTTTATAAAAAGCCAGAGAAGAGTCTGGAGGAGGAGGACAGAGGTGTGTGGAGGAGGAAGACAGAGGATCCTGGAGGAGGATAGCTGCTTCTCCCCATAAGAATAAACTTTTATGCTCCACCATTCGCTCATATTTGGTTGACTTCAGCCAGTGGCTGTCTCTGCTCTCCAATATGTGTCCTGTTTCTCCGCATTATGCTGATGTTCGGGGTCGTGGTGTTTAGGGAATCACTGCAGACCCCGATCCCCTGATGGCGTCATGTACACCTTGTAGATGTAGATGATCAGGGTTATATTGGAGCTGGATCCTGTTGGCGTCAGTCGTATCGTGCGGCTCGTGCAGTCGGACTTTGGCCTCTGTCATCTTTAATCCCTGATATAATGGAGATGTTTTCTGGAGCTGGCACCGTCCAAATCCCTTCACGATTGAGGAATTTTCTGTGATGTACAAAGGCTTGCTGATCAAAGATGGAGGTGGAAGCGCGTGAATTGTCAGAGGCATTTTTAGGGGTGAAAGGTGACCCCAATGCTCCTGTGCAGATGACGTTTAATTATTTGCAGTAACGGCTGATGCTGGAAACCTGATTCCCTCGCTGAGTGGCAGAAATATCAAAGGGGAGGTAGAGACTGGAGATATAATGACTAATGGCTGCCGGGAGCTACAAAGGGATTGTGCGGACGCTTCAGGAGAATGATGAAGACCGCTTTCCCCACAGAGGACACAGCACATCCATGGAGCGGCCATAAAGACGAGAGATACCGGATGGCTCCGGAAAACATGTCCTCTCTATGGAGAAATCGGGGTCAACACAACCAGATGAGCCCAAGAGCGGCCTCACGAGTAGGAGGGTGGAGAGATACGAGATAAGATGGATAGAAGAGCTAGATATCGGATAGATGAGATTGATAGCAGATGAGAGACAATCTTTTAATATTAGAATTTGCTACAAATCTCCAATTTCCCAGAAAAAAACGAGTATAACACTGTGCGTTCCCTCTTGAGGTTAATGCGAACTCAGCCTCACTAATGTCCATGTGACCCCATTCTCTCTGTCTAGGGGAGAGGGATATTAACCAGTGGTAATGATCGGATGGTTAATAACTAGTGTTGAGCGAGCATGCTCGACACTGCTCGGTACTCGCCCGAGCACCTCACTACTCGGGATGTTCGGCGAGCACCGAGCATTTCCGGGTTACTCGGGCGGGAGCTCGGGTCTCCGCCCTGCATGTTTGGCGCTCTTTACAGAGCCAATGAACAAGCAGGGATTGCCAGCCAGTTACTGTAATGCTGCAGCCATGTTGGTTGTGGGCATTACAGTGATTGGCTGGCCACACAGCGTCACCTCGAGTATTTAAAACTGGGCGCCGCCATCTTGGACACAGTCGCTCCGGATCAGACAGTGTAGGGTCAGTGCTGCTGAGCTAGGGAGAGATTTATACTGCGAAATAGTTAGTGTAGGGTCTGTAAAGGCTGCCAGATCAAACAAACAGTCCTTCTCAGGACTAATATCCATCCCAGATATCAGGCAGGCAGGCTGTATAGGAGACGCAGTGGTTATACCAACAAACGCTGCATTACAGTCCTGTGTGCTCCTGTTGCTGAAATTGCTGGACTTAGCTCCAGGTCTCGGGGGCCAGGAAAAATCCTTTTTTTTTCATCTAAATCCTCTTTTTTTTTTCCTCCTTCACACTGTACAAATACCCGTCTTATTAACCTTTTGGTGCCCCCCCCAAAAAAAGTGTGTCTCTGATTTTTCAGACACAAATATATCTGTTGAAAATAGTCTGGTGTAGGCCCGAGAAATACAAGTGTGGTTTTGCAGTTCCACGGTTCAAACCTCTGTATTATCCACTTTTGGGCCATTTGTATCTAAAAAAAACAGTTTGAGTGTGTCGCTCACTGTTCAGCCGCAAATATATATATTTAAAAAAGTCTGGTATACACCAGTAAATTATAACTGTGGTTTTGCTGTTCCACGGTAAAAAATCTCTATTATCCTGCTTTTGGCATTTTTTGCCGTAAAAAAAAAAACGAATAGTGTCTCCCTGATTTTTCAGACACAAATATATCTGTTGAAAATAGTCTGGTGTAGGCCAGAAAAACAGAAGTGTGATTTTGCAGTTCCACGGTTCAAACCTCTGTATTATCCACTTTTGGGCCGTTTGTATCTAAATAAAAACAGTTTGAGTGTGTCGCTCACTGTTCAGCCGCAAATATATATAGTCTGGTGTAGGCCCGAGAAATACAAGTGTGGTTTTGCAGTTCCACAGGTCAAATCTCTGTATTATCCTGCTTTTTTGCATTTTTTGCCATAAAGAAAAACAGTAGTGTCTCCTGATTGTTCAGACACAAATATATCTGTTGAAAATAGTCTGGTGTAGGCCCGAGAAATACAAGTGTGGTTTTGCAGTTCCATGGGTCAAATCTCTGTATTATCCTGCTTTTTTGCATTTTTTGCCATAAAGAAAAACAGTAGTGTATCCTGATTGTTCAGACACAAATATATCTGTTGAAAATAGTCTGGTGTAGGCCCGAGAAATACAAGTCTGGTTTTGCAGTTCCACGGGTCAAACCTCTGTATTATCCACTTTGGGGCCATTTTTACCTAAAAAAAAAACAGTTTGAGTGTGTCGCTCACTGTTCAGGCGCAAATATATCTATTTAAAAGATTCTGGGATACCCCAGTAAACAATAACTGTGGTTTTGCCATTCCACGGTAAAAAAAATCTCTATTATTCAGGTTTTGGTATTTTTTACGTAAAGAAAAACAGTAATAGTTTCTCCCTGATTGTTCAGATTGTTTAAAAGATTCGGGTGTAGGCCAGAGAAATAGAACTGTGGTTTTCCTCTTCCACGGTTCTAATCTACTTTTTATTACCCTTTTTCCATTGATAGTGAGAGTCAGGGCCGGCGTCACCACCCGGCGCACCCGGGCAAGTGCCGGGGCCCTGCACAGCGCAGGGGCCCACTGACCTCGGTTGCTATGTTAGCACTGCAGTGCTGCCTGCGGCATCCTGGGTTACTGCCGGCCGGCAGATCCTCTTCTGAACAGCAGGGGGCCCGCACTCACCTCGGTTGCTATGTGAGCGCTGCCCGCCGCGTCCTTGGTTACCGCCGGCCGGCAGATGCATACTTAGCCTCCCGGCTTTCGAGTGCCGCAGAGCGCATGCGCCGGCAGACATCCCGTCTGATGCCTGGCACCATCTCAACTACAGCGCATGCGCTGCCTTCAGCCTGGGTCCTTCCTCCGAGCTCGAGCTCCTCGGTTGCCGGTAACTTTATCTGTGTCAGGCTGTGGGCTTTGTAGGAAGATTTCTGGTGGACATGTATGAGGGCTCTGTGGCTGTCACTGCTCTAGTACAGCAATTGGCACAGTTATTCAAGGCACTGTGTCCAACACTCCTCGGACGGACCACATGCAAATGCCTTGCTATTTTAGTTTTTGATCTACACTCATAGCATAATTATTTGGGCCAATAAAATAGTGTTGCTAAATGCATAAATGATTAGCCTGTACCAATAAATCCTGTTGTCAGCACACACCTATGTGATAGGCTGTAGGCATCAGTTGCTATTGTCATTTACATTCTGCCGTTGCTAACTGTGCACTCAGCACTATGTGGCACTTGGGGTTGGGTCATCAGGGACTATTTTGATCAATGCTAATATATTAAAGCACATATTTCTAACCTTATTTTCTGCATTGCAGATCAGGGTCAAGCCCTTTTTTTGCAGAATATCATCTGGATGTGGCTTGTAGCGTGGTATTTAATGCTAACTTATTATGTGATCTCATAAACGATAATATGCATTAATGATTTTTCTTCTGAAGAGTAACTGTAAAAATAATTTACAGTTATAAAACTAAACTTACATTACTAGAGATTCCATGAATTTTTGTAGTCTGCTTAAAGGAATATTCCCATTTCAGTCATTGACAGCAAATCCTAACCCATATGACCCAAGCAGTTAGGCATGCATGGACATTCTCTATTACAGTCTATGGTGGGGCTTCTCAAATAATTTTTACTAGGGCCTTACAGGGTTGGCGTCAGCACCCAGACAAGTGGCGGGGACCTGGACCATCAGGGGGGCCCTCTCGCCAATGGGGCCCGGGCCCCGGTCCTGCACTGCTTGACTGCTGTCACTTTACCGGACATGGCAGCGCGCTGTGTCTGCTAATAATGACACGGCAGGGGTGACACTGCGCCTTTAACTGTTCTTGTGTGTCGACCCTGCTGCGTGATTATTACTAGCAGACACAGCCGCACAGTGCTGCCATGTCTTGTGAAGTGACAGCAGTCAAACAGCGCCAGAGGTCCTGCAAAAAATGTTAGGGGAGGGGCCCTACACAGCTACAAGCCTGAGGAGCTAGACGGGACACAAGCCGGGGGCAGGTTAACAAGGCTTGTTGCCAGCCTCCACATCCCCATATTACAAATATTTTTAATGTGTGTGTGTATGGATGATGTGAATATCTGTGTATGCCAGTGTGTATAACTGTGTATATATATTTGTCTGTTTTATATGTGTTTTTAAGAATTTGTGTTCAAATATGTATGTTTGTCTGTATCTGTGTATATGTTTGTATATGTGTGTGTCTGCATATTGTATGTGTACATATCTGTGTACCATGTGCATGTGTGTGCATGCCTGCATGTGTGCGCATGTCTGCATACTGTGTGTGTGTGTGCATGTCTGTGTACTCTGCATACGGTGTGTGTGTGCATGTCTGTGTACTGTGTGCATGTCTTCATACTGTGTGTGTGTGCATGTCTGTGTACTGTGTGCATGTCTTCATACTGTGTGTGTGTGCATGTCTGTGTACTGTGTGCATGTCTTCATACTGTGTGTGTGTGCATGTCTGTGTACTGTGTGCATGTCTGTGTACTGTGTGCATGTCTTCATACTGTGTGTGTGTGCATGTCTGTGTACTGTGTGCATGTCTTCATACTGTGTGTGTGTGCATGTCTGTGTACTGTGTGCATGTCTGTGTACTGTGTGCATGTCTTCATACTGTGTGTGTGTGCATGTCTGTGTACTGTGTGCATGTCTGCATATGTGAATGATGAGGGGGCAGCCTGGGCCCTGTGTTGTATATCTATCTTTCTCCACCGTATCTGTGCATCATGAATTGTGGTGTGTGTTAAAGGGGCCCTCTGAGACTCTTTCGCCCGGGGCCCACAAAAAACTTGAACCGGCCCTGGTGAGAGTGTAAGCTATTTTACTTCCTTTACAATGGGCAAGGCGCGTGGCAAGGGACGTGGAAGTGGACGTTCTGGTGATGGTGCGTGCAGAGGACGGGGCTGTGGCCAAGGTGAAAATGTGCCACAACCAGCAGCCACATCTTCTCGCTCCCACTTCTTGACCGAATTACTAGGGAAGTGTAGCGCCCCGTGGGTTCGGTCGCTACAGGGGTATTGCACCTCTGCCAGAGGTGTGATATTCCACTCCCAGGTAAGGATGGAGTATGGACCAGGACTCAGTAGGCTGCATGCACCACACACACCCCATTTCCGAGGGACAGCTCAACGGTGCTCCCATTAGACAGAAGTGCAGGCACGACAGCATTTGTCCCTGGCTGGAGTGGGGAGGGGGGAGGAATGCCCAGTGATGTAGGAGCAGATAGGGGTTGGTTCCTGAGCGTAGGTAGGAGCTCATTGGTTGCTGGTCACCTGGGCTCATACACAGAGAGGGAGGTATATAAGGTGGGCACCATCTTAGATCAGTGTTCAGTCTGAGAGAGGAAGTGACAGAGCAGGGCCTCTGTGGAGCTCTGCTCCGGAGGCGGGCCTAGCCTGTGAGGCCCAGACAGCACTGGAAGAGAGGAGAAGTTCAATCAGGAGGAGTGAGAGAAGGAGTTCAGCCAGAGAGGGCTGACAGGGAGCTGTGGCTCAGTCTGGGCCCAGCTCCACGAGGCAGGCCTAGGAGGAAGGCCAGAGCCAGAGGAGAGGAACGGAAACAGAAAGGAAAGTAAGAAGGAACAGAACACCAAGAGAGGCCCAGAGACACGAGGGCAGAAGGAACCCTAAGGACCCAGGAGATTGCGGGTGACGGGTTGGCAGAACAGGGTACCGGATCCCAAGTTGGTGGAGGCGACTAATCCTCAGCCAAGGACCGGCGGTCGTGACCATTTACTGGTGCGACCCCTCACTACACCTACTAGAAAGGCACACCACATAGGGTCAGGGAAGTGGACACCCAGCCTCCCAAGAGAAGACCCGAGGCAGCTGGACAGAAGTAGTGTCACTGGTGGGGCACGGCTGACGAAAGGATAGAAGGGAGTCCTGTGCCACACTCCGGAATTACCTGGGGGTTGATCGAGCCCCCTGCCTGGTGGACGCAGCATGGCTCGGGCGGTCCTATCTGTGCACAAGTGACCTGGATGAGAACTGTGAGTAAAGAAATTGAACTGCAACACCTTGTCTCTGTGCTTTCTCACCGCATACAGCACTACTAGTGCTGGGACGCCCGCACCATCACCGCCACCATCTACTACACTGCCCTGGGTCTGCACTCTTCCCGTGGGGAGTCACACTACCTCAGCTGCATACACCATCAGCCCCAGCGGTCGGCCTTGCAGCGGCGGTCTGCACTGACCACAATCCACGGGTGGCGTAGTCGGACATTAAACCACAAAACCCCATAAATTGACTGCCACAGGTTTGACCACCCTGAGCCACGGGACCGGGTCACCGCCACGGTGACTACAACCCCCAGCGTCCCACAAAAGGCCCGGTTCCGGGTTCCCCACGCGGCCCAGGGGGCGAGTCAGAAGCACAGAACAACACCAGTATTGCGAACTGATCAGTGTGAACAGGTTATTAATTGGATAGCAGATAATACTTCCAGTCAACTGGGCACCACCACCTCCGGTCTGTCTTCCACACGGTCAACTCTTAGTAGCCGTGAGTCTCGACCGCATACTCCTCCTCATCCTGATGCTCCTTCCTCCCACCATGCCGAGTGTCATCAGACAGCAACTGATCCCACAGTTGGACACTCTGAAGAGCTGTTCACTGGTCCATTTCCATATTTGTGCCCCTCGCCTGCTCCGCTTGAAGTGGTGGAAGAGGAGATCCCATGTAGCGATGCCCAAATATTTGAACAGCCACGGCCACAGGAAGACGACGCTGGCAATTTGTCACAAGAGGTGGACGATGATGAGACGCAATTGCCAGGAAGTGAGGAGGAGGATCGTGGTGTGGAAGAGGAGGAGGAGGTGGTGGATGATCTAGTAACTGACCCAACGTGGCAGGAGGACATGCAGAGCGAGGCCAGCAGTGCACAGGGGGAGGGAGGCAGAGTACCCCAACAGGCAGGAAGAAGCAGTGTGGTGGCCGCACACAGAAGGCGGGCAACAGTTCACCGTAACACCAACACGAGGGACATTGCCAGTACAACCTGTAGGTCTTCCAGAGTCTGGAATTTTTTTAAAGACTCTGCTGATAACCCCAAAAAGGCATTTGTACCACCTGCCATGCCAGCATCAGCAGGGGTGACAAAACTACCAGCCTGACCACCACCAGCATGATCAGGCACATGGCAGCAAAGCACCCGACTTTGTGGGGCGAACCCCAGGGTCCACGACCAGTGTCAGCGGGTGTCACCACTGCTTCTTCCGCTGTTGTGCGTGCAATAGAACCGGCTGTTGTGTGTGCAAGGCAATCCCCTGTCCATACTGCATGCAAAGATGCCCCCTCCTCTCAGTCTTCACTTCTTATGGCAGTTTCTCAAGAAACAGCATCAACGTCCACGTCCCACCGCAGTGTTCAATTGTCCATATCCCAGAACTTTGAACGAAAGCGGAAATTTGCAGCCAATGCCCCACAGGCCATAGTCCTAAATTCGCACATTTCACGACTGCTTGCATTGGAAATGCTGTCTTTTAGGCTGGTGGAGACGGAATCCTTCCGCAACCTTATGGCGGTGGCCGTCCCTCGGTACTCGGTCCCCAGCCGACACTATTTTGCCCGGTGTGCCATCCCCGCACTACACAAGCACGTGTCCCAAAACATCTGCCGTGCCCTCAACAACGCAGTTACTGGGAGAGTCCACCTGACAATGGACACGTGGACAAGTGCTTGTGGCCAGGGACGGTACATCTCCTTGACGGCACACTGGGTAAACATAGTGGAAGCCGGGACCCAGTCGGACCTTGGGACGGAACACATCCTCCCCACACCGAGGATTCCGGGCCCTTTGTCAGTCAGAGTTGCCCCCACAGTGTACAGCTCCTGTGCATCATCCTCCTCCTCCTCATGTTCAGCCTCCATCTCAGATATCACCACATCAGTTACAAGCTGGAAGCACTGCAGTACTGCCTCCGCAAAGAGGCAACAGGCTGTGCTGAAACTCATAAGCTTAGGTGATAAACCTCACACTGCTTGTGAGTTGTGCACAGCTGTGAAAGAGCAGGCAGATCTGTGGCTGAGACCGCTGAACCTACATCCAGGCATGGTCGTGTGTGACAATGGCCGTAACCTGGTGGCGGCTCTGAGGCGAGGTGAGATCACACATGTACCATGCCTGGCTCATGTGCTTAACCTCATGGTTCAGCGGTTTCTTAAATCGTACCCCGAGTTGCCAGATCTGCTCGTCAAAGTACTCCGCCTGTCAGCTCATTTTCGCAAGTCGGCTACAGCTTCCGCCGCCCTTGCTGTGTTGCAGCAGCATTTGCAGCTTCCGGCACACCGACTGGTGTGTGATGTCCCCACACGTTGGAACTCTACCCTCCACATGTTGCAAAGGATTTGTGAGCAGAAGAGAGCAGTTGTGGAGTACCAGCTGCAACAAGGCCGTCGATATTCAGGTCAGACTCCACACATAAGACCTCAGGAGTGGACCTGGATGTCTGACATATGTACCATCCTGACAAACTTTGAGGAGTCCACCAAGATGGTGAGTGGCAATGACGCCATCATTAGCGTCAGCATCCCACTTGTCTGTCTTTTGCAACGCTCTCTGCAGAGAAATAAAGAGGAGGCATTGCAGCCAGAGTATGATGAGATGGATCAAGAAGCCGTAATGGGCGATTACACACAGCCCACCCTCATCTCATCCCAACGTGCATTGGGGGACAATGAGGGAGAGGAGGAGGAGGAAGAACAGGAGCTTGTATCATGCGCTGTAGACGGTAGTACCTGTACAACTGTCATACCGTCTGTTCATAGAATGGTAGAGTTGGAAGGGACCTCCTGGGTCATCTGGTCCAACCCCCTGCTCAAAGCTGCTGTTCAGCGTGGGTGGCCTGAGGACAGGGGGGAGAAGGAGGAGGAGGAGAGCATGGTCAGTCGTCATCTTGGTGAGGACACGGAAGTCTTGCCCGTTACCAGTCTGGCACGCATGGCTGACTTTATGTTACGCTGCCTTAACCGTGACCCTCGCGTTGTCAAAATGTTGGGTGACAGTCATTACTGGTTGGTGACACTTTTAGACCCCCGCTACAAGGAGAACTTTCACTCTCTTATTCCTGAGGTGGAGTGGTCTACAAAAATGGGGCAGTACCAGAAGGCCCTTGCTGCAGAACTGTTAAAAAAGTTCCCATCTGAACACGCTAGCGGCAGAGGTCAAAGTTCGTTGACCAACCAAGGCGTACAAGCGAGAGAGAGGCAACTCCAATCCAGCAGAGGCAGGGGAACACTGTCAACGTTCTGGGACAGTTTTCTGAGACCCGCCCAGCTTACAGGCCCTGAGGCGCGGGGTACTCTCACAAGGAGTGGAAAGTTTCAAAATATGGTGAGGGAGTGCCTTGCCGACCGTACCAGCGTCCTCCATGATTCCTCTGTGCCTTTTAATTATTGGGTATCCAAGCTGGACACTTGGAATGAACTCGCTCTGTACGCCTTGGAGGTCCTGGCCTACCCTGCCGCTAGCGTGTTATCGGAGCGTGTTTTTAGTGCCGCTGGGGGAATTATAACTGATAAGCGCACTCGCCTGTCAACTGACAATGCTGACAAGCTGACCCTTATCAAAATGAACAAGGGCTGGATTGGGCCAGACTTCTCATCACCACCAAATGACAGCAGAGTAACATAAAGTCAAATCCACTGTGTTATTTCGGGGGGTGTATTCACATGCACCGCTTCACACCCACACATGGGTATACGCTTCCTGATTTCGGCTGTTTTATGTTCTTCTCCTTATCCTCAGCCTCCACCACCACTATACCACCAGGATGACCGTGGTCCGTGTTGCCATTATTGAAAGTTCGTCCGTCCTTATTTTTGTCAGCTTTTGCTTGGAAGGCATAAGCAAAGACTATGGGAGACACACTCCCCAATAATGGGAATAATGTTTGTAATATGCTGTACTGCATGGCTCTTGTAAGGGGCATTGCAAGTTCCTCCATCCTAATTTTTGGCAGCTTTTGCTTGGAAGGCATAAGTTTAAGACTATGGGAGACACACTCCCCAATAATGGGAATAATATTTTTAAGATGCTGTACTGTATGGCTCTTGTAAGGGGCATTAAAAGCGTCTTGTTAAGCTACTGCGACCTCCACCACTTTTCCGAGGGGCATTAAAACCGTCTTGTTAAGCTACTGTGACCTCCACCACTTTTCCGAGGGGCATTAAAACCGTCTTGTTAAGCTACTGTGACCTCCACCACTTTTCCGAGGGGCATTAAAACCGTCTTGTTAAGCTACTGGGACCTCCACCACTTTTCCGAGGGGCATTAAACCCGTCTTGTTAAGCTACTGGGACCTCCACCACTTTTCCGAGGGGCATTAAAACCGTCTTGTTAAGCTACTGGGACCTTCACCACTTTTCCGAGGGGCATTAAATCCGTCTTGTTAAGCTACTGGGACCTCCATGTCTCTTCTGAGGGGCATTAAAAGTGTCTTGTTAAACCACTCTGAACTCCACAGCTCTTCCAAGGGGCATTGAAATGTTGTTTTTAAATAACTAATCTCCACGACTCTTCGAACGGGCATTGCATTTCCTCCTAATTTTTGGCAGCTTTTGCTTGGAAGGCATAAGCAAATACAATGGGAGATCCACTCCCCAATAATGGGAATAATGTTTGTAATATGCTGTACTGCATGGCTCTTGTAAGGGGCATTGCAAGTTCCTCCGTCCTAATTTTTGGCAGCTTTTGCTTGGAAGGCATAAGCAAAGACTATGGGAGACACACTCCCCAATAATGGGAATAATGTTCTTAAGATGCTGTACTGTATGGCTCTTGTAAGGGGCATTAAAACCGTCTTGTTAAGCTACTGCGACCTCCACCACTTTTCCGAGGGGCATTAAAACCGTCTTGTTAAGCTACTGTGACCTCCACCACTTTTCCGAGGGGCATTAAAACCGTCTTGTTAAGCTACTGGGACCTCCACGTCTCTTCTGAGGGGCATTAAAAGCGTCTTTTTAAGCTACTGTGACCTCCACCACTTTTCCGAGGGGCATTAAAAGCGTCTTGTTAAGCTACTGTGACCTCCACCACTTTGCCAAGGGGCATTAAAAGTGTCTTGTTAAGCTACTGGGACCTCCACCACTTTTCCGAGGGGCATTAAAACTGTCTTGTTAAGCTACTGGGAACTCCACGTCTCTTCTGAGGGGCATTAAAACCGTCTTGTTAAGCTACTGTGACCTCCATCACTTTTCCGAGGGGCATTAAAAGCATCTTGTTAAGCTACTGGGACCTCCACCACTTTTCCGAGGGGCATTAAAACCGTCTTGTTAAGCTACTGGGACCTCCACCACTTTTCCGAGGGGCATTAAAACCGTCTTGTTAAGCTACTGGGACCTCCACGTCTCTTCTGAGGGGCATTAAAAGCTTCTTGTTAAACCACTCTGAACTCCACAGCTCTTCCAAGGGGCATTTAAATGTTGTTTTTAATTAACTCTAACCTCCACGACTCTTCGAACAGGCATTGCATTTCCTCCTAATTTTTGGCAGCTTTTGCTTGGAAGGCATAAGCAAAGACTATGGGAGACCCACTCCCCAATAATGGGAATAATGTTTGTAATATGCTGTACTGCATGGCTCTTGTAAGGGGCATTGCGAGTTCCTCCGTCCTAATTTTTAGCAGCTTTTGCTTGTAAGGCATAAGCAAACACTATGGGAGACCCACTTCCCAATAATGGGAAAAATGTTTGTAATATGCTGTACTGCATGGCTCTTGTAAGGGGCATTGCAAGTTCCTCCGTCCTAATTTTTGGCAGCTTTTGCTTGGAAGGCATAAGCAAAGACTATGGGAGACACACTCCCCAATAATGGGAATAATGTTTTTAAGATGCTGTACTGTATGGCTCTTGTAAGGGGCATTAAAACCGTCTTGTTAAGCTACTGCGACCTCCACCACTTTTCCGAGGGGCATTAAAACCGTCTTGTTAAGCTACTGTGACCTCCACCACTTTTCCGAGGGGCATTAAAACCGTCTTGTTAAGCTACTGGGAACTCCACCACTTTTCCGAGGGGCATTAAAAGCGACTAGTTAAGCTACTGGGACCTCCACCACTTTCCCGAGGGGCATTAAAAGTGTCTTGTTAAGCTACTGGGACCTCCACCACTTTTCCGAGGGGCATTAAAACTGTCTTGTTAAGCTACTGGGAACTCCACGTCTCTTCTGAGGGGCATTAAAACCATCTTGTTAAGCTACTGTGACCTCCACGTCTCTTCTGAGGGGCATTAAAAGCGTCTTGTTAAACCACTCTGAACTCCACAGCTCTTCCAAGGGGCATTGAAATGTTGTTTTTAATTAACTGTAACCTCCACGACTCTTCGAACGGGCATTGCTGTACTGCATGGCTCTTGTAAGGGGCATTGCAAGTTCCTCCGTCCTAATTTTTGGCAGCTTTTGCTTGGAAGGCATAAGCAAAGACTATGCTGTGCTGTATGGCTCTTGTAAGGGGCATTAAAAGCGTCTTGTTAAGCTACTGTGACCTCCATGTCTCTTCTGAGGGGCATTAAAACCGACTTGTTAAACCACTCTGAACTCCACAGCTCTTCCAAGGGGCATTGAAATGTTGTTTTTAATTACCTCTAACCTCCACGACTCTTCCAATGGGCATTGCATTTCCTCCTAATATTAGTCAGCTTTTGCTTTTCAATGCAAAGGCGAAAACTAAGGGAGACCCACTCCCCAATAATGGGTAGAAGGTTTTTAATACGCTGTAATCCACGTCTGTTTCAAGAGGCATTGCAGTTCCTCATAATTTTTGGAAAGCCTTCCATTCACTGCTTAGGCCAACAGTGTACAGGAGACCCAGTTGCTATAAATGGAAAAAAAGGTTTAGTTAAGGCCCTCTGACCTCCATGTCATTTCCAAGGGGCATTGGAGTGCCTCAAAATTTTTGGTAGGCATTGCACTTACTGTATGCCCTATAACTGTGTAGCCGAACCGCTCCTTTTGTTACAGAAGCATATACTACAAGACATATGTGGTTGACTGGCCTGATATTGATGTGAATGGTCCCTGTTCCTCCTGCTCTTTCTCCTTTGCCACTACCTCATCCATCATTTATCACCTGAAGCTTTGTTTTAACGGGAGTCATAGAACTGGGATAGTAACAGGAAAACATCCAGCAATCCTGAAGGAGATCGTAGAAGAAATTTTAGAACCACTCTCCATAATCTTTGAAAATTCTTGGAGAACAGGAGAAGTCCCAGAAGACTGGAGAAGAGCAAATGTTGTTCCTATCTTCAAAAAGGGGAAGAAGGTGGACCCAGGGAACTATAGGCCGGTGAGTCTGACTTCTATACCAGGAAAGATCTTTGAACAAATTATTAAACAACATGTATGTAAGTACATGGATAAGAATGAAGTGATTAACCAGAGTCAGCATGGGTTTGTAACTAACAAGTCATGTCAGACTAACTTAATTTCCTTCTATGACAGAATCACTGACTGGGTGGATCAGGGAAATGCTGTAGATATAGTATATCTTGACTTCAGCAAAGCATTTGACAAAGTATCTCACACCATCCTTATTGAAAAAATGACCAAGTATGCAATGGACCAGGCAACTGTTAGGTGGATTCATAACTGGCTTAGTGATCGGACTCAAAGGGTGGTTGTAAATGGCTTCACATCCAGCTGGATGAATGTCTCAAGTGGGGTACCACAGGGCTCCGTCCTGGGACCTGTATTGTTCAACATCTTTATCAATAATTTAGATGAAGGAATTGAGGGTAAACTGATTAAATTTGCTGATGACACAAAGCTAGGAGGGATAGCTAATACTAGAGAAGAGAGAGAGAGGATTCAAAAAGACCTAAATAAACTGGAGCAGTGGGCAGCAACCAACAGAATGGTTTTTAACAGGGAAAAATGCAAAGTACTACATCTGGGCAATAAAAATGAAAAAAGCATATACAGAATGGGAGGAATAGAGCTAAGCAACAGTACATGTGAAAAAGACTTAGGTATACTAATAGATCATAGACTGAACATGAGTCAACAGTGTGATGCAGCAGCAAAAAAGGCAAATACAATTCTTGGATGTATTAACAGAAGCATACAGTCTAGATCACGTGAAGTCATTATCGGACTTTACTCCTCTTTGGTCAGACCTCATCTGGAATACTGTGTACAGTTTTGGGCACCACATTTTAAAGAAGACATAGACAAACTGGAGCAAGTTCAGAGAAGAGCGACCAGAATGGTGACTGGTCTGCAAACCATGTCCTATGAGGAACGGTTGCAGGATTTGGGAATGTTTAGCTTGCAAAAAAGAAGACTGAGAGGAGACTTAATAGCTGTCTACAAATATGTCAAGGGCTGTCACATTGTAGAAGGATCATCTTTATTCTCATTTGCACAAGGAAAGACTAGAAGCAATGGGATGAAACTAAATGGGAGGAGACACAGATTAGATATTAGAAAAAACTTTTTGACAGTGAGGGTGATCAATGAGTGGAACAGGCTGCCACGAGAGGTGGTGAGTTCCCCTTCAATGGACGTCTTCAAACAGAGGCTGGACAGACATCTGTTTGAGATGATTTAGTGAATCCTGCTTTGAGCAGGGGGTTGGACCAGATGACCCAGGAGGTCCCTTCCAACTCTACATTCTATGATTCTAATCCTCGGAGGAGGTAGGATATGCGCCAAAACGCTGACCACCTCAGGCCTAGCCGCTACTACATACATGTGCTTGCATTCCAAGAAAACAAAGCAGATGCTAACTTCTATCATCATCATCATGCTCATCACCTTGGCACTCTCAACTCCCCTTATGGAGAAGCCAGGGCCCACGGGAGGAGTCTGGTTCTCTGGTGGGCTCGTCCAATGCTGCCCTAAAGCAGGCCGGGCTAAGAAATGTGTGTGGGGGGGAAGTTGACAGGAGAAATAGGGGCGGCTGGGGACCGTTTCTGGACTCCCGGCTGCCCCCAGGCAGCTGGGGACCATGTGTGGACACCCGGCCGCGGGGCGGCTGGGGACCGAGTGTGGACACCCGGCCGCCCCCTGGCGGCTGGGGACCGAGTGTGGACACCCGGCCGCCGGGCGGCTGGGGACTGAGTATGGATACCAGGCCGCCAACGCAGCCATGACGTGGTGGCCAGATTCCGCCTCCACATGCCTAAAAGGCCCAATTTCAAGTGCAAGCAAGCAAGCAGTATGGTATTGCAGCCTGGGGGTGGGTGGGTGGGAGGCAGGCTGCATACTTGCGCTTGCATTGCAAGGAATGGGAGAGGTACAATTGAACACTGCCCTCGGACAAGGACTTGAACGGGGATAGTTGCAAGTCTGCAACGACAGGTGCAGGGCGGGAGGCATCTTCGCATGTACCATGAACAGGGGTTTGGCATGCACACACTACAGCGGAATAGGCTGTCCTTCCCACTAAATGCACTGGGGAGGGCACAGGTAATGCTTTGGTATGCGTGCTTAATCTTATGTATAAGGCACACCGAGACAAATAGGGGTGGCTGGGGACTGAGTATGGATACCTCGCTGCTGAAGCAGCCATGAGGTAGTGGCCAGCTTCGGCCTCCTCCAAACTAAAAGGCCCCATTTCAAGTGCAAGCTAGCAGTATGGCATTGCAGCCTGGGGGTGGGTGGGTGGCAGGCTGCACACTTACGCTTGCATTAAAAGAAAACAAAGCAGATGCTAACTTCTATCATCATCATCATGCTCCTCACCTTGGTGTAATAGTGGGGAAGGACGTAGCCTTCCCTTGGCACTGAAGTAGTTAAAGAAAGTGTTTCCGCTGTTAAACCTCTCTGAACTGTTGGTAGGCCAAGCTAAGGGGTTAGCTTCAGTGGTCCAGTCAGTAGAGTAGAGGGGGGATCTTAGTGCTCTGATCAAGACTTGAGTGTTGTAGAGCTTGTTCCTGGCATAATTCCTTGTGGGCTGCAGTACCTGTAACCAGCCACAAAATGCCACTGTCACGGGGGTGCAGATGTCAGGTTGAGTCAGCTAGCAGTGTTACAGACAGTGATGTGGTTAATGCTGTGTGATGGCAGCCCAAAGAGGGTGGGCACTTTAGGAAAATCCCTGCTTAGTTTCCAGAAGCAGGAAGTGATGAAGTAGTAAGAGATAGGACAGTGAACTGTACGGGCAGCCTGACTATATGGTGGCTGCTAGGGTAGACGGGAGCTCTATACCCTCAGACATTGGGATCACCAGTGCAAAGGTCTCCCTGCACAAGAGTCCCGTTAGCCGGCCGGAGAAACTCAACGGAGATATTGAGGACCCGTGGCACTTCTAGTCTACAGGTAGCAGAGGAAGATAAATAGGACTCCAGGATAAGACGTGGGGGAGATATCAGATCCGGAACGCTGTTGGTATTGCAGAAGAGTCTCTTGGGCTAGAGATAGAGTCACAGAGATGCTTCACTCAAAGAGGGAACCAGGGCTGAAGATGTTGCCAGCGCCTGTGAGGGAGATAATAACCTGTCGGGCCTTATCCATTATATCTGCCTGTAAATATTGTACATACTCCTCTTCCCCAAGTAAAGTCACAGTTATGGTTATGAACATCGTGTCCTCTGAATTTATTGCTGCCCTGGTCCCAGAAGAGAAATGCCTGGAGACAGCCGCGATTGGATGGCTTGAAGTAAGTGGAGAGCACCACATACACAGCCACACTTCAGAGGGAGGACACGTATTGTCTGTAGGGTGCCAGAGCGAGCAGGGGCTACAGCTCGCCCACGACTACCTCGCTGAGGCACCTTACATTGGCACTCTCAACTCCCCTGATGGAGAAGCCAGGGCCCACTGGAGGAGTCTGGTTCTCTGGTGGGCTCGTCCAATGCTTCCCTAAAGCATGCCGGGCTAAGAAAAGTGTGTGGGGGGAAGTTGACAGGAGAAATAGGGGCGGCTGGGGACCGTTTCTGGACACCCGGCTGCCCCCAGGCGGCTGGGGACCGTGTGTGGACACCCTGCCGCGGGGCAGCTGGGGACCGAGTATGGACACCCGGCCGCCCCCTGGCGGCTGGGGACCGAGTGTGGACACCCAGCCGCCGGGCGGCTGGGGACTAAGTGTGGATTCCAGGCCGCCAACGCAGCCATGACATGGTGGCCAGATTCAGCCTCCATATGCCTAAAAAGGCCCAATTTCAAGTGCAAGCAAGCAAGCAGTATGGTATTGCAGCCTGGGGGTGGGTGGGTGGCAGGCTGCACACTTACGCTTGCATTCCTGGAAAACAAAGCAGATGCTAACTTCTATCATCATCATCATGCTCATCACCTTGGCACTCTCAACTCCCCTGATGGAGAAGACAGGGCCCACCGGAGGAGTCTGGTTCTCTGGTGAGCTCGTCCAATGCTGCCCTAAAGCAGGCCGGGCTAAGAAAAGTGTGTGGGGGGAAGTTGACAGGAGAAATAGGGGCGGCTGGTGACCGTTTCGGGACACCCGGCTGCCCCCAGGCGGCTGGGTACCGAGTGTGGACACCCGGCCGCGGGGTGGCTGGGGACCGAGTGTGGACACCCGGCCGCCGGGCGGCTGGGGACTGAGTATGGATTCCAGGCCGCCAAAGCAGCCATGACGTGGTGGCCAGATTCCGCCTCCACATGCCTAAAAGGCCCAATTTCAAGTGCAAGCAAGCAGTATGGTATTGCAGCCTGGGGGTGGGTGGTGGTTGGCTGCATATTTGCGCTTGCATTGCAAGGAATGGGGGAGGTACAATTGAACACTGCCCTGGGACAAGTACTTGCACGGGGATAGTTGCAAGTCTGCATCTTCTGATGCGGCAAGGATCACTTCTGATGGGCACACTTTTAGGCAGTGACCTGGGAGTCAGAGATGCTTCCAGGGGTCTTCCCCATGCTGTTCCCATGTCCTTTCAGCACTATATGCATGTGTCACACAGCACATGGCCAGATAAGGTTGTAAAATGTTAAAATGACATTTCCCAGTGAATGCATTTGTCACGGTTGAAAGCAATGCAAAAGTGCAAAAACGCATAAAAAATGCTACTTGTGAACATAGCCCAAGGTGTGGAGGAGTATTTTTTTGGGGTTATTTATTTTACCTTATACACAAGTCTTTACCCTGGAATGGAACTTCCTTAACATATTTCACAGGAAAGCAGTTTCAGTTTAGTTTTTGAACGTTTTATTGTGAGCCCTTAAAAGTGGCTTAATACCTCTGACCACGTTGTTGACAGCAGTGACCTGGGGGTCAGAAATGCTTCCTGGGGCGATCCCCATGCTGTCCCCATGTCATTTGAGCACTGTCACTATCGTTTTGGGCACTCGTTAGGCTTTTAAAAGACTGCCGGGGGTGCCGCCGCAAAAATGCTCGGGTCTCCCATAGACTAACATTGGGCTCGTTGCTCAGGTCGAGCACCCGAGTATCACGGCGAGGTCGGCCCGAGCTTCGAGCACCCGAACATTTTAGTGCTCGCTCAACACTATTAATAATGCATTGTGCTGTCAGACTTTTTAATCTTTAAGGAATGAAAAAAATTGACCACAAATGACCCTGTTACTTCTGTGATCCAGCAGACTGATCTGTCACTGTTGTAAATCTATAAGAATGACTGATATCTCTCGCATGAGGCCAACTCAGAATTCTCCTGCCGAGGCCCTTGGTCTATGCTGAGCCTGATTGTCCATGAATTTTACACCGATGCCACAGTGACCAGGACGTGATGATGACCCATTCATTCTTGTGGCAGCGACACCGTGTCTGCATCTTCTCAACTTTGGATGGTACCTTCTGTTGGTAACATGGTGTCCAGACTCCAGGAAATCTATTTCTGGAGTGACCACCTCTCCATATTTCTGGAGTGACCACCTCTCCATCCATGTGGCTCGGTGCCACCAAATAACACTCCTGAAAGAAGAACATTGTAGAATCGTGATGTTGTAGCTGAAGAAGCGGCCATAGAGCCTCCATCACCAGATGACTGATCCATTACTGATGCAAGTTCAAGTCTGCTGAACCTGAAATCCTTGAAGAAGCGAGGCCTTCACATTAGAGCTGTTTAATATGGATTGCCATCTCTTGAACACGTGACAGCATCGAGCAGGATCCATATCCTTCTCCTCAGATTTGTTTCGCTGTGAATAGAGGAGTATAAGCTATTCTACCTGAGCTTTATATGTTCCTCGTTCTGGACAGGGGCAGGATCAGTAAATAATGGTGGCTAGGCGTCCTCCATCGTTTCACAAAAGGAAGCACAATCCAGGTGATTCAGCACCGATTGTGGTGAACTTAGACATTGTGAAGTTCAGTTTCCACACAATCGGATGACTGAACACGTGTCTTAGGCTCACAAAAGGCAAACTGATGACTCTATGGAGGGAGAGGAGGAAGATTATGGGGAAACGCAGATGATGATGATGGAGGTGAGGCCAACAACAAGGCAATACTTTTGGATGCAGACTGACTACTAGAAAGACGATCAAGAGAAGAGGAAGGAGGTCAGCTTTAGCCTTGCTTGTCTTGCTGGTCAGTGATGGGGCAGGTGATGGCGTTTCATGTGCTGACAGAGAGATGAAGCTCCTATTTGATGTTTGCCAGGATGTTCCCGGCTTATACACAGCACCACAGCTTGCTCACTGCAATAGATTGGCCCTCCGGGAACATGGAAAAGAATTCCCACACCCGAAATGTCTGCACATGAGGATCGCCACTACCACCACCACCACGACAGCTTTCAGGTGCAAACAACAGTTGTGCCATCACCTACCCCAAAAGAAGCAGATCTGCCCCCAGAAGATCTATTGACTGGATATCAGCTCAGCTCTTTATGATTGATGCCATCACCCTCCTCCTTTGATGCCATCACCCTCCTCCTCTGATGACATCACCTTCCTCCTCTGATGCCATCACCCTCCTCTGATGCCATCACCTTCCTCCTCTAATGACATCGCCCTCCTCTGATGACATCACCTTCCTCTGATGACGTCACCTTCCTCCTCTGATGACGTCACCTTCCTCCTCTGACGTCACCCTCCTCCTCTGATGACGTCACCCTCCTCCTCTGATGACGTCACCCTCCTCCTCTGATGACGTCACCTTCCTCCTCTGATGACGTCACCTTCCTCCTCTGATTACGTCACCCTCCTCCTCTGATGACGTCACCCTCTTCCTCTGATGACGTCACCTTCCTCCTCTGATGATGTCACCCTCCTCCTCTGATGACGTCACCTTCCTCCTCTGATGACGTCACCCTCCTCCTCTGATGACGTCACCCTTCTCCTCTGAAGACGTCACCTTCCTCCTCTGATGGCGTCACCTTCCTCCTCTAATGACGTCACCTTCCTCCTCTGATGACGTCACCTTCCTCCTCTGGTGACGTCACCTTCCTCCTCTGATGACCTCACCCTCCTCCTCTGATGACCTCACCCTCCTCCTCTGATGACGTCACCCTCCTCCTCTGATGACGTCACCCTCCTCCTCTGATGACGTCACCTTCCTCCTCTGGTGACGTCACCTTCCTCCTCTGATGACCTCACCCTCCTCCTCTGATGACGTCACCCTCCTCCTCTGATGACGTCACCCTCCTCCTCTGATGACGTCACCTTCCTCCTCTGATGACGTCACCTTCCTCCTCTAATGACATCACCTTCCTCCTCTGATGTCATCACCTTCGTCCTCTAATGACATCACCTTCCTCCTCTGATGCCATCACCCTCTTCCTCTAATGACATCACCTTCCTCCTCTGATGACATCACCTTCCTCCTCTGATGACGTCACCCTCCTCCTCTGATGACGTCACCCTCCTCCTCTGATGACGTCACCTTCCTCCTCTGATGACGTCACCTTCCTCCTCTGATGACGTCACCCTCCTCCTTTGATGCCGTCACCCTCCTCCTCTGATGGTGTCACCCTCCTCCTCTGATGGTATCACCCTCCTCCTCTGATGACGTCACCTTCCTCCACTGATGACCTCACCTTCCTCCTCTGATGACCTCACCTTCCTCCTCTGATTACGTCACCCTGCTCCTCTGATGACGTCACCCTCCTCCTCTGATGACGTCACCTTCCTCCTCTGAAGACGTCACCTTCCTCCTCTAATGACTTCACCTTCCTCCTCTGATGACTTCACCCTCCTCCTCTGATGACGTTACCTTCCTCCTCTGATTACGTCACCCTGCTCCTCTGATGACGTCACCCTCCTCCTCTGATGACGTCACCTTCCTCCTCTGAAGACGTCACCTTCCTCCTCTGATGACTTCACCCTCCTCCTCTGATGACCTCACCTTCCTCCTCTGATGACGTCAGCCTCCTCCTGTGATGACGTCACCTTCCTCCTCTGATGACGTCACCTTCCTCCTCTGATGACATCACCCTCCTCCTCTGATGACATTCCCTCCTCAGCACCATGATTTGTTTCCCAGGTCTTATTCACCACTCACTCATCATCTTCATCATCCCATATCATAGTTGCCTCTCTTTGGCAAGTGTCCTGAGCTCTTTGCCTTCCTGACTACCACTGCCTTTGCCCTACCACCGCGGCTCCCACAGCCTGCAACACAGCCCCACATTAGACTAATATGGCTGACCGTTCATCTCTACCAAGAAGTCAACTGGAGGAAGTTGTTCTTCTGAAACATTTTCAGGGTTGCTGTGGGTTAGGAGACAAAGGGGCCGAATGGATAGTTATCATTGGCAGAATTGAAAGAGTTGTCATTGACTCCTTAAACATGTGTGCGAACACAGACCTGCAGAGTAAAATGTGCAGCTTTAGTTGATTTTTTTAAATATATTTTTTAGTAATAAAATTAAAGCCCCCTGCCCAAAACGGACATTGTAAAATACCAGGCAGGTACAAGCACAGGAAGCAAAATTCAGAAACATCCCACAGTATTGCCGTGGATCGTATGGTTGTCAAATTTGGGTAAATAAAACTTGAATGTAAAAAGTTAAAATGCAAGTTTTTTTTTTTTTTTTTACAAAATTCAACTTCCCTTTTCCTATAAAGGGTATACCTAGAAATGCTGGGTAGGAACACATCCCAAAAGTCAGCACCTGCAACAAGCCGTTGTATTGGTGTTGTGAGTATTGATGTAAAACAGATTGGAAGAAAAAAAACAAATTGCTTGAGAGTGAGACCGTCACAGATACATGTCTGCATTTTGACAAATTTTATTTTATATTTTAAAAAAACAAATATTCCCCCTCACAAATTAGGACTACAAAAGAAATGCAAAAGCCCAGTACAATTGTGAGAAGTAGGCACACTGTCTCTGACTGACACTGATATTGTGCTGTCTTGCTGCTGCTTTCTAGTGCATAAAAAATGAAGAAAAAAATGTGTAATTATAATTCACATACAACAAGACAGATGCAGCTCTGCCGTCACTGATCAGTCACATGAATCTGCCACTGCTGCTGATGGCAACTCCCCTATCAATTGAATCTGTATGATTCACAGACTACTATTCTCATCTTCTTCACTGTTGCAGTTGTACTATACATGTTATGTTCTGCTACCAAAGCTAAGGAAAGAGAGGAGATCTGTCCCTACTATAGGACTCAGCTGAATCCCTACGATGTAACAGGGAACCTGATCCTGCGATCAGACCTGCTAAAGTCCTAATCTAGTCTGTACTGAGACCTATAGATGTGGGGAGGGAATCCCTACAAGTACTAAGGACTGGGAGGAATATGGGACACCTCCTAACAGAAATAGTAGCAGACAGACGAACAAACAAAATAGATAGAACATAGAGGTCCGTAGACCAAGCAAACTAACAGAGTTAGATACAGAGCACAGGCTAGCTAGAAAGTAGATATACAATGAAGTCCAGCAAAGCCAGAAGGGCGGAGCAGGACTAAATAGGCCAACAAGGTCATGTGACCAGCAAAGGAAAAAAAAACCTAACAGCAAGGTTCTAACAGTACCCCCCCTTCTAAGAGGATCCTCCGGATCCCCTAGGACCAGGCTTATCAGGAAATCTCCTGTGAAACGCTCTGATAAGTCTGGACGCGGAAACATCATCTGACCTCACCCAAGAGTTATCCTCGGGTCCGAAACCTTTCCAGGCCACAAGATACTGCAAACTACCTCTATACCGTCTAGAGTCAAGGATGCGAGAAATTTCATATTCCCCGTCCTCCACCACCGGAGGAACAGAGGCAGAGGCGTCACCATCCGACACAACAGCTTTTTTTAACAGAGAGACATGAAAGACCGGATTAATTCTCCAGGAGGTAGGAACCTCCAACCTAACAGCAGATTGGTTGACAACCTGAAGCACCTTAAAGGGCCCTACAAACTTGGGACCCAATTTCTTAGAAGGAATCCTCAACCGCAGATTCCTAGAGGACAACCAAACCATGTCACCAACAGCGAACAAAACCTCCTGTCGTTTCCTATCAAAGTAGTCTTTAGATTTTCTGTTGGCCTCCTGAAGATTACCACGCACATCCGTCCAAACTCTTTCCAAATCACCGGAAAAATTCTCCTCCTCAGGCACGGCAGATCCCAACTTGGAGAACGACCCAAACGACGGATGTCTCCCAGAACAACAAAAAAAAGGCGAACAACCAGCAGAAGAAGATGTATGATTGTTCAGAGCAAATTCGGCAAGTGGCAGAAACTCAGACCACCCCTCTTGATTGTCTGCCACAAAACAACGCAAGAACTGCTCAACATCCTGGTTTTTCCTTTCTGTCTGGCCATTAGATTCAGGATGATATCCGGACGAAAACGACAAATGAATTCCCAACCTGTCACAAAAGGCACGCCAAAAACGAGCCACGAACTGAGGACCCCTATCAGAAACAATGTCAGTAGGAACGCCATGAAGTCTGACAATTTCCTTGACAAAGGCCTTAGCGAGAGTTTTAGCGCAGGGCAGTTTGACGAAGGGAACCAAGTGACACATCTTGCTAAAACGGTCCACGACCACCCAGATGACAGTAAAACCCTCAGAGGGGGGAAGGTCAGTTATAAAGTCCATAGCCAAATGTGTCCAAGGAGCACTGGGGACCTCCAAAGGACAAAGCAACCCCGCAGCAGGAGTATGTGAGGACTTAGATCTAGCACATATAGTACATTGGCGCACCCACTTAATGACTTCCTTCTGCCATCCAGGCCACCAAAAACTGCGACCCACCAGTCTCTTGGTCTCAGAGATTCCGGGATGACCTGCCAACCGAGATTCGTGACACTCAACAAACAAATCTCTCCTAAAGGTCCCAGGCACAAACAACCTCCCATGAGGAGTGTTAGATGGGGCATTCTCCTGAGCTTTAAGAATCTCATCTTCCAAAACGGAGTCTAAAGCAGCTATCACAACACCTTCTTGTAAAATGTTCTCCTCTTTCTCACCACCGACTATGGGAGAAAAACTGCGAGACAAGGCATCCGCCTTAACATTCTTAGTACCAGGGATGTAAGTAACGGAGAAATTAAACCGCGAGAAAAACAGTGCCCACCTAGCCTGACGGGCATTCAGGCGCTTGGCAGCATCAAGATATATCAGATTTTTATGATCCGTAAGAACCTGAACGGGAAATTCCGCACCTTCCAAGAAGTGGCGCCAGTGTTCAAATGCGAGTTTAATAGCCAATAATTCCCGATTACCAATATCGTAATTCAGTTCAGTCTCCGAAAATTTTTTTGAAAAAAAGGCACAGGGATGTAATCCATCCCCGTTATCCTGAGACAATACTGCGCCAACCCCCACAGAGGAAGCATCAACCTCAACCAAAAACGGCCTAGTAACATCAGGCTGCATAAGGATGGGAGCAGAGGTGAACCTCTCCTTGAGATACACAAAAGCTTCAATGGCCTCAGAAGACCACTGAACCGCATCAGCACCTTTCCTGGTGAGATCAGTCAGAGGTTTGACAATACTAGAAAAAATTTTTATGAATTTTCTATAGTAATTGGCGAAACCCAAAAACCTCTGTATCGATTTCAAACCAATAGGCCTAGGCCATTCCTGCACAGCCTGAACCTTAACCGGATCCATCTCAAAACCTTTGCTGGAGATAATGTAGCCCAAAAAACTAATTCTCTGTACAGGGAACTCACATTTCTCCAGCTTAGCAAAAAGCGAATTGTCCATTAATAACTGTAATACCTCACGTACGCTCCGCCAATGAGACTCCAGATCCGGCGAATAAATCAAAATGTCATCCAAATACACAACCACATTTTTACCGATCAAAGGTCTAAGGATGTCATTAATCAGATCTGAAAAAATGCAGGAGCATTAGTAAGACCAAAAGGCATCACCAGATTCTCAAAATGACCCACAGGAGTGTTAAAAGCAGTCTTCCATTCATCACCCTCCTTCATGCGCAACAGATTGTATGCCCCCTTAAGGTCAATTTTAGAGAACCACTTGGCCCCCAATAACTGGTTAAACAGATCAGGAATCAATGGCAGTCGGTAAGGATTGCGTACCGTAACTTGTTAATCTCACGAAAATCCAGACAAGGACGTAAACCGCCGTCCTTTTTTTTTACAAAAAAAAATCCAACCGCCACAGGAGACTTAGAGGGCCTAATGTGACCGGCGGCCAAACTTGTCTGTATGTATTCCTCCAAAGCCTTCCTCTCAGGAATGGTAAGGTTAAATAAACGACTTTTAGGAAGAGTCGCTCCAGGGACAAATTCAATAGAACAATCATAGTCTCTATGGGGAGGCAAAACCTGCGATTCCTTCTCAGAAAAAACTCTCCAAAAATCCTGAATAGGAACAGGCAATTCTCCCCTATCCAAAGCTGCAATACGCCCGTTACAACACTTGTCATAACATTTATGGCTCCAGGATTTAATTTCACTGGTAGACCAATCCAGTACAGGATTGTGAAATTTTAACCAGGGCAAACCCAATATTACTGGAGAAGGCAAGTTATTCAACACTACCAAATCCAATTTCTCATGGTGAACACCATTAATAGTGAGAGGAAATTCACTGACCTTGAGAGTAATATTCTTCAAAGGGGAACCATCCACAGAAACCACAGCAATGGGGGATGATAAAGGTTCAGGTTTTAAATTGAGTTTTTCCACGAATCCCCCATCAATTACATTCAGAGTAGACCCGCAATCAACAAACACCCGAAATTCCATTAATTTTTCCTGAGCAATCGTGGAAGCAGCTAAAAATACACCCTTGGAATTTAAACAGGCAATACGGGCGTGACTGATTTTTTTTTCTTTCTTCATACGAAGCTCACAGCCTTTAATCAAATGACCAGATTTTCCGCAATAGAAACACAAGCCTTCCGAAAAACGACGGTCTTTTTCTTGAGAGCGAGGTGCCACCGATCCAATCTCCATCGGTTCACCACTGTTAGTACACACATTATCATAACCAGAAACTGACATAGCAGAGGATTTGCTCTCATTAACCCTAGCACGCAGTCTTCTATCCACCCGTATAGCTAATTGCATAGCCTGTTGCAAATCCTCAGGTGTAGGATAAGCAATTAGCAGGTCTTTAACCCTTTCACTGAGCCCAGCAAGAAATAGACTTTTCAGAGCAGAATCGTTCCACCCTGTTTGAGTGGACCAACGACGAAAATGTGTACAATATTTTTCCACATTACCCGATCCTTGTTTTAAACGTCTCAACTCAGTCTCAGCTGATGCGACACGGTCAGGATCATCATATAATAGTCCCAAAGCAGAAAAAAAACTATCCACTGATCTGAAGCATGAATCACTAGGTTGCAAAGAAAAGGCCCACTCCTGAGGCTCTTTGCGCAAAAGTGACATTATGAACCCTACGCGCTGGGACTCATCCCCAGAGGACTTAGGTCTCAAACGAAAATACAATAAGCAAGCATTTTTAAATGAAAAAAATTCTCGGTGTTCACCAAAAAATAAATCCGGCAAACATACCTTAGGCTCCAAGAAATGTGCTCCAGGACAGTTACTCACGTGCTGACGGAGCTCGGCCACCTCCAGAGAGAGTCCCTGCAGGCGATGAGCCAAATCCTGAACCGACACCATGATGGAACAGAAAAATCTTTCCTTAGAGAATTTGCTGGCTGGACTTACTGTTATGTTCTGCTACCAAAGCTAAGGAAAGAGAGGAGATCTGTCCCTACTATAGGACTCAGCTGAATCCCTACGATGTAACAGGGAACCTGATCCTGCGATCAGACCTGCTAAAGTCCTAATCTAGTCTGTACGGAGACCTATAGATGTGGGGAGGAAATCCCTACAAGTACTAAGGACTGGGAGGAATATGGGACACCTGTTATGCACA
This sequence comes from Phyllobates terribilis, assembly GCF_046119375.1. NCBI lineage: Eukaryota > Metazoa > Chordata > Amphibia > Anura > Dendrobatidae > Phyllobates > Phyllobates terribilis. Next base: position 973,590,833 of record NW_027362762.1, on the reverse strand, counting down.
CGCCCGGGCTAAGCGGCGTGTGCGTGTGATTGGTAGTGATTCCACTGGACCGTGCCGGAGAGTGAATGCCTGGAGGGGCGTGACTAGGTATTCACCCGATCCGACCAGGGTCGCACGACGGCATACGACGCCAGTGCACCAAGGAGGAACCGAGCAGAGGGACCAGGTGCTACTCCAGGACAGACCCCGGACACGGCTGTTGACCCACACAGGGGAATACAGGAACAGGCTGGTAGGCTGGCACACAGACTGGTGGGTATAGGCAGGCACGACTGGTATGCAGGCAGGCGGGTATGCAGGCAGGGGGGTAAAGGCAAGCACAGCTAGAGTGCAGACAGGGAGGCACTAGCAGGTAGGAACACAGGCGGGATAGGACCCAGTACACACCGGGACTCAGGAACAATACAGGCAGAAGGGTACAGGCAGGGCAGGACAGGACTGCCGGAGCAGCGGGCAGAAGCAGGGCAGGACAGGACTCTGTTCACACGGAACAGACAGGAAGGGAAAGACAGAGCCAGACACCCACAGGGTACTTGCAGTGAAGTAGCGAGTGGACCACAAACTCACAAACGGGAGTACAGAGACAACAGGCAGGAGTTAGGTACGAGTTCAGACTCTGCAGAAAAAGGAAGGGAACGGACATAGAGGAAAAACAGGTAAAGGATAGGAGAGAGTTCAGACTGGAACTGAGTGTACGGAGGAGACCGACACTGCAGCGGGATACAGGAGCGGGTCTGGGAATACTGCCCCCAGAGAGGCGGGAAGAACAGGCAAGGAGCGTGTTCAGACAGGACAGACAAGATACACAGAAAGGACTCAGTTCAGACACGGGAACTAATACCGCAAAGCAGGAGACATACAGGACTTAGTTCAGACACGGGAACTAATACCGCAAAGCAGGAGACATACAGGACACAGTTCAGACAGGCCTGGAAATACAGCCTCCAGGAAAGGCAGACAAGGAAACAAAGACGGGACCTGGCACCTTCAGAGTGCAAACACACACTGAAGGAAAACACTTATGCTCAGGCAGGAATAGAAGGGAGCTGCTGAGCTATATACCAAGTGTCAGACAGCAATAGGCTGAGGACGCACAAGGGGTGTGACCCACAGCAGGTACAAAAAGCAGGAAGTGATCGGGCGCCGCCCTTAAGCAGCAGAGACAGACACAAACAGACAGCATGGAGGGAAGCCAGAGAGACACTCTGGACAGGAGATCAAGTGCGCTCTCTTGCACAGTGGGAGATGGACCACCATGCAAGGACGCCGCCAGGTATGTTACAGTACCTCCCCCCTTACGCCCCCTCTTCTTCAGGCCTGCCAGAATCTTCCGCAGGGAATTCGAGGACCAGTCGTTCACTGGGTTGGAGGGGGACAGAGACTTGAGGGTAATCTCTGCTTCGAGGTACATCTTGTCAAGCTCACAGGAAAAAATAGACGGGTTATCAGGTACATAATGAGGAAAAGTCACTGTCTCTTTGTTATCTGGTGGTACCCCGGAGGATTCAGGAAACAACTGGAGGTCCTCCGCCGGGTCAGAAGAGTGCAGAGGCTCAGAGAAAACAACTGCTTCAGAGTACACTAGGTCGGACTCACTGGAGGAAGCAGGCGAGGTATCGGGTACCGAGTATAGGAAAGTCTCTGTCCATTCACCACCAGGTGGCACCCCGAAGGGTTCTGAACACAACTGGAGGTCCTCCGCCTGGTCGGAGGGGTGTAGAGACTCGGGAGTAACCTCTGCTTCGGAGTACACTAGGTTGGACTCACTGGACGAAGCGAGCGAGGTATCAGGTACAGGATATAGGAAAGTCTCTGTCCATTCACCACCAGGTGGCACCCCGAAGGATTCTGAACACAACTGGAGGTCCTCCGCCTGGTCGGAGGGGTGTAGAGACTCAGGAGTAACCTCTGCTTCGGAGTACACTAGGTTGGACTCACTGGACGAAGCGAGCGAGGTATCAGGTACAGAGTATAGGAGAGTCTCTGTCCTTTCGCTACCAGGTAGCACCCCGAAGGGTTCAGGAGACAACTGGAGATCCTCCGCCTGGTCGGAGGGGTGTAGAGACTCGGGAGTAACTACCACTTTGGGGTACCCATTGTCAGGCTCACAGGACGAAGCGGACAAGGTATTGAGTACCGGGTGTAGAGAAGTCTCTCTCCATTTGTCATCGAGTGGTATCCCGGAGGATTCAGGAGGCAACAGGGGATCCTCCGCCAGGTAGTAGAGGTGCACAGACTCAGAGGTAACCACAGCTTTGGAGCATCCTTGGACATGCACACCGGTTAAAGAGAGAGAAGCATCTGATGCCGGGTGCAGGAAGTTCTCCTGTGTGGAGTCTGGATGGGCAGAAGTCTCTTCGGGCAGGAGAACTGGTGCACTACCCACGCACATTACCCATTGGGGTTTCTCCGGGATACAGGGAGATGAAGCTTCAGTAGGGACTTCAAGGTTGGGGACAGGAGGTCTCAGGGAGGACAGACCCTGGCGTGACGGCTTGCCTCTACGTCTAGCACGTCTGGACTGCCTCTTGAGGTTGAGAGAAGTATTCCGGAAAGCGTAGTCACCCTGTGAGGATTCTGGGTGGGCAGTAGTCTCATTGGGCTGGAGGACTATTGCGCTACCCACACACATTACCCATCGGGGCTGCTCCGGGATATTGGGAGGTGAAGCTTCAGCAGGAGCCTCCGGGTTAGGATCATCGAAGACCATTAGAAAGGCCACCAGGAAGGCCATTAGGTCCCGGAGGATCGGATCCTGTGTTTCATATAGGGGGTTGATCCATTCCAAGGCATCACCCGCCAGGTAAGACATCATAAAGGCCACTTTAGCCCAATCGGAAGGAAAGTAGAGAGGGTAGGCCTTAAAGTGTAGCATGCATTGCTCCACAAATGCACGACACTGTCTTGGATCCCCATAGTAACGTGGCGGATCCGCAGGAACGAGAGCTGATAGATCCATCTGGACGGTGCGTAATTTCGCCTGGAACTCAGCTAAGAGAAAAAAAATTTATTTATTTATTTTAATGCATATATTCGCTGGAAAACTTCTCAGAGGGCGAAGGCCGTGGGGCTCAACGGGAACCATGGCCTGAGCATGCTGTTATGCACACGCCCGGGCTAAGCGGCGTGTGCGTGTGATTGGTAGTGATTCCACTGGACCGTGCCGGAGAGTGAATGCCTGGAGGGGCGTGACTAGGTATTCACCCGATCCGACCAGGGTCGCACGACGGCATACGACGCCAGTGCACCAAGGAGGAACCGAGCAGAGGGACCAGGTGCTACTCCAGGACAGACCCCGGACACGGCTGTTGACCCACACAGGGGAATACAGGAACAGGCTGGTAGGCTGGCACACAGACTGGTGGGTATAGGCAGGCACGACTGGTATGCAGGCAGGCGGGTATGCAGGCAGGGGGGTAAAGGCAAGCACAGCTAGAGTGCAGACAGGGAGGCACTAGCAGGTAGGAACACAGGCGGGATAGGACCCAGTACACACCGGGACTCAGGAACAATACAGGCAGAAGGGTACAGGCAGGGCAGGACAGGACTGCCGGAGCAGCGGGCAGAAGCAGGGCAGGACAGGACTCTGTTCACACGGAACAGACAGGAAGGGAAAGACAGAGCCAGACACCCACAGGGTACTTGCAGTGAAGTAGCGAGTGGACCACAAACTCACAAACGGGAGTACAGAGACAACAGGCAGGAGTTAGGTACGAGTTCAGACTCTGCAGAAAAAGGAAGGGAACGGACATAGAGGAAAAACAGGTAAAGGATAGGAGAGAGTTCAGACTGGAACTGAGTGTACGGAGGAGACCGACACTGCAGCGGGATACAGGAGCGGGTCTGGGAATACTGCCCCCAGAGAGGCGGGAAGAACAGGCAAGGAGCGTGTTCAGACAGGACAGACAAGATACACAGAAAGGACTCAGTTCAGACACGGGAACTAATACCGCAAAGCAGGAGACATACAGGACTTAGTTCAGACACGGGAACTAATACCGCAAAGCAGGAGACATACAGGACACAGTTCAGACAGGCCTGGAAATACAGCCTCCAGGAAAGGCAGACAAGGAAACAAAGACGGGACCTGGCACCTTCAGAGTGCAAACACACACTGAAGGAAAACACTATGCTCAGGCAGGAATAGAAGGGAGCTGCTGAGCTATATACCAAGTGTCAGACAGCAATAGGCTGAGGACGCACAAGGGGTGTGACCCACAGCAGGTACAAAAAGCAGGAAGTGATCGGGCGCCGCCCTTAAGCAGCAGAGACAGACACAAACAGACAGCATGGAGGGAAGCCAGAGAGACACTCTGGACAGGAGATCAAGTGCGCTCTCTTGCACAGTGGGAGATGGACCACCATGCAAGGACGCCGCCAGGTATGTTACAACACCTCCTAACAGAAATAGTAGCAGACAGACGAACAAACAAAATAGATAGAACATAGAGGTCCGTAGACCAAGCAAACTAACAGAGTTAGATACAGAGCACAGGCTAGCTAGAAAGTAGATATACAATGAAGTCCAGCAAAGCCAGAAGGGCGGAGCAGGACTAAATAGGCCAACAAGGTCATGTGACCAGCAAAGGAAAAAAAAACCTAACAGCAAGGTTCTAACAATACATTCCTGTTTGGAGTATTTATCTAGTGTTTTAGGGCTTTCTCTTCCTACCTCTAGTACTGAGCTGTGAGCTCTGACTTCCTCTCACTATCCTAAATCACCCTAGAATGGCTGCTGCATTCCCTGACTCGGCTTTTATACAGGCTCTGACAGTCCCTGCTGATTGGCTGTGCTATACCATGTGATGTGATAGCTGCAAGGCATTATATGGAAGCTGTGTGGTCATTTCAGCCTTCTGTGGCTGCTGCAGTTATCTCCAATGTGTAAAACCATGGCGGAATTTTTTGGGGGCGATTCACTCAGCTGTGAGCTGGACTAGATCAAGACGAGTCACTGACAAAAAGCAGAAACCTTGAAAATGGAGAACAATCAAAACTCAAATAGGGAAGAATCCTTCAAACAATTTCCAGAATAGAAAGTTGTACATTGATTGCACAATGCACAAAAATGTTATAAGTTTTGGATTTTTTACTGCAGCTCCGCCACCTTTTTAAAATGGAGGAACGATACCAAACACGACCTGAGAAAGTCACTATAATGGTGTGAATTATAGCAGATGTGCGCTGCACGTCTTACACTGACGCGCGTCTCAGAATCACTTTGGCGCGTGTTACTCCTACCGATTCTGGAAAAGGCGGCAATGCAAAACGCCATTGAGGAATTCCCATCTGAGTCCATTACAGAGCTGCAGAGTGTTTTCTATCCACACATTATACATGTTTATTATTAGATAATACTGAACTGTCCCTTTAACGTGAGGCGATGCCGCTGCTAATAGAGCAGCAGCGATGAGTGACACGATGTGTCCCGGGGTGTAAAGGTTGCAATTGTGAGAATATAATCGGTTGTCTTTGCCCAGGGCTACACTCACTCCCCCCAGAGAAGCAGTGATCTGTCTGTCAGTGCAGACCCTCCTTGTTGTCACCATGCTGTGAATCCCGACTATGAGCTCCGCCGCCCCCTTGTGACCTCCGCTGACTGCGCACTTATAATAACTTCCCCTAATTGCCTGACTGTGCTAATTAATGAGCGACCCGTCCTCATGTTCATGCGGGGAGGTCAGGAACATAATTGTGCTTGTCATTGCTCACTTCCTATAATAATGGCCTCAATTCCCAGAAGGATCCACTAATGTGATGGGATCTATCAACAGCCCCGAGAAGTCTCCTAAATGCAGAGCTGCAATGTGTCAGCTGCCCAAAGGTCTGGACCTCAATGCAACAAGGTTGTGAAGATTCCTCATAGGAGAAGTCGGGGCCATCGATACATGGAATAGCCTTATACCATTGTATCCTGATTATATAGGACAAGGAATTCTGGCCGATTGTAATAGGTTTTAGTAGGAAGGCGGAGTGTGGAGTAGTGATGAGGAGGGTAGAGTAGGAAGGAGGAGTGTGGGGTAGTGAGGAGGAGTATGGAGTAGCGAGGAGGAGCGTAGAGTAGTAAGGAGGAGTGTGGAGTAGCGAGGAGAAGTATGGAGTAGCGAGGAGGAGCATAGAGTAGGAAGGAGGAGTGTGGAATAGCGAGGAGGAGTGTGGAGTAGGAAGGAGGAGTGTAGAGCAGGAAGGAGGAGTGTGGAGTAGCGAGTAGGAGTGTAGAGCAGGAAGGAGGAGTGTGGAGTAGCGAGGAGGAGTGTGGAGTAGAGAGTAGGAATGTAGAGTAGCAAGGAGGAGTGTGGAGTAGCAAGGAGGAGTGTGGAGCGGGAAGGAGGAGTGTGGAGGAGCGTAGAGTAGGAAGGAGGAGTGTAGAGTAGCGAGGAGGAGTGTGGAGTAGAGAGTAGAAATGTAGAGGAGGAAGGAGGAGTGTGGAGTAGCGATGGGGAGCGTATAGTAGGAAGGAGGAGTGTGGAGTAGCGATGGGGAGTGTATAGTATGAAGGAGGAGTGTGGAGTAGCGAGGAGGAGCGTAGAGTAGGAAGGAGGAGTGTGGAGTAGCAAGGAGGAGTGTGGAGTAGTGAGTAGGAGTGTGGAGTAGTGAGGAGGAGCACAGAGCAGGAAGGAGGAGTGTGGAGTAGCGAGGAGGAGCGTAGAGTAGCAAGGAGGAGTGTGGAGCAGCAATGAGGAGCGTAGAGTAAGGAGGAGCGTAGCGTAGTGAGGAATGTGGAGTAGCGAGGAGAACCGTGGAGTAGCGAGAAAGAGCATAGAGTAGCAAGGAGGAGTGTGAAGTAGCGATGAGCGTAGACTAGGGAGGAGTCTAGCATAGTGAGGGGGAGGGTGGAGGAGCGTCGAGTAGCGTGAAGTAAGCAGTATCAAGGAGGATCTTTGAGTAGCGAGGAGACATGAGTAGTAGCAAGGAGGAGCTTCGAGTAGCAAAGAGGAGCATAGAGTAATGAGAAGGAGCGTGGAGCAGTGAGGAGGAGAGTACAGTATTGTGCAAGAGAGTAGACTAGAGGGAAAGAGAGTGTCGTAGCGAGGAATAGTTAGGAGGAGTGTAGAGTAGTAAGAAGAAGCATAGAGAAGCAAGGTGGAGTGTGGAATAGCAAAGAAGAGTGTGGATTAGCGACGAAGAGCGTGAAGTAGAGAGGAGCAGTGTGGAATAGCGAGGAGTATAAGTAGATCCACATAGAAGCCAGCGTTTGTAGTACTCTATAAACAATTCCGTTCATTGTTCAATTAAAAACATGATTGGTAAAGTGCAGCAACTAAAATAATAATAATATATGTATATAACAATGGTAGAGAATGGACGGCATCTATTCAGGCATCCGGGCAACTAGTTTCTGACCAGTGTGGTCCTTAGTCTGTGCCTGGGAAACCCCATCCTGCTACATAGGTTATGCGTTCAGGATTCAATTAAAATCTCAATCAGGTGAGTGTAAATAACAAAGCCATGAAAACATATATAAATAAGTATACAAATATGAGTAGCGAGGAGTAGTGCAAAGCATTGAGCAGCAAGGAGGAGTGTGAAATAGTGAGGAGGAGTGTGGAGTAGGAAGGAGGAGTGTGGCGTAGCGAGGAGGAGGGTAGAGTAGGAAGGAGGAGTGTGGAGTAGTGAGGAGGAGTGTGGAGTAGCGAGGAGAAGTATGGAGTAGGAAGAAGGAGTGTGGAGTAGTGAGAAGGAGTGTGGAGTAGCGAGGAGGAGTGTGGAGAAGGAAGAAGGAGTGTGGGGTAGAGAGGAGGAGCATAGAGTAGAGAGGAGGAGTGTGGAGTAGCGAGGAGGAGCGTAGAATAGTAAGGAGGAGTGTGGAGTAGCGAGGAGGAGCGTAGAGTAGCGAGGAGGAGCGTAGAGTAGGACCTCTGAGTGTGGAGTAGCAAGGAGGAGTGTGGAGTAGGAAGGAGTGTGGAGTAGGAAGGAGGAGTGTGGAGTAGTGAGGAGGAGTGTGGAGTAGGAATGAGCAGTGTGGAGTAGTGAGGAGGAGTGTGGAGTAGGAAGGAGGAGTGTGGAGTAGGAAGGAGGAGTGTGGAGTAGGAAGGAGGAGTGTGGAGTAGCGAGGAGGAGTGTAGAGTAGCGAGGAGGAGTGTGGAGTAGTAAGTAGTGAGGAGGAGTGTGGAGTAGTGAAGAGGAGTGTGGAGTAGCGACGAGGAGTGGGAGTAGCGAGGAGTGTGGAGTAGGAAGGAGAACTGGAGTAGCGAGGAGGAGCGTAGAGTAGGAAGGAGGAGTGTGGAGTAGCGAGGAATGAGGAGTGTGGAGTAGTGAGGAGGAGTGTGGAGTAGTGAGGAGGAGTGTGGAGTAGTGTGGTGTAGTGAGGAGCAGTGTGGAGTAGCAAGGAGGAGTGTGGAGTAGCGAGGAGGAGTGTGGAGTAGGAAGGAGGAGTGTGGAGCAACGAGGAGGAGCATAGAGTAGGAAGGAGAAGTGTGGAGAAGTGAGGAGCGAGGAGGAGTGTGGAGTAGCGAGGAGGAGTGTGGAGCGGTGAGCAGTGAGGAGGAGCGTGGAGTAGCGAGGAGGAGTGTGGAGTAGGAAGGAGGAGTGTGGAGTAGCGAGGAGGAGCGTAGAGTAAAGGAGGAGTGTGGAGGAGCAAGGAAGAGTGTGGAGTAGCGAGCAGGAGTGTGGAGTAGCGAGCAGGAGTGTGGAGTAGAAAGGAGGAGTGTGGAGTAGAAAGGAGGAGTGTGGAGTAGAAAGGAGGAGTGTGGAGTAGGAAGGAGGAGTGTGGAGTAGTGAGGAGGAGTGTGGAGTAGGAATGAGCAGTGTGGAGTAGTGAGGAGTGTGGAGTAGGAAGGAGAAGTGTGGAGTAGCGAGGAGAAGTGTGGAGTAGCGAGGAGAAGTGTGGAGCGGTGAGCAGTGAGGAGGAGCGTGGAGTAGCGAGGAGGAGTGTGGAGTAGGAAGGAGGAGTGTGGAGTAGCGAGGAGGAGCGTAGAGTAAAGGAGGAGTGTGGAGGAGCGAGGAGGAGTGTGGAGTAGCGAGCAGGAGTGTGGAGTAGCGAGCAGGAGTGTGGAGTAGAAAGGAGGAGTGTGGAGTAGAAAGGAGGAGTGTGGAGTAGCGAGGAGGAGTGTGGAGCGGTGAGCAGTGAGGAGGAGCGTGGAGTAGCGAGGAGGAGTGTGGAGTAGGAAGGAGGAGTGTGGAGTAGCGAGGAGGAGCGTAGAGTAAAGGAGGAGTGTGGAGGAGCGAGGAGGAGTGTGGAGTAGCGAGCAGGAGTGTGGAGTAGCGAGCAGGAGTGTGGAGTAGAAAGGAGGAGTGTGGAGTAGAAAGGAGGAGTGTGGAGTAGAAAGGAGGAGTGTGGAGTAGGAAGGAGGAGTGTGGAGTAGTGAGGAGGAGTGTGGAGTAGGAATGAGCAGTGTGGAGTAGTGAGGAGTGTGGAGTAGGAAGGAGAAGTGTGGAGTAGCGAGGAGAAGTGTGGAGTAGCGAGGAGAAGTGTGGAGTAGCGAGGAGGAGTGTGGAGTAGCGAGGAGGAGTGTGGATTAGTGAGGAGGAGTGTGGTGTAGAAAGGAGGAGTGTGGAGTAACGAGGAGAAGCATAGAGTAGGAAGGAGGAGTGTGGAGTAGCTAGGAGGAGCATAGAGTAGGAAGGAGGAGTGTGGAGTAGCGAGGAGGAGTGTGGAGTTGGAAGGAGGAGTGTGGAGTAGGAAGGAGGAGTGTGGAGTAGTGAGGAGGAGTGTGGAGTAGTGAGGAGGAGTGTGGAGTAGTGAGGAGGAGTGTGGAGTAGGAAGGAGGAGTGTGGAGTAGGAAGGAGGAGTGTGGAGTAGTGAGGAGGAGTGTGGAGTAGTGAGGAGGAGTGTGGAGGAGCGAGGAGGAGTGTGGAGTAGCGAGCAGGAGTGTGGAGTAGCGAGCAGGAGTGTGGAGTAGAAAGGAGGAGTGTGGAGTAGAAAGGAGGAGTGTGGAGTAGAAAGGAGGAGTGTGGAGTAGGAAGGAGGAGTGTGGAGTAGTGAGGAGGAGTGTGGAGTAGGAATGAGCAGTGTGGAGTAGTGAGGAGTGTGGAGTAGGAAGGAGAAGTGTGGAGTAGCGAGGAGAAGTGTGGAGTAGCGAGGAGAAGTGTGGAGTAGCGAGGAGGAGTGTGGAGTAGCGAGGAGGAGTGTGGATTAGTGAGGAGGAGTGTGGTGTAGAAAGGAGGAGTGTGGAGTAACGAGGAGAAGCATAGAGTAGGAAGGAGGAGTGTGGAGTAGCTAGGAGGAGCATAGAGTAGGAAGGAGGAGTGTGGAGTAGCGAGGAGGAGTGTGGAGTTGGAAGGAGGAGTGTGGAGTAGGAAGGAGGAGTGTGGAGTAGTGAGGAGGAGTGTGGAGTAGTGAGGAGGAGTGTGGAGTAGTGAGGAGGAGTGTGGAGTAGGAAGGAGGAGTGTGGAGTAGGAAGGAGGAGTGTGGAGTAGGAAGGAGGAGTGTGGAGTTGCGAGGAGGAGTGTGGAGTAGCGAGGAGGAGTGTGGAGTAGTGGTCAAGAGGAGTGTGGAGTAGTGAGGAGGAGCGTAGAGTAGGAAGGAGGAGTGTGGAGTAGCGAGGAGGAGCGTGGAGTAGGAAGGAAGAGTGTGGAGTAGCGAGGAGTGAGGAGGAGTGTGGAGTAGTGAGGAGGAGTGGGGAGTAGTGAGGAGGGGTGTGGTGTAGTGAAGAGGAGTGTGGAGTAGCGATGAGGAGTGTGGAGTAGCGATGAGGAGTGTGGAGTAGGAAGGAGGAGTGTGGAGTAGGAAGGAAGTGGGTGGAGTAGTGAGGAGGAGTGTGGAGTAGAGAGGAGGAGTGTGAGGTAGCGAGGAGGAGCGTGGAGTAGGAAGGAAGAGTGTGGAGGAGTGAGGAGGAGTGTGGAGTAGCGAGGAGGAGTGGAGAGTAGTGAGGAGGGGTGTGGAGTAGTGAAGAGGAGTGTGGAGTAGCAATGAGGAGTGTGGAGTAGGAAGGAGGAGTGTGGAGTAGGAAGGAAGAGGGTGGAGTAGGAAGGAGGAGTGTGGAGTAGCGAGGAGGAGTGTGGAGTAGTGAGTGAGGAGGAGCGTAGAGTAGGAAGGAGTGTGGAGTAGTGAGGAGGAGTGTGGAGTAGCGAGGAGGAGCGTAGAGTAGGAAGGAGTGTGGAGTAGCAAGGAGGAGCGTAGAGTAGGAAGGAGTGTGGAGTAGCGAGGAAAAGTGGAGTAGGAAGGAGGAGTGTGGAGTAGGAAGGAGGAGCGTAGAGTATGAAGGAGTGTGGAGTAGCGAGGAGGAGTGTGGAGTAGTGAGGAGGAGCATAGGGCAGTGAGGCGGAGCATGGAGCAGCGAGATGGAGCAGCAGAGAGGAGCGTGGAGTAGTGAAGAACATGTTGCAGTGAGGAGAAACCTGGAGCAGCGAGGAAGAGAATGGAGTAGGGGGGAGGCGTGTGGTGTAGTGAGGAAGAGTTTAGGTTAGAAAGGAGGAGCGTAGAGCAACAAGGAGGAGCGTGGGTCAGCAAAGAGGAGAGTAGGGCAGGGAGGAGGAGCGTGGGCAGTGTTTTACCGCCAATGGTGGCAGATCACGTAGCCGCTATGAGGCCCGTGAGTCGGGGGGGGGCAGTGCCGGCGCCGAACCCCCCCCCCCCGCGCATCGTACTTTCAACTCTTTCGTCAACAAACAATGATTGGAGAGGGAGTAGTCAGCTGATGGAGGACTATATGGGGCCCATTATACTGTATGGAAGACTATATGAGGCCCATAATACTGTATGGAGGACTATGTGGGGCCCATTATACTGTATGGAGCATTATATGGGGCCCATTACACTGTATGGAGGACTATATGGGGCCCATTATACTGTATGGAGGACTATATGGGGCCCATTATACTGTATGGAGGACTATATGGGGCCCATAATACTGTATGGAGGACTATGTGAGGTCATTATACTGTATGGAGGACTATATGGGGCCCATAATACTGTGTGGAGCAATATATGGGGCCCATTATACTGTATGGAGGACTATATGGGGTCCATTATACTGTATGGAGGACTATATGGGGCCCATTGTACTGTATGGAGGACTATATGGGGCCCATAATACTGTATGGAGGACTATGTGGGGTCATTATACTGTATGGAGGACTATGTGGGGCCCATTATACTGTATGGAGCATTATATGGGGCCCATTATACTGTATGGAGGACTATATGGGGCCCATTATACTGTATGGAGGACTATATGGGGCCCATTATACTGTATGGAGGACTATATGGGGCCCATAATACTGTGTGGAGCAATATATGGGGCCCATTATACTGTATGGAGGACTATATGGGGTCCATTATACTGTATGGAGGACTATATGGGGCCCATTATACTGTATTGAGGACTATATGGGGCCCATTATACTGTATGGAGCGCTATATGGGGCCCATAATACTGTATGGAGGACTATGTGAGGTCATTATACTGTATGGAGGACTATATGGGGCCCATAATACTGTGTGGAGCAATATATGGGGCCCATTATACTGTATGGAGGACTATATGGGGTCCATTATACTGTATGGAGGACTATATGGGGCCCATTATACTGTATGGAGGACTATATGGGGCCCATAATACTGTATGGAGGACTATGTGGGGTCATTATACTGTATGGAGGACTATGTGGGGCCCATTATACTGTATGGAGCATTATATGGGGCCCATTATACTGTATGGAGGACTATATGGGGCCCATTATACTGTATGGAGGACTATATGGGGCCCATTATACTGTATGGAGGACTATATGGGGCCCATAATACTGTGTGGAGCAATATATGGGGCCCATTATACTGTATGGAGGACTATATGGGGTCCATTATACTGTATGGAGGACTATATGGGGCCCATTATACTGTATTGAGGACTATATGGGGCCCATTATACTGTATGGAGCACTATATGGGGTCCCTTATACTATATGGAGCACTATATCGGGCCCCTTATAATGTATGGAGCACTATATGGGGCCCATTATACTGTATGGAGGACTATGTGGTGCCCATAATACTGTATGGAAGACTGTGGGACACATAATACTGTATGGAGCACTATGTGGTGTCCACAATACTGTATGGAAGCTGATGGGGTGCCCAAAATACTGTATGGAGGACTATGCGGTGCCCAAAATACTGTATGGAAGACTATGGGGTGCCCAAAATACTGTATGGAGGACTATGGGGTGCCCAAAATACTGTATGGAGGACTATGTGGGGCCATTATACTGTATGGAGAACTATGTGGGGCCCACTATACTGTATGGAGGACTATGTGGGGCCCACTATACTGTATGGAGGACTATGTGGTGCCCATTATACTGTATGGAGGACTATGTGGTGCCCATTATACTGTATGGAGAACTATGTGGGACCCATTATACTGTATGTAGGACTATGTGGTGCCCATTATACTGTATGGAGAACTATGTGGGACCCATTATACTGTATGGAGGACTATGTGGGGCCATTATTCTGTATGGAGGACTATGTGGGGCCCATTGTACTGTATGGAGGACTATGTGGGGCCCATTATACTGTATGGAGGACTATGTGGGGCCCACTATACTGTATGGAGGACTATGTGAGCCCATTATACTGTATGGAGGACTATGGGGTGCCCATAATACTGTATGGAGGACTATAGAGGTGAGTATCCAGCAACAGGTCCGGAAGAGAATGATTAAAAACTATTTTTTTTATTCCGAATACATTAAAAGCCAAAAAAGAAAAAAAAATTGGAGACTGTCCCTGGGGACTATACCCAGTTACTCCAGTAGATCTGACTCGTTTTGAACTGTTGTGCCAGACTATGAATAAGAAATACCTAGTTCAAAACGAGGGGGGTCATTATACTATATTGAGGGCTAGAGGGGGCCGTTATACTGTTTGCAGGTCAATGTTGGGGGGCATTATACTGTTGTTTGGAGGGCTGGGTAGGGGTCATTATACTATTTGGAGGGCTAGTCGGGGCCATTATACAGTGTGGATGATAGTATTGACACTATCATATTGAGTGCAGAGTTGTGGGGGCCATTATACAGCTTGGAGAGGTGTGTGGCGATCACAATTGGGGCATCATACTGTGTTGGGGTCACCATACTTTCCCGGGGGAGTTGAGGGGTGGGTTACAGTAGGGTTATCATACCGTGTGTGTGGAGGGTACTGTGGAGGAATTCACTGTGGGGGTATCACACTGTGTTTCGGGGGGGACACTATAGTGGGCATCATACTTTATGGGGGCAATGAAAGAGCAATCTAGGGGCTTCAATGGGAGGAAGATTACTTGTAATGGCTGCAAAGTTGTGAGATATACTCTTCCGTGACCCCACCAAATATTAAGGTATTGGGGGGGCCAAATAGAACCCCATGATTTCTATGTACGCCCCTGAGCGTGGAGCAGCAGGGAGGAGTGTGGAATAGTGAGGAGCATGGAGCAGCGAGGAGCATGGAGCTGTGAGGATAAGCATGAAGTAGCAAGGAGGAGCATGAAGCAGTGAGATGGAGCGTAGAGTAATGAGTAGAAAGGGCCACCATCAGGACATTACTGCCCTTACTGGCGTATGGGGCCTGGTGAGCAGATGGGCTCAGATTTAGGCCCCTCCTCTGATCACCGGGCCCCAGCGAACTGAACTTGCGTCCTCAGACGCAGGTTCACTTGAAATCTATTGCTGTGCAGGAGTCTTCCCTCCCGGCAATAGCTAACAGTCGCCAGCCAATCACAGGCCGGCAGCTGACGTCAGCGCACACATCGCTGGCATATGACGTCACTGCCGGCCTGTGACTGGCTGGTGTCCGCGCCTCAAATCAACAAAGGAGAGTCGCCGCTGGACCGGAGGCAAGGTAAGGAGAAACTATTTTTATTTTACTTTTTTGTAAAGCCGCAGCATGGGGGCACAATGGAGACATGGGGGCAGAATGAAGACATGGGGGCAGAATGGGAGATGACACATCGGGGCATATGAATGGGAGCTGACACATGGGGGCAGAATGGGAGATGACACATGGGGGCAGAATGGGAGATGACACATGGGGGCAGAATGGGAGATGACACATGGGGCAGAATGGGAGATGACACATGGGGCAGAATGGGAGATGACACATGGGGCAGAATGGGAGATGACACAAGGGCTGAATGGGAGATGACACATGGGGGCAGAATGGGAGATGACACATGGGGGCAGAATGGGAGATGACACACGGGGGCAGAATGGGAGATGACACATGGGGGCAGAATGGGAGATGATATATGGGGGCAGAATGGGAGATGATATATGGGGGCAGAATGGGAGATGATATATGGGGGCAGAATGGGAGATGACACATGGGGCAGAATGGGAGATGACACATGGGGCAGAATGGGAGATGACACATGGGGCAGAATGGGAGATGATATATGGGGGCAGAATGGGAGATGACACATGGGGGCAGAATGGGAGATGACACATGGGGGCAGAATGGGAGATGATATATGGGGGCAGAATGGGAGATGATATATGGGGGCAGAATGGGAGATGATATATGGGGGCAGAATGGGAGATGATATATGGGGGCAGAATGGGAGATGACACATGGGGCAGAATGGGAGATGACACATGGGGCAGAATGGGAGATGATATATGGGGGCAGAATGGGAGATGACACATGGGGGCAGAATGGGAGATGACACATGGGGGCAGAATGGGAGATGACACATGGGGGCAGAATGGGAGATGACACATGGGGGCAGAATGGGAGATGATATATGGGGGCAGAATGGGAGATGATATATGGGGGCAGAATGGGAGATAACACATGGGGCAGAATGGGAGATGACACATGGGGCAGAATGGGAGATGACACATGGGGCAGAATGGGAGATGACACATGGGGCAGAATGGGAGATGACACATGGAGGCAGAATGGGAAATGACACATGGGGGCAGAATGGGAGATGACACATGGGGGCAGAATGGGAGATGACACATGGGGCAGAATGGGAGATGACACATGGGGCAGAATGGGAGATGAGACATGGGGGCAGAATGGGAGATGACACATGGGGGCAGAATGGGAGATGACACATGGGGGCAGAATGGGAGATGACACATGGGGGCAGAATGGGAGATGACACATGGGGGCAGAATGGGAGATGACACATGGGGGCAGAATGGGAGATGAGACATGGGGGGCAGAATGGGAGATGACACATGGGGGCAGAATGGGAGATGACACATGGGGGCAGAATGGGAGATGACACATGGGGGCAGAATGGGAGATGACACATGGGGCAGAATGGGAGATGACACATGGGGCAGAATGGGAGATGATATATGGGGGCAGAATGGGAGATGACACATGGGGGCAGAATGGGAGATGACATGGGGGCAGAATGGGAGATGACACATGGGGGCAGAATGGGAGATGACACATGGGGTCAGAATGGGAGATGATATATGGGGGCAGAATGGAGATGACACACAGGCAGAATGGAGAGACAAATGGGCTCAGAATGGGAGATGATATATGGGGGCAGAATGGGAGATAACATGGGGGCAGAATTGGAGATGACACATGGGGCAGAATGGGAGATGACACGAGGCAGAATGGAGAGACAAATGGGGCAGAATGGAGAGACGGCATGGGGCAGAATGGAGGGACAGCATGGGGCAGGATGAAGTCACATGGAGCCAGGATGGGAGAACACAAGGTTTCAGCAATGACACATGTGGGGTCCAGAATGGAGTACATATGGGGCCAGGATGTGGGACATTATTACTGTAGGGGCTAATTAAAGTATATTATTACTGCTGTGATGTATTTTATTTTTGAGGATACTGTTTTCAGTGGGGAGGGGTTGGTCCTGTTACTGTTACTTTTTTTCTTCATCTTTTGTAGTGTAGATGTTGGAGAAAAATTGGGGAATTTGCTCTGGAAACTACTCTAGATAACTGTGTTATTTTCTGCAGAGACGAGTCCTGACTGGAAGAAGTGATGGCAGTCTGTTCTGGATGAACAAGAAAAGTGAAGATGAAGGACTTCTTCTAGAGATTTCACCAGTGAGTCAGTGTGTTACCTGTACACTGTATACAGAGCTCCTGTGTATAATGTCACTGGTGATCCCTGTATTACCTGTACACTATATACTATACACAGAGCTCCTGTGTATAATGTCACTGGTGATCACTGTATTACCTGTACACTGACACTATATACAGAGCTCCTGTGTATAATGTCACTGGTGATCACTGTATTACCTGTACACTGACACTATATACAGAGCTCCTGTGTATAATGTCACTGATGATCACTGTATTACCTGTACACTGACACTATATACAGAGCTCCTGTGTATAATGTCACTGGTGATCACTGTATTACCTGTACACTGACACTATATACAGAGCTCCTGTGTATAATGTCACTAGTGATCACTGTATTACCTGTACACTGACACTGTATACAGAGCTCCTGTGTATAATGTCACTGGTGATCACTGTATAACCTGTACACTGACACTGTATACAGAGCTCCTGTGTATAATGTCACTGGTGATCCCTGTATTACCTGTACACTATACACTATATACAGAGCTCCTGTGTATAATGTCACTGGTGATCACTGTATTACCTGAACACTGACACTGTTTATAGACCTCCTGTGTATAATGTCACTGGTGATCACTGTATTACCTGTACACTGACACTATATACAGAGCTCCGGTGTATAATGTCACTGGTGATCACTGTATTACCTGTACACTATATACTATATACAGAGCTCCTGTGTATAATGTCACTGGTGATCACTGTATTACCTGTACACTGACACTGTATACAGAGCTCCTGAGTATAATGTCACTGGTGATCACTGTTTTACCTGTACACTATACACTACATACAGAGCTACTGTGTATAATGTCACTGGTGATCAATGTATTACCTGTACACTGTATACAGAGCTCCTGTGTATAATGTCACTGGTGATCAGTGTATTACCTGTACACTATATACAGAGCTCCTGTGTATAATGTCACTGGTGATCCCTGTATTACCTGTACACTGACACTATATACAGAGCTCCTGTGTATAATGTCACTGTTGATCACTGTATTACCTGTACACTGACACTATATACAGAGCTCCTGTGCATAATATCACTGGTGATCACTGTATAACCTGTACACTGACAATATATACAGAGCTCCTGTGTATAATGTCACTGGTGATCACTGTATTACCTGTACACTATACACTATATACAGAGCTCCTGTGTATAATGTCACTGATGATCACTGTATTACCTGTACACTGACACTATATACAGAGCTCCTGTGTATAATGTCACTGGTGATCCCTGTATTACCTGTACACAGACACTATATACAGAGCTCCTGTGTATAATGTCACTGGTGATCACTGTATTACCAGTACACTGACACTATATACAGAGCTCCTGTGCATAATATCACTGGTTATCACTGTATAACCTGTACACTGACAATATATACAGAGCTCCTGTGTATAATGTCACTGGTGATCACTGTATTACCTGTACACTATATACAGAGCTCCTGTGTATAATGTCATTGGTGATCACTGTATTACCTGTACACTGACACTATATACAGAGCTCCTGTGTATAATGTCACTGGTGATCCCTGTATTACCTGTACACTATACACTATATACAGAGCTCCTGTGTATAATGTCACTGGTGATCCCTGTATTAACTATACACTATATACAGAGCTCCTGTGTATAATGTCATTGGTGATCACTGTATTACCTGTACACTGACACTATATACAGAGTTCCTGTGTATAATGTCTCTGGTGATTACTGTATTACCTGTACACTAACACTATATACAGAGCTACTGTGTATAATGTCACTGGTGATCACTGTATTACCTGTACACTATATACAGAGCTCCTGTGTATAATGTCATTGGTGATCACTGTATTACCTGTACACTGACACTATATACAGAGCTCCTGTGTATAATGTCACTGGTGAAACCTGTATCACCTGTACACTATACACTATATACAGAGCTGTGTATAATGTCACTGGAGATCACTGTATTACCTGTACTCTATACACTATATACAGAGCTCCTGTGCATAATGTCACTGGTGATCCCTGTATTACCTGTACACTATACAATATATACAGAGCTCCGGTGTATAATGTCACTGGTGATCACTGTATTACCTGTACACTATATACTATATACAGAGCTCCTGTGTATAATGTCACTGGTGATCACTGTATTGCCTGTACACTGACACTATATACAGAGCTCCTGTGCATAATATTACTGGTTATCACTGTATAACCTGTACACTGACAATATATACAGAGCTCCTGTGTATAATGACACTGGTGATCACTGTATTACCTGTACACTATATACAGAGCCCCTGTATATAAAGTCACTGATGATCACTGTATTACCTGTACACTATATACAGCGCTCCTGTGTTTAATGTCACTGGTGATCACTGTATTACCTGTACACTGACACTATATACAGAGCTCCTGTGCATAATATCACTGGTGATCACTGTATTACCTATACACTAACACTATATACAGAGCTCCTGTGTATAATATCACTGGTGATCACTGTATAACCTGTACACTGACACTATATACAGAGCTCCTGTGTATAATGTCACTGGTGATCACTGTATAACCTGTACACTGACAATATATACAGAGCTCCTGTGTATAATGTCACTGGTGATCACTGTATTACCTGTACACTATATACAGAGCTCCTGTGTATAATGTCATTGGTGATCACTGTATTACCTGTACACTGATACTATATACAGAGCTCCTGTGTATAATGTCACTGGTGATCCCTGTATTACCTGTACACTATACACTATATACAGAGCTCCTGTGTATAATGTCACTGGTGATCCCTGTATTACCTATACACTATATACAGAGCTCCTGTGTATAATGTCACTGGTGATCACTGTATTACCTGTACACTATATACTATATACAGAGCTCCTGTGTATAATGTCACTGGTGATCACTGTATTACCTGTACACTGACACTGTATACAGAGCTCCTGTGTATAATGTCACTGGTGATCCCTGTATTACCTGTACGCTATACACTATATAAAGAGCTCCTGTGTATAATGTCACTGGTGATCACTGTATTACCTGTACACTGACACTATATACAGAGCTTCTGTGTATAATGTCACTGGTGATCACTGTATTACCTGTACACTATATACTATATACAGAGCTCCTGTGTATAATGTCACTGGTGATCACTGTATTACCTGTACACTGACACTATATACAGAGCTCCTGAGTATAATGTCACTGGTGATCACTGTATTACCTGTACACTATACACTATATACAGAGCTCCTGTGTATAATGTCACTGGTGATCACTGTATTACCTGTACACTGTATACAGAGCTCCTGTGTATAATGTCACTGGTGATCACTGTATTACCTGTACACTGTATACAGCGCTCCTGTGTATAATGTCACTGGTGATCAGTGTATTACCTGTACACTATATACAGAGCTCCTGTGTATAATGTCACTGGTGATCCCTGTATTACCTGTACACTGAGACTACATACAGAGCTCCTGTGTATAATGTCACTGGTGATCACTGTATTACCTGTACACCTACACTATATACAGAGCTCCTGTGCATAATATCACTGGTGATCACTGTATAACCTGTACACTGACAATATATACAGAGCTCCTGTACATAATATCACTGGTTATCACTGTATAACCTGTACACTGACAATATATACAGAGCTCCTGTGTATAATGTCACTGGTGATCACGGTATTACCTGTACACTATACACTATATACAGAGCTCCTGTGTATAATGTCACTGGTGATCACTGTATTACCTGTACACTGACACTATATACAGAGCTACTGTGTATAATGTCACTGGTGATCCCTGTATTACCTGTACACAGACACTATATACAGAGCTCCTGTGTATAATGTCACTGGTGATCACTGTATTACCTGTACACTGACACTATATACAGAGCTCCTGTGCATAATATTACTGGTTATCACTGTATAACCTGTACACTGACAATATATACAGAGCTCCTGTGTATAATGTCACTGGTGATCACTGTATTACCTGTACACTATATACAGAGCTCCTGTGTATAATGTCATTGGTGATCACTGTATTACCTGTACACTATACACTATATACAGAGCTCCTCTGTATAATGTCACTGGTGATCCCTGTATTACCTGTACACTATACACTATATACAGAGCTCCTGTGTATAATGTCACTGGTGATCCCTGTATTAACTATACACTATATACAGAGCTCCTGTGTATAATGTCATTGGTGATCACTGTATTACCTGTACACTGACACTATATACAGAGCTCCTGTGTATAATGTCACTGGTGATCACTGTATTACCTGAACACTGACACTGTATACAGAGCTCCTGTGTATAATGTCACTGGTGATCACTGTATTACCTGTACACTGACACTATATACAGAGCTACTGTGTATAATGTCACTGGTGATCACTGTATTACCTGTACACTATATACTATATACAGAGCTCCTGTGTATAATGTCACTGGTGATCACTGTATTACCTGTACACTGACACTGTATACAGAGCTCCTGAGTATAATGTCACTGGTGATCACTGTATTACCTGTACACTATACACTATATACAGAGCTCCTGTGTATAATGTCACTGGTGATCACTGTATTACCTGTACACTGTATACAGAGCTCCTGTGTATAATGTCACTGGTGATCACTGTATTACCTGTACACTGTATACAGCGCTCCTGTGTATAATGTCACTGGTCATCAGTGTATTACCTGTACACTATATACAGAGCTCCTGTGTATAATGTCACTGGTGATCCCTGTATTACCTGTACACTGACACTATATACAGAGCTCCTGTGTATAATGTCACTGGTGATCACTGTATTACCTGTACACTGACACTATATACAGAGCTCCTGTGCATAATATCACTGGTGATCACTGTATAACCTGTACACTGACACTATATACAGAGCTCCTGTGCATAATATCACTGGTTATCACTGTATAACCTGTACACTGACAATATATACAGAGCTCCTGTGTATAATGTCACTGGTGATCACTGTATTACCTGTACACTATACACTATATACAGAGCTCCTGTGTATAATGTCACTGGTGATCACTGTATAACCTGTACACTGACAGTATATACAGAGCTACTGTGTATAATGTCACTGGTGATCCCTGTATTACCTGTACACAGACACTATATACAGAGCTCCTGTCTATAATGTCACTGGTGATCACTGTATTACCTGTACACTGACACTATATACAGAGCTCCTGTGCATAATATTACTGGTTATCACTGTATAACCTGTACACTGACAATATATACAGTGCTCCTGTGTATAATGTCACTGGTGATCACTGTATTACCTGTACACTATATACAGAGCTCCTGTGTATAATGTCATTGGTGATCACTGTATTACCTGTACACTATACAATATATACAGAGCTCCTCTGTATAATGTCACTGGTGATCCCTGTATTACCTGTACACTGTACACTTTATACAGAGCTCCTGTGTATAATGTCACTGGTGATCCCTGTATTACCTGTACACTATACACTATATACAGAGCTCCTATGTATAATGTCACTGGTGATCCCTGTATTAACTATACACTATATACAGAGCTCCTGTGTATAATGTCATTGGTGATCACTGTATTACCTGTACACTGACACTATATACAGAGCTCCTGTGTATAATGTCACTGGTGATCACTGTATTACCTGAACACTGACACTGTATACAGAGCTCCTGTGTATAATGTCATTGGTGATCACTGTATTACCTGTACACTGACACTATATACAGAGCTTCTGTGTATAATGTCACCGGTGATCACTGTATTACCTGTACACTATATACTATATACAGAGCTCCTGTGTATAATGTCACTGGTGATCACTGTATTACCTGTACACTGACACTGTATACAGAGCTCCTGAGTATAATGTCACTGGTGATCACTGTATTACCTGTACACTATACACTATATACAGAGCTCCTGTGTATAATGTCACTGGTGATCACTGTATTACCTGTACACTGTATACAGAGCTCCTGTGTATAATGTCACTGGTGATCACTGTATTACCTGTACACTGTATACAGCGCTCCTGTGTATAATGTCACTGGTGATCAGTGTATTACCTGTACACTATATACAGAGCTCCTGTGTATAATGTCACTGGTGATCCCTGTATTACCTGTACACTGACACTATATACAGAGCTCCTGTGTATAATGTCACTGGTGATCACTGTATTACCTGTACACTGACACTATATACAGAGCTCCTGTGCATAATATCACTGGTGATCACTGTATAACCTGTACACTGACACTATATACAGAGCTCCTGTGCATAATATCACTGGTTATCACTGTATAACCTGTACACTGACAATATATACAGAGCTCCTGTGTATAATGTCACTGGTGATCACTGTATTACCTGTACACTATACACTATATACAGAGCTCCTGTGTATAATGTCACTGGTGATCACTGTATTACCTGTACACTATACACTATATACAGAGCTCCTGTGTATAATGTCACTGGTGATCACTGTATTACCTGTACACTGACACTATATACAGAGCTACTGTGTATAATGTCACTGGTGATCCCTGTATTACCTGTACACAGACACTATATACAGAGCTCCTGTGTATAATGTCACTGGTGATCACTGTATTACCTGTACACTGACACTATATACAGAGCTCCTGTGCATAATATTACTGGTTATCACTGTATAACCTGTACACTGACAATATATACAGAGCTCCTGTGTATAATGTCACTGGTGATCACTGTATTACCTGTACACTATATACAGAGCTCCTGTGTATAATGTCATTGGTGATCACTGTATTACCTGTACACTATACACTATATACAGAGCTCCTCTGTATAATGTCACTGGTGAGCCCTGTATTACCTGTACACTGTACACTTTATACAGAGCTCCTGTGTATAATGTCACTGGTGATCCCTGTATTACCTGTACACTATACACTATATACAGAGCTCCTGTGTATAATGTCACTGGTGATCCCTGTATTAACTATACACTATATACAGAGCTCCTGTGTATAATGTCATTGGTGATCACTGTATTACCTGTACACTGACACTATATACAGAGTTCCTGTGTATAATGTCTCTGGTGATTACTGTATTACCTGTACACTGACACTATATACAGAGCTACTGTGTATAATGTCACTGGTGATCACTGTATTACCTGTACACTATATACAGAGCTCCTGTGTATAATGTCATTGGTGATCACTGTATTACCTGTACACTGGCACTATATACAGAACTCCTGTGTATAATGTCACTGGTGATCACTGTATTACCTGTACACTGACACTATATACAGAGCTCCTGTGTATAATGTCACTGGTGAAACCTGTATTACCTGTACACTATACACTATATACAGAGCTGTGTATAATGTCACTGGTGATCACTGTATTACCTGTACTCTATACACTATATACAGAGCTCCTGTGCATAATGTCACTGGTGATCCCTGTTTTACCTGTACACTATACAATATATACAGAGCTCCGGTGTATAATGTCACTGGTGATCACTGTATTACCTGTACACTATATACTATATACAGAGCTCCTGTGTATAATGTCACTGGTGATCACTGTATTACCTGTACACTGACACTATATACAGAGCTCCTGTGCATAATATTACTGGTTATCACTGTATAACCTGTACACTGACAATATATACCGAGCTCCTGTGTATAATGTCACTGGTGATCACTGTATTACCTGTACACTATAAACAGAGCCCCTGTATATAAAGTCACTGATGATCACTGTATTACCTGTACACTATATACAGCGCTCCTGTGTTTAATGTCACTGGTGATCACTGTATTACCTGTACACTGACACTATATACAGAGCTCCTGTGCATAATATCACTCGTGATCACTGTATTACCTATACACTAACACTATATTCAGAGCTCCTGTGTATAATATCAATGGTGATCACTGTATAACCTGTACACTGACACTGTATACAGAGCTCCTGTGTATAATGTCACTGGTGATCACTGTATAACCTGTACACTGACAATATATACAGAGCTCCTGTGTATAATGTCACTGGTGATCACTGTATTACCTGTACACTATATACAGAGCTCCTGTGTATAATGTCATTGGTGATCACTGTATTACCTGTACACTGATACTATATACAGAGCTCCTGTGTATAATGTCACTGGTGATCCCTGTATTACCTGTACACTATACACTATATACATAGCTCCTGTGTATAATGTCACTGGTGATCCCTGTATTACCTATACACTATATACAGAGGTCCTGTGTATAATGTCACTGGTGATCACTGTATTACCTGTACACTATATACTATATACAGAGCTCCTGTGTATATTGTCACTGGTGATCACTGTATTACCTGTACACTGACACTGTATACAGAGCTCCTGTGTATAATGTCACTGGTGATCCCTGTATTACCTGTACACTATACACTATATACAGAGCTCCTGTGTATAATGTCACTGGTGATCACTGTATTACCTGAACACTGACACTGTATACAGAGCTCCTGTGTATAATGTCACTGGTGATCACTGTATTACCTGTACACTGACATTATATACAGAGCTTCTGTGTATAATGTCACTGGTGATCACTGTATTACCTGTACACTATATACTATATACAGAGCTCCTGTGTATAATGTCACTGGTGATCACTGTATTACCTGTACACTGACACTGTATACAGAGCTCCTGAGTATAATGTCACTGGTGATCACTGTATTACCTGTACACTATACACTATATACAGAGCTCCTGTGTATAATGTCACTGGTGATCACTGTATTACCTGTACACTGTATACAGAGCTCCTGTGTATAATGTCACTGGTGATCACTGTATTACCTGTACACTGTATACAGCGCTCCTGTGTATAATGTCACTGGTGATCAGTGTATTACCTGTACACTATATACAGAGCTCCTGTGTATAATGTCACTGGTGATCCCTGTATTACCTGTACACTGACACTATATACAGAGCTCATGTGTATAATGTCACTGGTGATCACTGTATTACCTGTACACTGACACTATATACAGAGCTCCTGTGCATAATATCACTGGTGATCACTGTATAACCTGTACACTGACACTATATACAGAGCTCCTGTGCATAATATCACTGGTTATCACTGTATAATCTGTACACTGACAATATATACAGAGCTCCTGTGTATAATGTCACTGGTGATCACTGTATTACCTGTACACTATACACTATATACAGAGCTCCTGTGTATAATGTCACTGGTGATCACTGTATTACCTGTACACTGACACTATATACAGAGCTCCTGTGTATAATGTCACTGGTGATCCCTGTATTACCTGTACACAGACACTATATACAGAGCTCCTGTGTATAATGTCACTGGTGATCACTGTATTACCTGTACACTGACACTATATACAAAGGTCCTGTGCATAATATTACTGGTTATCACTGTATAACCTGTACACTGACAATATATACAGAGCTCCTGTGTATAATGTCACTGGTGATCACTGTATTACCTGTACACTATATACAGAGCTCCTGTGTATAATGTCATTGGTGATCACTGTATTACCTGTACACTATACACTATATACAGAGCTCCTCTGTATAATGTCACTGGTGATCCCTGTATTACCTGTACACTGACACTATATACAGAGCTCCTGTGTATAATGTCACTGGTGATCACTGTATTACCTGTACACTATACACTATAAACAGAGCTCCTGTGTATAATGTCACTGGTGATCACTGTATTACCTGTGCACTATATATTATATACAGAGCTCCTGTGTATAATGTCACTGGTGATCACTGTATTACCTGTACACTGACACTATATAAAGAGCTCCTGTATATAATGTCACTGATGATCACTGTATTACCTGTTCACTATATACAGAGCTCCTGTGTATGTCACTGGTGATCACTGTATTACCTGTACACTGACACTATATACAGAGCTCCTGTGTATAATGTCACTGGTGATCACTGTATTACCTGTACACTGACACTATATAGAGAGCTCCTGTGTATAATGTCACTGGTGATCACTGTATTACCTGTACACTATATACAGAGCCCATGTGTATAATGTCACTAGTGATCACTGTATTACCTGTACACTATACACTATATACAGAGCTCCTGTGTATAATGTCACTGGTGATCTCTGTATTACCTGTACACTGTACACTATATACAGAGCTCCTGTGTATAATGTCACTGGTGATCCCTGTATTACCTGTACACTATACAGTATATACAGAGCTCCTGTGTATAATGTCACTGGTGATCCCTGTATTATCTGTACACTATATACTATATACAGAGCTCCTGTGTATAATGTCACTGGTGATCTCTGTATTACCTGTACACTATACACTATATACAGAGCTCCTGTGTATAATGTCACTGGTGATCCCTGTATTACCTGTACACTATATACAGAGCTCCTGTGTATAATGTCACTGGTGATCACTGTATTACCTGTACACTATACACTATATACAGAGCTCCTGTGTATTATGTCACTGATGATCACTGTATTACCTGTACACTATACACAGAGCTCCTGTGTATAATGTCACTAGTGATCACTGTATTATCTGTACACTGACACTATATACAGAGCTCCTGTGTATAATGTCACTGGTGATCACTGTATTACCTGTACACTATATACAGAGCTCCTGTGTATAATGTCACTGGTGATCCCTGTACACTATACAATATATACAGAGCTCCTGTGTATAATGTCACTGATGATCACTGTGTTACCTGTACACTATATACAGAGCTCCTGTGTATAATGTCACTGGTGATCACTGTATTACCTGTACACTATACACTATATACAGAGCTCCTGTGTATAATGTCACTGGTGATCCCTGTATTACCTGTACACTATATACTATATACAGAGCTCCTGTGTATAATGTCACTGGTGATCACTGTATTACCTGTACACTATACACTATATACAGAGCTCCGGTGTATAATGTCACTGGTGATCACTGTATTACCTGAACACTGACACTGTATACAGAGCTCCTGTGTATAATGTCACTGGTGATCACTGTATTACCTGTACACTGACACTATATACAGAGCTTCTGTGTATAATGTCACTGGTGATCACTGTATTACCTGTACACTGACACTATATACAGAGCTTCTGTGTATAATGTCACTGGTGATCACTGTATTACCTGTACACTATATACTATATACAGAGCTCCTGTGTATAATGTCACTGGTGATCACTGTATTACCTGTACACTGACACTGTATACAGAGCTCCTGAGTATAATGTCACTGGTGATCACTGTATTACCTGTACACTATACACTATATACAGAGCTCCTGTGTATAATGTCACTGGTGATCACTGTATTACCTGTACACTGTATACAGAGCTCCTGTGTATAATGTCACTGGTGATCACTGTATTACCTGTACACTGTATACAGCGCTCCTGTGTATAATGTCACTGGTGATCAGTGTATTACCTGTACACTATATACAGAGCTCCTGTGTATAATGTCACTGGTGATCCCTGTATTATCTGTACACTGACACTATATACAGAGCTCCTGTGTATAATGTCACTGGTGATCACTGTATTACCTGTACACTGACACTATATACAGAGCTCCTGTGCATATCATCACTGGTGATCACTGTATAACCTGTACACTGACAATATATACAGAGCTCCTGTGTATAATGTCACTGGTGATCACTGTATTATCTGTACACTATACACTATATACAGAGCTCCTGTGTATAATGTCACTGGTGATCACTGTATTACCTGTACACTGACACTATATACAGAGCTCCTGTGTATAATGTCACTGGTGATCCCTGTATTACCTGTACACAGACACTATATACAGAGCTCCTGTGTATAATGTCACTGGTGATCACTGTATTACCTGTACACTGACACTATATACAGAGCTCCTGTGCATAATATCACTGGTTATCACTGTATAACCTGTACACTGACAATATATACAGAGCTCCTGTGTATAATGTCACTGGTGATCACTGTATTACCTGTACACTATATATAGAGCTCCTGTGTATAATGTCATTGGTGATCACTGTATTACCTGTACACTGACACTATATACAGAGCTCCTGTGTATAATGTCACTGGTGATCCCTGTATTACCTGTACACTATACACTATATACAGAGCTCCTGTGTGTAATGTCACTGGTGATCCCTGTATTAACTATACACTATATACAGAGCTCCTGTGTATAATGTCATTGGTGATCACTGTATTACCTGTACACTGACACTATATACAGAGCTCCTGTGTATAATGTCACTGGTGATCCCTGTATTACCTGTACACTATACACTATATACAGAGCTCCTGTGTATAATGTCACTGGTGATCCCTGTATTAACTATACACTATATACAGAGCTCCTGTGTATAATGTCACTGGTGATCCCTGTATTACCTGTACACTATACACTATATACAGAGCACCTGTGTATAATGTCACTGGTGATCCCTGTATTAACTATACACTATATACAGAGCTCCTGTGTATAATGTCATTGGTGATCACTGTATTACCTGTACACTGACACTATATACAGAGCTCCTGTGTATAATGTCTCTGGTGATTACTGTATTACCTGTACACTGACACTATATACAGAGCTCCTGTGTATAATGTCACTGGTGATCGCTGTATTACCTGTACACTATATACAGAGCTCCTGTGTATAATGTCACTGGTGATCACTGTATTACCTGTACACTGACACTATATACAGAGCCCCTGTGTATAATGTCACTGGGGATCACTGTATTACCTGTACACTATACACTATATACAGACCTCCTCTGTATAATGTCACTGGTGATCCCTGTATTACCTGTACACTATATACAGAGCTCCTGTGTATAATGTCACTGGTGATCCCTGTATTACCTGTACACTATACACTATATACAGAGCTCCTGTGTATAATGTCACTGGTGATCACTGTATTACCTGTACACTATATACAGAGCTCCTGTGTATAATGTCACTGGTGATCCCTGTATTACCTGTACACTGACACTATATACAGAGCTCCTGTGTATAATGTCACTGGTGATCACTGTATTACCTGTACACTATACACTATATACAGAGCTCCTGTGTATAATGTCACTGGTGATCACTGTATTACCTGTGCTCTATATATTATATACAGAGCTCCTGTGTATAATGTCACTGGTGATCACTGTATTACCTGTACACTGACACTATATACAGAGCTCCTGTATATAATGTCACTGATGATCACTGTATCACCTGTACACTATATACAGAGCTCCTGTGTATAATGTCACTGGTGATCACTGTATTACCTGTACACTGACACTATATACAGAGCTCCTGTGTATAATGTCACTGGTGATTCCTGTATTACCTGTACACTATATACAGAGCTCCTGTGTATAATGTCACTGGTGATCACTGTATTACCTGTACACTGACACTATATAGAGAGCTCCTGTGTATAATGTCACTGGTCATCACTGTATTACCTGTACACTATATACAGAGCCCATGTGTATAATGTCACTGGTGATCACTGTATTACCTGTACACTATACACTATATACAGAGCTCCTGTGTATAATGTCACTGGTGATCTCTGTATTACCTGTACACTATACAGTATATACAGAGCTCCTGTGTATAATGTCACTGGTGATCCCTGTATTACCTGTACACTATATACTATATGCAGAGCTCCTGTGTATAATGTCACTGGTGATCACTGTATTACCTGTACACTATACACTATATACAGAGCTCCTGTGTATAATGTCTCTGGTGATTACTGTATTACCTGTACACTGACACTATATACAGAGCTCTGTGTATAATGTCACTGGTGATCGCTGTATTACCTGTACACTATATACAGAGCTCCTGTGTATAATGTCACTGGTGATCACTGTATTACCTGTACACTGACACTATATACAGAGCCCCTGTGTATAATGTCACTGGGGATCACTGTATTACCTGTACACTATACACTATATACAGACCTCCTCTGTATAATGTCACTGGTGATCCCTGTATTACCTGTACACTATATACAGAGCTCCTGTGTATAATGTCACTGGTGATCCCTGTATTACCTGTACACTATACACTATATACAGAGCTCCTGTGTATAATGTCACTGGTGATCACTGTATTACCTGTACACTATATACAGAGCTCCTGTGTATAATGTCACTGGTGATCCCTGTATTACCTGTACACTGACACTATATACAGAGCTCCTGTGTATAATGTCACTGGTGATCACTGTATTACCTGTACACTATACACTATATACAGAGCTCCTGTGTATAATGTCACTGGTGATCACTGTATTACCTGTGCTCTATATATTATATGCAGAGCTCCTGTGTATAATGTCACTGGTGATCACTGTATTACCTGTACACTGACACTATATACAGAGCTCCTGTATATAATGTCACTGATGATCACTGTATCACCTGTACACTATATACAGAGCTCCTGTGTATAA
This sequence comes from Phyllobates terribilis, assembly GCF_046119375.1. NCBI lineage: Eukaryota > Metazoa > Chordata > Amphibia > Anura > Dendrobatidae > Phyllobates > Phyllobates terribilis. The sequence continues at coordinate 973,559,104 of NW_027362762.1, read as the reverse complement.
TGTCACTGGTGATCACTGTATTACCTGTACACTGGCACTATATACAGAGCTCCTGTGTATAATGTCACTGGTGATTCCTGTATTACCTGTACACTATATACAGAGCTCCTGTGTATAATGTCACTGGTGATCACTGTATTACCTGTACACTGACACTATATAGAGAGCTCCTGTGTATAATGTCACTGGTCATCACTGTATTACCTGTACACTATATACAGAGCCCATGTGTATAATGTCACTGGTGATCACTGTATTACCTGTACACTATACACTATATACAGAGCTCCTGTGTATAATGTCACTGGTGATCTCTGTATTACCTGTACACTATACAGTATATACAGAGCTCCTGTGTATAATGTCACTGGTGATCCCTGTATTACCTGTACACTATATACTATATGCAGAGCTCCTGTGTATAATGTCACTGGTGATCACTGTATTACCTGTACACTATACACTATATACAGAGCTCCTGTGTATAATGTCACTGGTGATCCCTGTATTGCCTGTACACTATATACTATATACAGAGCTCCTGTGTATAATGTCACTGGTGATCACTGTATTACCTGTACACTATACACTATATACAGAGCTCCTGTGTATTATGTCACTGATGATCACTGTATTACCTGTACACTATACACAGAGCTCCTGTGTATAATGTCACTAGTGATCACTGTATTATCTGTACACTGACACTATATACAGAGCTCCTGTGTATAATGTCACTGGTGATCACTGTATTACCTGTACACTATATACAGAGCTCCTGTGTATAATGTCACTGGTGATCCCTGTACACTATACACTATATACAGAGCTCCTGTGTATAATGTCACTGATGATCACTGTATTACCTGTACACTATACACTATATACAGAGCTCCTGTGTATAATGTCACTGGTGATCCCTGTATTGCCTGTACACTATATACTATATACAGAGCTCCTGTGTATAATGTCACTGGTGATCACTGTATTACCTGTACACTATACACTATATACAGAGCTCCTGTGTATTATGTCACTGATGATCACTGTATTACCTGTACACTATACACAGAGCTCCTGTGTATAATGTCACTAGTGATCACTGTATTATCTGTACACTGACACTATATACAGAGCTCCTGTGTATAATGTCACTGGTGATCACTGTATTACCTGTACACTATATACAGAGCTCCTGTGTATAATGTCACTGGTGATCCCTGTACACTATACACTATATACAGAGCTCCTGTGTATAATGTCACTGATGATCACTGTATTACCTGTACACTATATACAGAGCTCCTGTGTATAATGTCACTGGTGATCACTGTATTACCTGTACACTATACACTATATCCAGAGCTCCTGTGTATAATGTCACTGGTGATCCCTGTATTACCTGTACACTATATACTGTATACAGAGCTCCTGTGTATAATGTCACTTGTGATCACTGTATTACCTGTACACTATACACTATATACAGAGCTCCGGTGTATAATGTCACTGATGATCACTGTATTACCTGTAAACTATATACAGAGCTCCTGTGTATAATGTCACTGGTGATCACTGTATTACCTGTACACTATACACTATATACAGAGCTCCTGTGTATAATGTCACTGATGATCACTGTATTACCTGTACACTATACTCTATATACAGAGCTCCTGTGTATAATGTCACTGATGATCACTGTATTACCTGTACACTATACACAGAGCTCCTGTGTATAATGTCACTAGTGATCACTGTATTATCTGTGCACAATACACTATATACAGAGCTCCTGTGTATAATGTCACTGGTGATCACTGTATTACCTGTACACTGACACTATATAAAGAGCTCCTGTGTATAATGTCACTGGTGATCACTGTATTACCTGTACACTATATACAGAGCTCCTGTGTATAATGTCACTGGTGATCCCTGTACACTATACACTATATACAGAGCTCCTGTGTATAATGTCACTGGTGATCCTTGTATTACCTGTACACTATACGCCATATACAGAGCTCCTGTGTATAATGTCACTGGTGATCACTGTATTACCTGTACACTATACACTATATACAGAGCTCCTGTGTATAATGTCACTGGTGATCCCTGTATTACCTGTACACTGACACTATATACAGAGCTCATGTATATAATGTCACTGGTGATCGCTGTATTACCTGTACACTTACAGTATACACTGTATATTATGCACAGAGCTCCTGTATATAATGGCACTTATGGTAATATTAGTAGTGTGTTTTTTTTAATTAATGATCAGTATTGTAGTATTTGGTCATTATGTGATGGTAATATGTGGTCTAGTCATGGTGTGACGGTATTTGTCCCTTGTATGTGGTATTATTTGGTCACTATGTGGTGGTAATATGTGGTCTGGTCATGATGTGACGGTATTTGTCCCTTATATGAGGTATTATTGGTCATTTTTAAAAAATGTAAAGAAAAATAAAGAAAAATATATCTAAAAAGAAGAAAGAGTATTGGGTATTATAAGAAATGTTTAATTGCTTAGAGTAGAGTAGGGCCCGGTCAGAAGAGTCTCCTTGTCGTGGTGGCGGCTTAAAAAATCTTTTGGCCAAAACAAAAGCTGCTGGCTGTGCATGTGATATGGTTTGGTGAGGACGTGGTAAAGAAGTGGAGTTTTTCCAAGAGTGGGAGATGGAACTGTGGAAGGTTCGAGAGATGGAGGCGGAGCTTGGGTGAAGCCTGGGCGGAGTCTCAAGGGGGCCCAAAATTTTTGCTAGTATGGGGTCCTGAAATTCCTGGTTGCAGCACTGTGAATAGCACTCCATATTTTGCAATAATTTGCTGATGAGTTTCCAGTGTCGGGAGGAGCACAGGTTCCATAGAGTCGGATGCTCCTGTACTGCTGTTAGTGTTTGCGAATTGGTGTTGTTTCTTCCCTTCTTTCCTGGAAGGTTTGTGGATTTCCAGGAATAGAGGAGACCATATGGTCCCTGTACTAGAAGACAATATGGTGACTTTTCATGAGGCCTTTTGCTTTGGGTTGTGATGGGACCGTGTGATTGTGACTGTTCTGGAGGCAGCACGGTTGCTTCTGTTCTGGAGGCAGCACGGTTGCTTCTGTTCTGGAGGCAGCACGGTTGCTTCTGTTCTGGAGGCAGCACGGTTGCTTCTGTTCTGGAGGCAGCACGGTTGCTTCTGTTCTGGAGGCAGCACGGTTGCTTCTGTTCTGGAGGCAGCACTGGAGGCAGCACGGTTGCTTCTGTTCTGGAGGCAGCACGGTTGCTTCTGTTCTGGAGGCAGCACGGTTGCTTCTGTTCTGGAGGCAGCACGGTTGCTTCTGTTCTGGAGGCAGCACGGTTGCTTCTGTTCTGGAGGCAGCACGGTTGCTTCTGTTCTGGGTGTCCCTCTTATTCTTCTGGTTATGGGGGTTCTCCAGCTGTTGTTATGGCGCAATTCACTCCTCATACCCGTACATTTGTGCTTCCCCAGCACTCTCAGCACGTCCACACTCTGGGTCCAGAAATGACACCAGTTCCGTCCTGTCCCCGATTGTCTGGATGTGGCGGCCGGTCGTGCTCCTCAGCATCTCACGTATCTGTCACTTATGGATGAGCAGAGGTGGGAAGTGTCTGATGGCACAATGTGCTGTCACATAACTGTCAGCGGGCAGCCAGAGGAGCCGAGGTGAAGACAAGTCATGTATATGGCAAATGTCTCATTAAACTACTGCGGCTGTAAATCTGTCCCCGGCTCATCTCCATTCTATCTGATGGCTTTCTGGGAGGATTGGGGAGCGCACTGCTCGCCTCCTACATGATTCTTCTCTGGTTTCACTAGGAGAATATTTTTGTCTTTACTGTGGAAAACAATCCTCTACTGAGGAATCGATGATGTCTCTCCTGCCAATCACCAAGTTCAAGGAGCATCATAAATGTGATAATTAGGGAGTAAAGCCACCCAACGGATCACATGGCAAAGTGCAGACCCCCAAATTGGCTGTGCCCACAACCCGGCCAAACTTCATCCACCTGGATCTTACCTGGAGTATGGACCTGACCAAACTTCATCCACCTGGATCTGCTCTGAAGCATGGAGCGAACAAACTTTATCCACGTGGATCTGACCAGGAGTATGGACCCGACAAACTTCATTCACCTGGACCTGACCTGGAGTATGGAACCGACCAAACTTCATTCACCTGGACCTGACCTGAAGTATGGAACCGACCAAACTTCATCCACCTGGACCTGACCTGGAGTATGGAACCGACCAAACTTCATTCACCTGCACCTGACCTGAAGTATGGAACTGACCAAACTTCATTCACCTGGATCTGACCTGAAGTATGGAACCGACCAAACATCATTCACCTGCACCTGACCTGGAGTATGGACCTGACCAAACTTCATCCACATGGATCTGACCTGAAGTATGGAGCCAGGCAAACTTTATCAACTTGGGTCTGACCTGGAGTATGGACCTGACAAACTTCATTCACCTGCACCTGACCTGGAGAATGGACCCGACCAAACTTCATCCACCTGCACCTGACCTGGACAATAGACCCCACCAAACTTCATCCACCTGCACCTGACCTGGAGTATGGAGCAGACCAAACTTTATCCACCTGGATCTGATCTGGAGTATGGACCTGACAAACTTCATTCACCTGGACCCAACCTTGAGTATGGACCCGACCAAACTTCATTCACCTGCACCTGACCTGAAGTATGGAACTGACCAAACTTCATTCACCTGGATCTGACCTGAAGTATGGAACCGACCAAACATCATTCACCTGCACCTGACCTGGAGTATGGACCTGACCAAACTTCATCCACATGGATCTGACCTGAAGTATGGAGCCAGGCAAACTTTATCAACTTGGGTCTGACCTGGAGTATGGACCTGACAAACTTCATTCACCTGCACCTGACCTGGAGAATGGACCCGACCAAACTTCATCCACCTGCACCTGACCTGGAGAATAGACCCCACCAAACTTCATCCACCTGCACCTGACCTGGAGTATGGAGCAGACCAAACTTCATCCACCTGTACCTGACCTGGAGTATGGAACCGATCAAACTTCATCCACCTAGATCTGACCTGAAGTATGGAGACAGGCAAACTTTATCCACCTGGATCTGACCTGGAGTATGGACCCAACCAAACTTCATCCACCTGCACCTGACCTGGAGAATGGACCCCACCAAACTTTATCCACCTGGATCTGACCTGGAGTATGGACCTGACAAACTTCATTCACCTGGACCCAACCTTGAGTATGGACCCGACCAAACTTCATTCACCTGCACCTGACCTGGAGTATGGAACCGATCAAACTTCATCCACCTGGATCTGACCTGAAGTATGGAGCTAGGCAAACTTTATCAACCTGGGTCTGACCTGGAGTATGGACCCGACCAAACTTCATCCACCTGCACCTGACCTGGAGTATGGACCCGACCAAACTTCATTTACCTGCACCTGACCTGGAGTATGGACCCGACCAAACTTAATCTGCCAGGATGTGATCTGAAATATGGACCTGACAAACTTCATCAACCTGTATCTGACCTGGAGTACGGCCCCGACCAAACTTTATCCACCTAGATCTGACCTGGAATTTGGACCGTCCAAACTTTATCCACCTGGATCTGACCTGGAATTTGAACCGTCCAAACTTTGTCCACCTGGATCTGACCTGGAATTTGGACCGTCCAAACTTTATCCACCTGGATCTGACCTGGAGTTTGGACCCAACCAGACTTAATCTGCCAGTGCTCGACCTGGAATATGGACCCGATCAAACTCTATCCCCCTGGGGTATGGATTAGATCTTCATCCACCTGGACCGTACGTGGAATATGGACCAGACTAAACTTCATCCACCTGGACCTGACCCCGAAAAAGGACTGAACCAAACTTCATCCACCTGGATCTGACAAAACTTCATCCACCTGGTCCTAACCCAGAATATGGACCTGACCAAACTTCATCTGGATGGACCTGACCTGATGTATGGACCAGACCAAACTTCACATTTCTAGACCAGAACTTGAGTATTTTGCTAAGTTGAAACTAATGTATTAAAAAGTGACAGATTTTCATCCAGAAAAAAACAGATAATTATCATCTGTATTATTATATTTTCATTCATTTTTATACATCAGCAATGAATAAAATTACAAGAGCAGACACAGTTCCTAATGTTAATAATGACAATGAATCCATAAGTATTGGATACCTTATGGATGATCCACATGGGATCTGATATGTTTTTGCACACACACAGCATTGTATAGGCGAGTCTCATCCAAAATATGGAGAGGACTTGCGCACGCTGCGATTATTTTCATTCGGACATTCAACGGAACTGCCCTAATGTATAGCACTTGTTCGAGCGAGGTCGGTTTATTTCATGGACAACACTCAGACTGAAAATACTGTCTTGTGGATGTAGACTCAGCCTGATGAAGTGTTATCTGCTTTAACCAGACTCTGAGTACTGCCCACACCAAGGTTCCTCTGACTGGTTCTACGTGTGAGTACTGCCCACACCAAGGTTCCTCTGACTGGTTCTACGCCTGAGTACTGACCTAACTAAGGTTCTTTTGCCTGGTCCTTTGCCTGAGTACTTACCCGACCTAACTTTCTCTGCTTGGTCCTTCACCTGAGTACTGACCTAACTATGGCTCCTCTACGTGGTCCTATGTGGTCCTAAGCCTGAGTATTGACTCACCAAAAGTTCCTCTGTCTGATCTGTTGCCTCAGTACTGACCCGAAAAAAGTTCCTCTGCCTAGTCCTACACCTGGGTACTGACCTAACTAAGGTTCCTCTGCCTGGTCCTGCACCCGAGTACTGACCCAACCAAAGTTTCTCTGCCTGGTCCTTAGCCTGAGTACTGACCTGACCAAAGTTCCTGTGCCTGAGTACTGACCTGACTAATCTACTCTGCCTAGTCCTGCACCAAAGTACTGACCCAACTAAAGTTTCTCTCCTTGGTCCTTCGCCTGAGTACTGACCTAATTAAGGTTCCTCTGCGTGGTCCTAAGCTTGAGTACTGACTCGACCTAAGTTCCTTTGCCTTGTCCATCGCCTGATCACTGACCTAACTAAGGTTCCTTTGCCTGGTCCTTCTCCTAAGTACTGACCTGACGAAAGTTCCTTTGCTTTGTCCAAAGCCTGAGTACTGACCCGACCAAAGTTTCTCTGCTTCATCCTATGCCTGCGTATTGACCTAACTAAGGTTCCTCTGGCTGGTCCTTAACCTGAGTACTCACCAGACCAAAGTTCTCCTGCCCAGTCCAACGCCTGAGTACTCATATAACTTAGGTTTCTCTGGCTGGTTCTTCGCCTTAGTACTGACCCCACCAAAGTTTCTCTGCTTCGTCCTTCACCTGAGTACTGAGCTGACTAAAGCTACTCTGCCTAGTCCTGTGCCCGAGAACTGACCTGAATAAAGTTCCTCTGCCTGGTCCTACACCTGAGTACTGACCTAACTAAGGTTTCTCTGCCTGGTCCTACGCCTGAGTATTGAGGCCTAACTAAGGTTCCTCTGCCTGGTTCTACGTCTGAGTACTGACCTAACTAAGGTTCCTCTGCCTGGTTCTATGTCTGAGTACTGACCTAACTAAGGTTCCTCTGCCTGGTTCTACGTCTGAGTACTGACCTAACTAAGGTTCCTCTGCCTGGTTCTACGTCTGAGTACTGACCTAACTAAGGTTCCTCTGCCTGGTTCTACGTCTGAGTACTGACCTAACTAAGGTTCCTCTGCCTGGTTCTACGTCTGAGTACTGACCTAACTAAGGTTCCTCTGCCTGGTCCTGCACCCATGTACTATCTTGATTGTTTTCCTGAGCCTGATTATTAACATGGAGGATGAGCCGGCTTTGGACAATTAGGTGATCAGACCAAGACCTTCAAGGACAATGACAGGATAGAGTTCATCGTTGCCTTTGCCTTGTGCTTTGCCCTCACACTGCACCATCCACAAAAAAATAAGTTACATTTTTTTTCCCCCAAAGTTGGTATCGCTGTAATCGTACAGACCTGGAGAATCTCGTTACCAGGTTATTTTGCTGCACAATAAATTACATAAAAAATGAATCCTAAAAAAAACAAAGGCGGAATTGCATTTTTTTTAGAACTTTTTTTTTTTCTACATTTTTTTCAATATTTCATATAGTAAAGTGAAGGTAGCCTAAGACCTACACAGTGGAAGGAGCGGCGTCCCTGAGAGGACAGTGTGCTGATCCTGCAGCGGGCAGTGACCACCACGATGATGTTACTCAGGACAGTGCGGAACCTGACGGGAACCGGCGTGACATAAATCAGATAGATAGATATAGTTTTATGTAAAGAAGCGCTGCATCCATTCACTGACAGCAAGCAGAGATATGGAGAACTCTAAATACAGCACTGCAGAAACAAATCTATAGCTGAGCGGCAGAACTTTTCATAATATTTTGATTTATACTCACTTGCAGAAAAATGGACTGGCCCTTTAAATATCTCATTCTAGAACTACAATGAATGTATCTTGCATTTTCCGTCAAAACTAGCAATTCTGTTGTATCTGTGAATGGCACGGGATGAGGCAGATGAGGGGTTAATTGATTTTAATTTGCATTAAGACCAAATGCAGCTGGTGCCCCTCGTCTCCGGACACCTGTCCATGCGAGTCCCGGCCCCCTCCCCACAAACCTTCCTGAGATTACCAACCTTCATATCTAAAATGATTGAATAAACAAAAATGCATTAAAACGGTGATACCTAAGAAGTGACCTAAGCCGGCCAAGAGGCGAGCAGCTGCAGCGGCCCCCTCACCGGTCAGCTGTCCGCCGTCACACACAGCTCCCGCAAATCCCCTCGATCACATTTCAGCAAACTCCCCCCGCCTGGTATAATTAGTAATTAGAGAGGGGGAATGTTACTGCCCCCCCCATAATGGTGATGACATCCGATCCCTGTCCATCACATGAGAAAATCCCAGCACCATGTACGACACAGGCAGAAACGCAAGATTATCTGGAGGGGCAGCATTATAGGAGTTATATTCTAGTACATAGGAGCAGTATTATAGTAGTTATATTCTTGTATATAGGAGCAGTATTATAGTAGTTATATTCTTGTACATAGGAGCTGTATTATAGTAGTTATATTCTTGTACATAGGGGCAGTATTATAGTAGTTATATTCTTGTATATAGGAGCAGTATTATAGTAGTTATATTCTTGTATATAGGAGCAGTATTATAGTAGTTATATTCTTGTACATAGGAGCAGTATTATAGTAGTTATATTCTTGTACATAGGAGCAGTATTATAGTAGTTATATTCTTGTATATAGGAGCAGTATTATAGTAGTTATATTCTTGTACATAGGAGCAGTATTATAGTAGTTATATTCTTGTACATAGGGGACAGTATTATAGTAGTTATATTCTTGTACATAGGGGCAGTATTATAGTAGTTATATTCTTGTACATAGGGCACAGTATTATAGTAGTTATATTCTTGTACATAGGAGCAGTATTATAGTAGTTATATTCTTGTATATAGGAGCAGTATTATAGTAGTTATATTCTTGTACATAGGAGCAGTATTATAGTAGTTATATTCTTGTATATAGGAGCAGTATTATAGTAGTTATATTCTTGTACATAGGAGCAGTATTATAGTAGTTATATTCTTGTACATAGGGCACAGTATTATAGTAGTTATATTCTTGTACATAGGAGCAGTATTATAGTAGTTATATTCTTGTATATAGGAGCAGTATTATAGTAGTTATATTCTTGTATATAGGAGCAGTATTATAGTAGTTATATTCTTGTACATAGGAGCAGTATTATAGTAGTTATATTCTTGTACATAGGGGCAGTATTATAGGAGTTATATTCTTATACATAGGGAGCAGTATTATAGTAGTTATATTCTTGTACATAGGGGACAGTATTATAGTAGTTATATTCTTGTACATAGGGGCAGTATTATAGTAGTTATATTCTTGTACATAGGGCACAGTATTATAGTAGTTATATTCTTGTACATAGGGGGCAGTATTATAGTAGTTATATTCTTGTACATAGGAGCAGTATTATAGTAGTTATATTCTTGTACATAGGGCACAGTATTATAGTAGTTATATTCTTGTACATAGGGGGCAGTATTATAGTAGTTATATTCTTGTACATAGGGGCAGTATTATAGGAGTTATATTCTTATACATAGGGAGCAGTATTATAGTAGTTATATTCTTGTACATAGGGGACAGTATTATAGTAGTTATATTCTTGTACATAGGGGCAGTATTATAGTAGTTATATTCTTGTACATAGGAGGCAGTATTATAGTAGTTATATTCTTGTACATAGGGGGCAGTATTATAGTAGTTATATTCTTGTACATAGGGGTCAGTATTATAGTAGTTATATTCTTGTACATAGGGGACAGTATTATAGTAGTTATATTCTTGTACATAGGGGACAGTATTATAGTAGTTATATTCTTGTACATAGGGGCAGTATTATAGTAGTTATATTCTTGTACATAGGAGGCAGTATTATAGTAGTTATATTCTTGTACATAGGGGGCAGTATTATAGTAGTTATATTCTTGTACATAGGGGTCAGTATTATAGTAGTTATATTCTTGTACATAGGGGACAGTATTATAGTAGTTATATTCTTGTACATAGGGGCAGTATTATAGTAGTTATATTCTTGTACATAGGAGCAGTATTATAGTAGTTATATTCTTGTACATAGGAGCAGTATTATAGTAGTTATATTCTTGTACATAGGGGCAGTATTATAGTAGTTATATTCTTGTACATAGGGAGCAGTATTATAGTAGTTATATTCTTGTACATAGGGGCAGTATTATAGTAGTTATATTCTTATACAGTACAGACCAAAAGTTTGGAAACACCTTCTCATTTAAAGATTTTTCTGTATTTTCTTGACTATGAAAATTGTACATTCACACTGAAGGCATCAAAACTATGAATTAACACATGTGGAATTATATACTTAACAAAAAAGTGTGAAACAACTGAAAATATGTCTTATATTCTCGGTTCTTCAAAGTAGCCACCTTTTGCTTTAATGACTGCTTTGCACACTCTTGGCATTCTCTTGATGAGCTTCAAGAGGTAGTCACCGGAAATGGTCTTCCAACAATCTTGAAGGAGTTCCCAGAGATGCTTAGCACTTGTTGGCCCTTTTGCCTTCACTCTGCGGTCCAGCTCATCCCAAACCATCTCGATTGGGTTCAGGTCTGGTGACTGTGGAGGCCAGGTCATCTGGCGTAGCACCCCATCACTCTCCTTCTTGGTCAAATAGCCCTTACACAGCCTGGAGGTGTGTTTGGGGTCATTGTCCTGTTGAAAAATAAATGATGGTCCAACCTAACGCAAACAGGATGGAATAGCATGCCGCTGCAAGATGCTGTGGTAGCAATGCTGGTTCAATATGCCTTCAATTTTGAATAAATCCCCAACAGTGTCACCAACAAAGCACCACCGCACCATCACTCCTCCTCCTCCATGCTTCACGGTGGGAACCAGGCATGTAGAGTCCATCCGTTCACCTTTTCTGCGTCGCACAAAGACACGGTGGTTGGAACCAAAGATCTCAAATTTGGACTCATCAGACCAAAGCACAGATTTCCACCAGTCTAATGTCCATTCCTTGTGTTCTTTAGCCCAAACAAGTCTCTTCTGCTTGTTGCCTGTCCTTAGCAGTGGTTTCCTAGCAGCTATTTTACCATGAAGGCCGGCTGCACAAAGTCTCCTCTTAACAGCTGTTGAAGAGATGTGTCTGCTGCTAGAACTCTGTGTGGCATTGACCTGGTCTCTAATCTGAGCTGCTGTTAACCTGCGATTTCTGAGGCTGGTGACTCGGATAAACTTATCCTCAGAAGCAGAGGTGACTCTTGGTCTTCCTTTCCTGGGGCAGTCCTCATGTGAGCCAGTTTCTTTGTAGCGCTTGATGGTTTTTGCAACTGCACTTGGGGACACTTTCAAAGTTCTCACAATTTTTCGCACTGACTGACCTTCATTTCTTAAAGTAATGATGGCCACTCATTTTTCTTTACTTAGCTGCTTTTTTCTTGCCATAATACAAATTCTAACAGTCTATTCAGTAGGACTATCAGCTGTGTATCAACCTGACTTCTGCACAACACAACTGATGGTCCCAACCCCATTTATAAGGCAAGAAATCCCACTTATTAACCCTTACAGGGTACACCTGTGAAGTGAAAACCATTTCCGGTGACTACCTCTTGAAGCTCATCAAGAGAATGCCAAGAGTGTGCAAAGCAGTCATCAAAGCAAAAGGTGGCTACTGTGAAGAACCTAGAATATAAGACATATTTTCAGCTGTTTCACACTTTTTTGTTAAGTATATAATTCCACATGTGGTAATTCATAGTTTTGATGCCTTCAGTGTGAATGTACAATTTTCATAGTCATGAAAATACAGAAAAATCTTTAAATGAGAAGGTGTGTCCAAACGTTTGGTCTGTACTGTACATAGGGGGAAGTATTATAGTAGTTATATTCTTGTACATAGGGGCAGTATTATAGTAGTTATATTCTTGTACATAGGGAGCAGTATTATAGTAGTTATATTCTTGTACATAGGAGCAGTATTACAGTAGTTATATTCTTGTACATAAGGAGCAGTATTATAGTAGTTATATTCTTGTACATAGGAGCAGTATTACAGTAGTTATACTCTTGTATATAGGAGCAGTATTATAGTAGTTATATTCTTGTACATAGGAGCAGTATTATAGTAGTTATATTCTTGTACATAGGAGCAGTATTATAGTAGTTATATTCTTGTACATAGGAGCAGTATTATAGTAGTTATATTCTTGTACATAGGAGCAGTATTATAGTAGTTATACTCTTGTATATAGGAGCAGTATTATAGTAGTTATATTCTTGTACATAGGAGCAGTATTATAGTAGTTATATTCTTGTACATAGGAGCAGTATTATAGTAGTTATACTCTTGTATATAGGAGCAGTATTATAGTAGTTATATTCTTGTACATAGGAGCAGTATTATAGTAGTTATATTCTTGTACATAGGAGCAGTATTATAGTAGTTATATTCTTGTACATAGGGGGCAGTATTATAGTAGTTATATTCTTGTACATAGGGGCAGTATTATAGTAGTTATATTCTTGTACATAGGAGCAGTATTATAGTAGTTATATTCTTGTACATAGGAACAGTATTATAGTAGTTATATTCTTGTACATAGGAGCAGTATTACAGTAGTTATATTCTTGTACATAGGGAGCAGTATTATAGTAGTTATATTCCTGTACATAGGGGCAGTATTATAGTAGTTATATTCTTGTACATAGGGGCAGTATTATAGTAGTTATATTCTTGTACATAGGGGCAGTATTATAGTAGTTATATTCTTGTACATAGGGGCAGTATTATAGTAGTTATATTCTTGTACATAGGAGCAGTATTATAGTAGTTATATTCTTGTATATAGGGGGCAGTATTATAGTAGTTATATTCTTGTACATAGGAGCAGTATTATCTATATATATAATTGTCTTATCCCGTCTGTCTGTCTATCTGTCTGTCTGTCCAGGAAATCCCGCGTCGCTCATTGGTCCGCCAGCGGCCAATCAGCGCCGCGGGATTTCTGAAAAAAGATGGCGGCCGTTAGCGGCTCATCTGCGGGACAGAGTTCAGCGGCGATGCAGCCGGGAGATGAGCGCCTCGAGGCGCTCATCTCCCGGCCGGCAACAGCAGAAGGAACCCGACCGCCGGACCCATCTGCGGGACGGAGATGCTGCCGGGAGATGAGCGGCGCGAGGTGCTCATCTCCCGGCCGGTAGCAGCGGAAGGACAGCCGGCGCCGCTGACCTCCATGCGGAAGGGAGGACCGGGGAGCGGCGCTGCGGGTCGGGAAACTTCTGCTGCGAGCGCCCGCTCATGTCCCGGCTTCTCGCAGCGGAAGTAGCCGCACAGGCAGCGCCGCTCCCCGGTCCTCACCAAGACGATTCGATGATTGGTCGCGGTCTTCGGACCCGACCAATCACTCATCTTACCCCAAAAGTTAAGCACCGCTGTGCTGATTGGTCGCGGACGCTGCCCGCGACCAATCACTGATTTGGGCGCCAAATTTAAATATCGGCCGCGACCAATCAGCACAGCGGTGTTTAAATGTGGAGCCAAGATCGGTGATTGGTCGCGGCCGATATTTAAATTTGGCGCCCAAATCGGTGATTGGTCGCGGGCAGCGCCAGCGACCAATCAGCGATTTTTAACACAAATGTCCGGACCTTTGTATCACCATGCGGATACTGTGGGGAGATCAGTGGCTAGGGTGTGAAGGGAGGACCGGGGAGCGGCGCTGCGAGTCCGGATACTTCTGCTGCGAGCAGTCGCTCATGTCCCGGGTTCTCGCAGCGGAAGTACCCGCACAGGCAGCGGCGCTCCCCGGTCCTCACTAATACGATTCCGCTCCCCACTCCTCACCAATACGATTCGCTGATTGGTCGCGCTCTTCGCACGCGACCAATCAGTGATCTTGGCGCTAAAGTTAAACACCGCTCTGCTGATTGGTCGCGGCCGCTGCCCGCGACCAATCACCGATTTGGGCGCCACATTTAAATAGCGGCCGCGACCAATCACCGATCTTGCCGCCACATTTAAACACTGCTGTGCTAATTGGTCGCGGACGAAAGCCGCAACCAATCAGCGAGATTGGCGCCAAATTTAAACAACGCTCTGCTGATTGGTCGCGGATGCCGGACGCGTCCAATCAGCGAGATTGGCGCCAAATTTAAACAACACTCTGCTGATTGGTCGCGGTCGCCGGCTGCGACCAATCAGCAGTATTGTCGCCAAATTTAAACACCTCTTTGCTGATTGGTCGCGGTCGCGACTAATCAGCGATTTTGGAGCAAAATTTAAACAACGCTCTGCATCGCTCTGCTGATTGGTCGCGGTCGGCGGTCGCGACCAATCAGCAGTATTGGCGCCAAATTTAAAAACCGCTCTGCTGATTGGCACCAAAATCGCTGATTAGTCGCGACCAAATTTAAACACGCTCTCCAGTTCTCACTAACACGGTTCGCTGATTGGTCGCGGCCGCCGCCCGCGACCAATCTCCAATATTGCCGCCAAATTTAAACACCGCTCTGCTAATTGCGGCCGGTCAGCCGCATACATATTCTAGAATACCCGATGCGTTACAATCGGGCCACCATCTAGTAGTAGTTATATTCTTGTACATAGGAGCAGTATTATAGTAGTTATATTCTTGTACATAGGGGGCAGTATTATAGTAGTTATATTCCTGTACATAGGAGAAGTATTATAGTAGTTATATTCTTGTACATAGGAGCAGTATTATAGTAGTTATATTCTTGTACATAGAAGGGGAATATTATAGTAGTTATATTCTTGTACATAGGAGCAGTATTATAGTAGTTATATTCTTGTACATAGGGGGCAGTATTATAGTAGTTATATTCATGTACGTAGGAGCAGTATTATAGTAGTTATATTCTTGTACATAGGGGGCAGTATTATAGTAGTTATATTCTTGTATATAGGGGGCAGTATTATAATAGTTATATTCTTGTACATAGGAGCAGTATTATAGTAGTTATATTCTTGTACATAGGGGCAGTATTATAGTAGTTATATTCCTGTACATAGGAGAAATATTATAGTAGTTATATTCTTGTACACAGGAGCAGTATTATAGTAGTTATATTCTTGTACATAGGGGGCAGTATTATAGTAGTTATATTCATGTACGTAGGAGCAGTATTATAGTAGTTATATTCTTGTACATAGGGGGCAGTATTATAGTAGTTATATTCTTGTATATAGGGGGCAGTATTATAATAGTTATATTCTTGTACATAGGAGCAGTATTATAGTAGTTATATTCTTGTACATAGGGGCAGTATTATAGTAGTTATATTCTTGTACATAGGAGCAGTATTATAGTAGTTATATTCTTGTACATAGGAGCAGTATTATAGTAGTTATATTCTTGTACATAGGGGCAGTATTATAGTAGTTATATTCCTGTACATAGGAGCAGTATTATAGTAGTTATATTCTTGTACATAGGGGGCAGTATTATAGTAGTTATATTCTTGTACATAGGGGCAGTATTATAGTAGTTATATTCTTGCACACAGGGGGCGGTATTATAGTAGTTATATTCTTGTACATAGGGGCAGTATTATAGTAGTTATATTCTTGTACATAGAGGCAGTATTATAGTAGTTATATTCTTGAATATAGGATCAGTATTATAGTAGTTATATTCTTGTACATAGAGGCAGTATTATAGTAGTTATATTCTTGTACATAGGAGCAGTATTACAGTAGTTATATTCTTGTACATAGGGGCAGTATTATAGCAGTTATATTCTTGTACGTAGGGGGCAGTATTATAGTAGTTATATTCTTGTACATAGGGGCAGTATTATAGTAGTTATATTCTTGTACGTAGGGGGCAGTATTATAGTAGTTATATTCTTGTACATAGGAGCAGTATTATAGTAGTTATATTCTTGTACATAGGAGCAGTATTATAGTAGTTATATTCTTGTACATAGGGGGCAGTATTATAGTAGTTATATTCTTGAATATAGGATCAGTATTATAGCAGTTATATTCTTGTACATAGGGGGCAGCATTATAGTAGTTATATTCTTGTACATAGGGGGCAGTATTATAGTAGTTATATTCTTGCACATAGGAGCAGTATTATAGTAGTTATATTCTTGTACATAGGGGCAGTATTATAGTAGTTATATTCTTGCACATAGGAGCAGTATTATAGTAGTTATATTCTTGTACATAGGGACAGTATTATAGTAGTTATATTCTTGTACATAGGGGGCAGTATTATAGTAGTTATATTCTTGCACATAGGGACAGTATTATAGTAGTTATATTCTTGTACATAGGGGGCAGTATTATAGTAGTTATATTCTTGTACATAGGGAGCAGTATTATAGTAGTTATATTATTGTACATAGGGGGCAGTATTATAGTAGTTATATTCTTGTACATAGGGGGCAGTATTATAGTAGTTATATTCCTGTACATAGGAGCAGTATTATAGTAGTTATATTCTTGTACATAGGGGGCAGTATTATAGTAGTTATATTCTTGTACATAGGGGGCAGTATTATAGTAGTTATATTCTTGTACATAGGGGGCAGTATTATAGTAGTTATATTCTTGTACATAGGGAGCAGTATTATAGTAGTTATATTCTTGCACATAGGGGGCAGTATTATAGTAGTTATATTCTTGTACATAGGGGGCAGTATTATAGTAGTTATATTCTTGTACATAGGGAGCAGTATTATAGTAGTTATATTCTTGTACATAGGAGCAGTATTATAGTAGTTATATTCTTGTACATAGGGGCAGTATTATAGTAGTTATATTCTTGTACATAGGGGCAGTATTATAGTAGTTATATTCTTGTACATAGGGGGCAGTATTATAGTAGTTATATTCTTGTATATAGGGGCAGTATTATAGTAGTTATATTCTTATACATAGGAGCAGTATTATAGTAGTTATATTCTTGTACATAGGGTGCAGTATTATAGTAGTTATATTCTTGTACATAGGGGGCAGTATTATAGTAGTTATATTCTTGTACATAGGAGCAGTATTATAGTAGTTATATTCTTGTACATAGGGGCAGTATTATAGTAGTTATATTCTTGTACATAGGGAGCAGTATTATAGTAGTTATATTCTTGTACATAGGGGGCAGTATTATAGTAGTTATATTCTTGTACATAGGAGCAGTATTATAGTAGTTATATTCTTGTACATAGGAGCAGTATTATAGTAGTTATATTCTTGTACATAGGGGGCAGTATTATAGTAGTTATATTCTTGTACATAGGGGGCAGTATTATAGTAGTTATATTCTTGTACATAGGGGCAGTGTTATAGTAGTTATATTCTTGTACATAGGGGCAGTATTATAGTAGTTATATTCTTGTACATAGGGGCAGTATTATAGTAGTTATATTCTTGTATATAGGGGCAGTATTATAGTAGTTATATTCTTGTACATAGGAGCAGTATTATAGTAGTTATACTCTTGTACATAGGAGCAGTATTATAGTAGTTATATTCTTGTACATAGGAGCAGTATTATAGTAGTTATATTCTTGTACATAGGAGCAGTATTATAGTAGTTATATTCTTGTACATAGCAGCAGTATTATAGTAGTTATATTCTTGTATATAGGGGCAGTATTATAGTAGTTATATTCCTGTACATAGGGGCAGTATTATAGTAGTTATATTCTTGTATATAGGGGCAGTATTATAGTAGTTATATTCCTGTACATAGGGAGCAGTATTATAGTAGTTATATTCCTGTACATAGGAGCAGTATTATAGTAGTTATATTCTTGTACATAGAGGGCAGTATTATAGTAGTTATATTCCTGTATATAGGAGCAGTATTATAGTAGTTATATTCCTGTACATAGGGGGCAATTTTTATTAGTAAAAAACAAACAGTACATATTACAATACAATCTGACCAAAAAAAAAAACGAAACCATAATCATTCAACAGAAATAAAAACAATAAAAATCCAATAACATAAAAATATTACAGTAGAATTAGCTCAAGTCCATTGCTCTGGAAAGAGGACGAGAGGAAAAAAAAAAAAAAAATGAAACGATTAACCAACAAAAATTGATTTGTTATTGTATATCCACATTAATCCATGTGTATATTCCTCCATAATGTTTTTTTTTTACCATTTTTCCTGATCTCTAGACATTTTATACACCTCAATTCAGACAGGATCAGGCTCACGGCTGCGGTATGATGGAAGGGTTCACTGCTGATGGAGACGCGGGTTCTCGTAGGCCAGTGATAGTATTTTATGACTGTTATTATCAGATACATGGTCCCCCGGTCAATGTTACTTACAGTAGATGGGACACCATAGATGATATCTGGGTATTTTAGGGTCAGCAATCTTGGGACTTTTAACTTACAAGATATTTCCTCCCATATTTTCCTCCCGCCCCAGCACTCCGTTATAAAATGTGCCATTGTCTCTTCTTGCTGACAGCCCAGGGGACACATTCGATCTGACACACTAAGGTACTTAAGGTTACCCCGAACATATAGTCTTCCATGTAGCGACAGCCAGGCGATGTCAAAAAACTTAGCTGGGAGTCTCGCTGCATTGAGAAACCTCAGACTTTCCAGCAAGGTGGTAGTTGTGCCGTCTCTCAGTGCAGGCTGCACACAAAAGAAAGTCCGGCATATCCTGACATACAGGTCCTTCCTGGTCTTATTCTCAATTTCATACTTCTCTGCTCCCCACTTCTTCAGACACCTGAGACCATATTCCAGATACTGGGGGAGGTGGTCACCTGTCCATCTCCTCCTCTTGAGACTGCCGCCTCGCACCCAAGACTCTGCAAAAGGCAATATCCAATCCCTGATACTATTTACCCACAGGGCACTTGAATCCAGGTTACCAAAATTAACTTTCAGAAACATGGAGTCAAAGAAGACCCTCGGATTTAGCATATCCAGCCCACCCTCTCTACGCTGCAGGTAAGTAATCCCTCTTTTTCCTGGGTTCAACCTATTCCCCCACAAGAGTTGGAAGAAAGATTCTGGCAAAGGAAAAATGACAGAGACGTACAAGAAGACGGGAACCAGGTAAGTCTTCAACATAGCGACCCTTTCTCTGTAGGTCAGCCTCCAGTTCTTCCATCGCTGAACCTTTGCATTTCCGGTTTCCAATTTCTCTTCCCAATTTAGCTTGGCATTATCATCCCTCCCGAATTTAACCCCTAGGATCTTAATATGGGTGGAGGCTTTGGCAAACTGTGGCAGATCAAAGCCTGGTTCAGAATCCAATGTCCACAGAGCTTGACTCTTTTCAAGATTGACCAGAGACCCAGAGGCCTCCGAGTAGCTTCTGATTGCCGCCGATAACATCCGCACCTCATGAGGATCAGATATCACCAACGTTACATCATCCGCGTAGGCGACAACAGTCAGAGGCAAGCAGTGGGGGACCGGCACCCCCTGAAAGTCACACTCCTGTAGTGACCTCAAAAACGGGTCTATGGCAAAAAACATACAGGAGCGGACTGAGCGGGCAGCCCTGTCTCACCCCTGCCTCACCTCCAAAAGTATCACCCTGCCAACCATTAATCAGAGGAAAGCTCACCGCCACTCTATACAAAGTCTTCAGCCAATCCACGAATTGTCCCGGAACACCATACTTTGACAAAGTGGCCCACAGTGATCAACCCTGTCAAAGGCTTTAGCCTGGTCCAGACAAACAATATATCTCCCACACCGCAGAACTTTACATCTCTCAAACATCTCCCGTATCGAGATGACTGCTCCAGAGATATTCCGCCCTTTTACTGTGCCAAACTGAGTGTTATGTTCTGCTACCAAAGCTAAGGAAAGAGAGGAGATCTGTCCCTACTATAAGACTCAGCTGAATCCCTACGATGTAACAGGGAACCTGATCCTGCGATCAGACCTGCTAAAGTCCTAATCTAGTCTGTACGGAGACCTATAGATTTGGGGAGGGAATCCCTACAAGTACTAAGGACTGGGAGGAATATGGGACACCTCCTAACAGAAATAGTAGCAGACAGGCGAACAAACAAAATAGATAGAACCTAGAGGTCCGTAGACCAAGCAAACTAACAGAGCTAGATACAGAGCACAGGCTAGCTAGAAAGTAGATATACAATGAAGTCCAGCAAAGCCAGAAGGGCGGAGCAGGATTAAATAGGCCAACAAGGTCATGTGACCAGCAAAGGAAAAAAAACCTAACAGCAAGGTTCTAACAGTACCCCCCCTTCTAAGAGGATCCTCCGGATCCCCTAGGACCAGGCTTATCAGGAAATCTCCTGTGAAACGCTCTGATAAGTCTGGACGCGGAAACATCATCTGACCTCACCCAAGAGTTATCCTCGGGTCCGAAACCTTTCCAGGCCACAAGATACTGCAAACTACCTCTATACCGTCTAGAGTCAAGGATGCGAGAAATTTCATATTCCCCGTCCTCCACCACCGGAGGAACAGAGGCAGAGGCGTCACCATCCGACACAACAGCTTTTTTTAACAGAGAGACATGAAAGACCGGATTAATTCTCCAGGAGGTAGGAACCTCCAACCTAACAGCAGATTGGTTGACAACCTGAAGCACCTTAAAGGGCCCTACAAACTTGGGACCCAATTTCTTAGAAGGAATCCTCAACCGCAGATTCCTAGAGGACAACCAAACCATGTCACCAACAGCGAACAAAACCTCCTGTCGTTTCCTATCAAAGTAGTCTTTAGATTTTCTGTTGGCCTCCTGAAGATTACCACGCACATCCGTCCAAACTCTTTCCAAATCACCGGAAAAATTCTCCTCCTCAGGCACGGCAGATCCCAACTTGGAGAACGACCCAAACGACGGATGTCTCCCAGAACAACAAAAAAAGGCGAACAACCAGCAGAAGAAGATGTATGATTGTTCAGAGCAAATTCGGCAAGTGGCAGAAACTCAGACCACCCCTCTTGATTGTCTGCCACAAAACAACGCAAGAACTGCTCAACATCCTGGTTTTTTCCTTTCTGTCTGGCCATTAGATTCAGGATGATATCCGGACGAAAACGACAAATGAATTCCCAACCTGTCACAAAAGGCACGCCAAAAACGAGCCACGAACTGAGGACCCCTATCAGAAACAATGTCAGTAGGAACGCCATGAAGTCTGACAATTTCCTTGACAAAGGCCTTAGCGAGAGTTTTAGCGCAGGGCAGTTTGACGAAGGGAACCAAGTGACACATCTTGCTAAAACGGTCCACGACCACCCAGATGACAGTAAAACCCTCAGAGGGGGGAAGGTCAGTTATAAAGTCCATAGCCAAATGTGTCCAAGGAGCACTGGGGACCTCCAAAGGACAAAGCAACCCCGCAGCAGGAGTATGTGAGGACTTAGATCTAGCACATATAGTACATTGGCGCACCCACTTAATGACTTCCTTCTGCCATCCAGGCCACCAAAAACTGCGACCCACCAGTCTCTTGGTCTCAGAGATTCCGGGATGACCTGCCAACCGAGATTCGTGACACTCAACAAACAAATCTCTCCTAAAAGTCCCAGGCACAAACAACCTCCCATGAGGAGTGTTAGATGGGGCATTCTCCTGAGCTTTAAGAATCTCATCTTCCAAAACGGAGTCTAAAGCAGCTATCACAACACCTTCTTGTAAAATGTTTTCCTCTTTCTCAGCACCGACTATGGGAGAAAAACTGCGAGACAAGGCATCCGCCTTAACATTCTTAGTACCAGGGATGTAAGTAACGGAGAAATTAAACCGCAAGAAAAACAGTGCTCACCTAGCCTGACGGGCATTCAGGCGCTTGGCAGCGTCAAGATATATCAGATTTTTATGATCCGTAAGAACCTGAACGGGAAATTCCGCACCTTCCAAGAAGTGGCGCCAGTGTTCAAATGCGAGTTTAATAGCCAATAATTCCCGATTACCAATATCGTAATTCAATTCAGTTTCCGAAAATTTTTTTGAAAAAAATGCACAGGGATGTAATCCATCCCCGTTATCCTGAGACAATACTGCGCCAACCCCCACAGAGGAAGCATCAACCTCAACCAAAAACGGCCTAGTAACATCAGGCTGCATAAGGATGGGAGCAGAGGTGAACCTCTCCTTGAGATACACAAAAGCTTCAATGGCCTCAGAAGACCACTGAACCGCATCAGCACCTTTCCTGGTGAGATCAGTCAGAGGTTTGACAATACTAGAAAAATTTTTTATGAATTTTCTATAGTAATTGGCGAAACCCAAAAACCTCTGTATCGATTTCAAACCAATAGGCCTAGGCCATTCCTGCACAGCCTGAACCTTAACCGGATCCATCTCAAAACCTTTGCTGGAGATAATGTAGCCCAAAAAACTAATTCTCTGTACAGCGAACTCACATTTCTCCAGCTTAGCAAAAAGCGAATTGTCCATTAATAACTGTAATACCTCACGCACGCTCCGCCAATGAGACTCCAGATCTGGCGAATAAATCAAAATGTCATCCAAATACACAACCACATTTTTACCGATCAAAGGTCTAAGGATGTCATTAATCAGATTCTGAAAAAATGCAGGAGCATTAGTAAGACCAAAAGGCATAACCAGATTCTCAAAATGACCCACAGGAGTGTTAAAAGCAGTCTTCCATTCATCACCCTCCTTCATGCGCAACAGATTGTATGCCCCCTTAAGGTCAATTTTAGAGAACCACTTGGCCCCCACTAACTGGTTAAACAGATCAGGAATCAATGGCAGTGGGTAAGGATTGCGTACCGTAATTTTGTTAATCTCACGAAAATCCAGACAAGGACGTAAACCGCCGTCCTTTTTTTTTACAAAAAAAAATCCAACCGCCACAGGAGACTTAGAGGGCCTAATGTGACCGGCGGCCAAACTTGTCTGTATGTATTCCTCCAAAGCCTTCCTCTCAGGAATAGTAAGGTTAAATAAACGACTTTTAGGAAGAGTCGCTCCAGGGACAAATTCAATAGAACAATCATAGTCTCTATGGGGAGGCAAAACCTGCGATTCTTTCTCAGAAAAAACTCTCCAAAAATCCTGAATAGGAACAGGCAATTCTCCCCTATCCAAAGCTGCAATACGCCCGTTACAACACTTGTCATAACATTTATGGCTCCAGGATTTAATTTCACTGGTAGACCAATCCAGTACAGGATTGTGAAATTTTAACCAGGGCAAACCCAATATTACTGGAGAAGGCAAGTTATTCAACACTACCAAATCCAATTTCTCATGGTGAACACCATTAATAGTGAGAGGAAATTCACTGACCTTGAGAGTAATATTTTTCAAAGGGGAGCCATCCACAGAAACCACAGCAATGGGGGATGATAAAGGTTCAGGTTTTAAATTGAGTTTTTCCACGAATCCCCCATCAATAACATTCAGTGTAGACCCGCAATCAACAAACACCCGAAATTCCATTAATTTTTCCTGAGCAATCGTGGAAGCAGCTAAAAATATACCCTTGGAATTTAAACAGGCAATACGGGCGTGACTGACCATTTTTTTTTCTTTCTTCATACGAAGCTCACAGCCTTTAATCAAATGACCAGATTTCCCGCAATAGAAACACAAGCCTTCTGAAAAACGACGGTGTTTTTCTTGAGAGCGAGGTGCCACCGATCCAATCTCCATCGGTTCACCACTGTTAGTACACACATTATCATAACCAGAAACTGACATAGCAGAGGATTTGCTCTCATTAACCCTAGCACGCAGTCTTCTGTCCACCCGTATAGCTAATTGCATAGCCTGTTGCAAATCCTCAGGTGTAGGATAAGCAATTAGCAGGTCTTTAACCTTTTCACTGAGCCCAGCAAGAAATAGACTTTTCAGAGCAGAATCGTTCCACCCTGTTTGAGTGGACCAACGACGAAAATGTGTACAATATTTTTCCATATTACCTGATCCTTGTTTTAAACGTCTCAACTCAGTCTCAGCTGATGCCACACGGTCAGGATCATCATATAATAGTCCTAAAGCAGAAAAAAAACTATCCACTGATCTGAAGCATGTATCACTAGGTTGCAAAGAAAAGGCCCACTCCTGAGGCTCTTTGCGCAAAAGTGACATTATGAACCCTACGCGCTGGGATTCATCCCCAGAGGACTTGGGTCTCAAACGAAAATACAATAAGCAAGCATTTTTAAATGAAAAAAATTCTCGATGTTCACCAAAAAATAAATCCGGCAAACATACCTTAGGCTCCAAGAAATATGCTCCAGGACAGTTACTCACGTGCTGACGGAGCTCGGCCACTTCCAGAGAGAGTCCCTGCAGGTGTTTAGCCAAATCCTGAACCGACACCATGATGGAACAAAAAAAAATCTTTCCTAAGAGAATTTACAGGCTGGACTTACTGTTATGTTCTGCTACCAAAGCTAAGGAAAGAGAGGAGATCTGTCCCTACTATAAGACTCAGCTGAATCCCTACGATGTAACAGGGAACCTGATCCTGCGATCAGACCTGCTAAAGTCCTAATCTAGTCTGTACGGAGACCTATAGATTTGGGGAGGGAATCCCTACAAGTACTAAGGACTGGGAGGAATATGGGACACCTCCTAACAGAAATAGTAGCAGACAGGCGAACAAACAAAATAGATAGAACCTAGAGGTCCGTAGACCAAGCAAACTAACAGAGCTAGATACAGAGCACAGGCTAGCTAGAAAGTAGATATACAATGAAGTCCAGCAAAGCCAGAAGGGCGGAGCAGGATTAAATAGGCCAACAAGGTCATGTGACCAGCAAAGGAAAAAAAACCTAACAGCAAGGTTCTAACACTGAGAGCCTGCCAACAATGCCGGGGACAAACAAACTAACCTAGAAAACAGGATATTTGCCAGAATCTTCCTGTCAACATTCAAGAGGGCAATCGGCCTCCAGTTCTTGATGTCGCTTGGCTCTTTACCTTTAGACAGGAGAATTAACGAAGACACTCTCATGGATGGAGGCATCAGGTGATTTTCTAGACAATTTTTGTAAACATTCACAAGAATTGGAGCCAGGAGATCTCTGAATTTCTTATAGAATTCTGCTGTTAAACCATCTGGACCTGGTGCCTTCTTCAGATGTAACTTATTAATGGCCTCCTTAACTTCCTGCACCGTTAATTCTGCCGTTAAAGGAGAAAAGTCCAGATCGTTAGTGTCAGGCATTGGAGTTGCCTCCAAGAATTGAGCCATCTTGTCTTTATCCAAAACTTTCCTCTGAAACAAGTCAGTATAATAAGATCTCACGACCCCCAGGATACCCTCCCGAGATTCCAGCAATACGCCCTGGGAGTTGGTGAGACCTGTGACCAATTTATTAGCCACCCTCTCCCGGCAATTCTCAAAGGGATCAGGTGCCCCCAAGGTCCCATAATCCCGCTCAAGAACCAGGGAGGTATACCTGCTGTACTGATACTGCCTTATCTCAGATTTCAGCCGGTCAATCCTCTTTGTCATCCCCGCCCGCCGAATAGAGTGACTCCAATTCTTTACGCAGTCTTAGGTACTGGCTGTACTTACTCCTCCCTTTATTAACTGACAGTCTCTTCAAGAGGGATCATCCTTGACATCCTCCCACCAGTCGGCCATGTTGTCATAGAAATCCACCCTCTGTAAATGACCCTGAAAAAGGAAGTGGACACAACTCCGAACATGCATGTCATCCAGGAGGCTGGAGTTTAGCTTCCACAACCCTCTACCGATGTCAGGACGGTTAGTGGCCCCCAGGCAGAAACACAAGGCAAGGTGATCAGAGAAAGGAACGGTTTTCTCACTGATGGCACTGACAACTTCAGTAGGACTCACAAAAGCCAAATCTATCCTACTACTTCTGTTGGAACATGAGTACGTGAATTTTGGCGTCCGACCTCTTTGCGTAAAAGCGTCAGTCAGTCCGGTCTGCAAAATTATGTTATTTAAGACTTATGTTATTTAAGTGACTTCCAGGACCTGACACCTTCCCATGACCACTTCTGTCATTCTATGTAAAGTCACATTATTGGTGTTAAACAGGATAGCGACCCCGGCATAAGGCTCCACAGCCAGTGACCAGAATGATGGACCAGATCTCCATTCCTTCTCAGCCTCTCTCATAAGCCCTAGAGATGTCAATCTTGTTTCCTGTAGGAAAAAGACATCTGCATCAAGGTATCTCAGATGGTCATACACCGCATGTCTCGTCCTCCTCACCTTAATGCTGTTCACATTACTTGATGTAAATGTTAGAGAAAATCCGGCCATAAGAACACAGTATAAGAGGAGCAGAGAAGTAGAACCCGTCATCATAACTCAGAGGTGTTCTGTCCACTACTGGTCTCCATGTCTGACGCTACATTAGAGTCTATAGGTAAGGGTTTCCGCTTTGTAGGCGGAGGGTCCTCTGTTTCCCTGTCACACTCGGCCTCTATTCTTTTCAATTGCTGATCAAAATCTCCATCTGACGCAGATAGAACTTCATATCTGTTAGATACGACCATCACACCAACACCACTGCTGACTTTTTTTCTTGGCTTTATGGTCAGTATCATATTGTTCCTCGGGTTTACGGGAGGACGTGTCTTTTTTCCTCCTTTTGGTCAACTTGCTGTTACTATTATCAGGTAGAGATGGTGATACAGATGCACAGGCCTCCTGGGGCGGCTGGCCTTGAAGGACAACCTCCATGCTCCCCTGTGCACCCTCTTCACACTGCTGCTCTGCTGTTACATGGTCTGACCCTTGGTGGACCTCTGATCTAGTGAGTGCCTCCTCCTCCTGAGCCTCTGCTCCTACCACCAAATCCTCATCAGGAAAGTCCCTGCAGATGTTATGCCAAGCATCGGGACAGTCCTTGTGAGGGTGGCCGATCTTCCCACACAGGTTACACCTTATATTCTGGCAGTCTGCAGCTACATGGCCGACTTCCCCGCACAGACTGCACTTGACCACAGTACAGGAATTTGCCAGGTGACCCGCTTTGCCACATTTAAAACACTTGCGAGGCTGCCCAGGATAGAAGCAAACACCTTTCTCCCGCCCAATGAAGAAGGAGTTGGGTAAGTGGGCAGTGACATTGTTACACTGGCGCAGCTTCACCAGGACCTTCCACCCTCCCGTCCAGATACCATCAACGTCACGATTCTTGGTGAGGTCAGAGACGAGGTCACAATGCCTCCGGAGCCACACCACAATGTCCTGCGGGGGAACAGCCTCATTCCAGAAGATGATATTTACAGTGACTGTATCTGGCCTGGAAATGGGAACAAAGATAAATTTGTTCCATCCATCCGTGTCCCTGAACTTAGGGAAATTAGCCCAGAATCTGTCCAGATCAGGCATGATTTTAAAACTGACATCATATCCCTGTCTGTCTGGAAGATTGATCACTGCCAAGATATTTAATGGCGCAAACCCCATCTGACGACACAGGAGCTCCCTGACCACAAACCTCCTGTCCGGCAGATCCTCCTTGAGACCTCTATGCTTAAATCGCACCACGTTCCTTCTTTTGAAGGCCTGGCCGGTATAGTTGGGGCCAGAGGTGAAGGACGGAGCACCACGGCTCCAGGCATTACTGTGGGGAACCTGTGGGGTCACACTGGGCTGACTAACAGGGGGAGGGTCCGCTGCAGGGGGACCTGTCACCTCTTGTGCATTAGGTATTAAAGGGGGAAAATCACACACATTATTATCAACCACAATATGTTTATGAGGCAATGTGACATCCACCACAGACTGCGAGCCCCCTCCAGCCTCAGAGCCCCTGGGTACAGTGGGGTCATCCCCAGCCTGTGCATCAGCATTAGGGCTGTGCTGTGCACCATCAATACACACAGTCATACATGCAATGTCCTGCTCTTGTGTTGAGCATTCTGGGACTTGTGGTGCCTCTGCTGGATTCTGAGGTACATGTTGCTGCTCAGGCTCAGCTACAGTCTGCTGCTGCTGCAGTATTTGTCCCTCCTGGAAACAGAAACGTGCAGCTTGTAACACAGGTCGTGTCTGCTGCTTCAGGGGTTCATCCTGTACAGTCTCTGACCCTAATCCAGCATCAGAGGTCCTGGACTCCACAACAAAGTCCTGCTTGTGAGAGGTGAACCGCTCCCGGTTTCTGTAGGTCTCTGCCAGGGGCCCCATCCTCTCCAGGATACAGTCTATGTCCCTGACCACATTCGCCAGCTCCACACCCAGTGAGTAAAGTCTCTGGTCACACATAGCATTACTGTCAGGATTAGCAGCCTTCAGTTTATAGATAACATCAATCTCCATTTGCAGCATTTGTCTTTGCTGCTGTAACTCACCCATCTTCTTTACCAGGCCAGGTATCTCCTCTGCCAGCTGCAGCTCGGGTGCACGCGCCGTCTCCTTCTGAGGCTTGGACAATGGCTCTGGGTTTTTGAACACAGAGGTCTCCTTTGGTTTTACCACAGATGACTTTATGGTACCACTACTGGCTCCGGGCTCCACAGCACTCTTACTGCTGCCACTCGCCTGTGCCCTTGTGCGTCCTGAGCGCGCCATGCCGGTCACCGTGTCTTGCTGCTGCAGGTTTTCCTGCAATGTCTGCCTCTCCAGAGATGTCCGTCTCTGCCTGTGTGGAGGAGTGAGCTGCACACCTGAGGCCGGTGATGGGAGCTGCACACCTGAGGCCGGTGATGGGAGCTGCACACCTGAGGCCGGTGATGGGAGCTGCACACCTGAGGCCGGTGATGGGAGCTGCACACCTGAGGCCGGTGATGGGAGCTGCACACCTGAGGCCGGTGATGGGAGCTGCACACCTGAGGCCGGTGATGGGAGCTGCACACCTGAGGCCGTGATGGGAGCTGCACACCTGAGGCCGGTGATGGGAGCTGCACACCTGAGGCCAGTGATTGGAGCGGCCTCACCTTCTCTGCACCAGGCTGCCTCTGTTTGCTGACAGAAGATTCCTTTGGGGAATTACTTGATCTTTGCTGCATTTCCTTACTTACTGACAGTTTCACTTCAGGTTTCTTTGCTGTAACTGCAGCTGCTGTTCCTTCCATAACTTTACTCACATTCACTCGGCTTTCTTCCTTCTTGGAAACAGTGGAGCTTTGGCTTGTTGCTTTGCATTGCTTAACGATGACTCTGGGATTTGTATTCCCATTAGAAGAAGCCTGGGAGTTGTCTCCCAGTGTAGGCCGGGAAGCCTGGGCCTTGCTTGGGGAGCTTCCCCGCCCAGGGTGGCCCCTCCCCAGGCTTGATCCAGACATCAGGAGAGCTACTCAGACACGTCCTCACAGCTAGGAGGCAGTATTATAGTAGTTACATTCTTGTACATAGGGGGCAGTATTATAGTAGTTATATTCTTGTACATAGGGGGCAGTATTATAGTAGTTATATTCTTGTACATAGGGGCAGTATTATAGTAGTTATATTCTTGTACATAGGGGGCAGTATTATAGTAGTTATATTCTTGTACATAGGGGGCAGTATTATAGTAGTTATATTCTGGTACATAGGAGCAGCATTATAGTAGTTATATTCTTGTACATAGGGGCAGTATTATAGTAGTTATATTCTTGTGTATAGGGAGCAGTATTATAGTAGTTATATTCTTGTACATAGGAGCAGTATTATAGTAGTTATATTCTTGTATATAGGGGGCAGTATTATAGTAGTTATATTCTTGTACATAGGAGCAGTATTATAGTAGTTATATTCTTGTACATAGGGGGCAGTATTATAATAGTTATATTCTTGTACATAAGGGGCAGTATTATAGTAGTTATATTCTAGTACATAGGGGGCAGTATTATAGCAGTTATATTCTTGTACATAGGAGCAGTATTATAGTAGTTATATTCTTGTACATAGGGGCAGTATTATAGTAGTTATATTCTTGTACATAAGGGGCAGTATTATAGTTGTTATATTCTTGTACATAAGGGGCAGTATTATAGTAGTTATATTCTTGTACATAAGGGGCAGTATTATAGTTGTTATATTCTTGTACATAGGAGCAGTATTATAGTAGTTATATTCTTGTACATAGGGGGCAGTATTATAGTAGTTATATTCTTGTATATAGGGGCAGTATTATAGTAGTTATATTCTTGTACATAAGGGGCAGTATTATAGTAGTTATATTCTTGTACATAAGGGGCAGTATTATAGTAGTTATATTCTTGTACATAGGGGCAGTATTATAGTAGTTATATTCTTGTACATAGGGGGCAGTATTATAGTAGTTATATATTCTTGTACATAGGAGCAGTATTATAGTAGTTATATTCTTGTACATAGGGAGCAGTATTATAGTAGTTATATTCTTGTACATAGGAGCAGTATTATAGTAGTTATATTCTTGTACATAGTGGCGGTATTATAGTAGTTATATTCTGGTACATAGGAGCAGTATTATAGTAGTTATATCCATGTACATAGGGGCAGTATTATAGTAGTTATATTCTTGTACATAAGGGGCAGTATTATAGTAGTTATATTCTTGTACATAGGGGGCAGTATTATAGTAGTTATATTCTGGTACATAGGAGCAGTATTATAGTAGTTATATTCTTGTACATAGGGGCAGTATTATAGTAGTTATATTCTTGTACATAGGAGCAGTATTATAGTAGTTATATTCTTGTACATAGGGGGCAGTATTATAGTAGCTATATTCTTGTACATAGGGGGCAGTATTATAGTAGTTATATTCTTGTACATAGGGAGCAGTATTATAGTAGTTATATTCTTGTACATAGGAGCAGTATTATAGTAGTTATATTCTTGTACATAGTGGCGGTATTATAGTAGTTATATTCTGGTACATAGGAGCAGTATTATAGTAGTAATATTCTTGGACCAGGGGTCTTAAACATGCGGCGTCCAAGGCTCCATCGTGCGGCCCACGTGCCCCGGAGACGATCACTTCCAGGGAGTCAGGGGATTACCGAGAACTCACATTCAATTAAATTGTATGGCGGCACAGAGAACAGCTCTGTGCACTGCAATAGCTATATCATCCACAAGCCAATCAGAGGCCGGCAGCTATCGTCGTTTTGCCTATCGGGGCAGTTCACGACGTCACTGCCATGTGCCGCCACGGCTGGGGAGAAGGAAGAAGATGTTATTTTTTTAATGTGTATGTGAAAAATGGCATATTGGGGCACATTGCTACAAGATGGAACCAGGATGGGGACATTATTACAAGATGGGACCAAGCTGGAGACGTTACTATAAGATGGGACCAGGATGGGGACATTACAGTGGGTACGGAAAGTATTCAGACCCCTTTACATTTTTCACTCTTTGTTTCATTGTAGCCATTTGGTAAATTCTAAAAAGTTTATTTTTTTCTCCTTACAGAACACTCTGCACCCCATCTTGACTGAAAAAAACAGAAATGTAGAAATTTTTGCCAATTTATTAAAAAAGAAAAACTGAAATATCCCATGGTCATAAGTCTTCAGACTCTTTGCTCAGTATTGAGTAGAAGCCTTTTGAGCTAGTGCAGCCATGAGTCTTCTTGGGAATGATGCAACATGTTTTTCACCCCTGGATTTGGGGATCCTCGGCCATTCTTCCTTGCAGATCCTCTCCAGTTCCGTCAGGTTGGATGGTGAACGTTGGTGGACGGCCATTTTCAGGTCTCTCCAGAGATGCTCAATTGGGTTTAGGTCAGGGCTCTGGCTGGGCCAGTCAAGAATGGTCACAGAGTTGTTCTGAAGCCACTCCTTTGTTATTTTAGCTGTGTGCTTAGGGTCATTGTCTTGTTGGAAGGTGAACCTTCGGCCAAGTCTGAGGTCCAGAGCACTCTGGAAGAGGTTTTCATCCAGGATATCTCTGTACTTGACCGCATTCATGTTTCCTTCGATTGCAACCAGTCGTCCTGTCCCTGCAGCTGAAAAACACCTCCATAGCAT
This sequence comes from Phyllobates terribilis, assembly GCF_046119375.1. Classification (NCBI taxonomy): domain Eukaryota; kingdom Metazoa; phylum Chordata; class Amphibia; order Anura; family Dendrobatidae; genus Phyllobates; species Phyllobates terribilis. The sequence goes on along the minus strand of NW_027362762.1, from coordinate 973,526,578 downwards.
GATGCTGCCACCACTATGTTTCACTGTTGGGATTGTATTGAGTGCCTGGTTTTCTCCACACATACCGCTTAGAATTATCACCAAAAAGTTATATCTTTTCTCATAGTCTGGGAGTCCTTCATGTGTTTTTGAGCAAACTCTATGCAGGCTTTCATATGTCTTGCACGATTGCTCAGTTTGGCTGGACGGCCAGGTCTAGGAAGACTTCTGGTGGTCCCAAACATCTTCCATTTAAGGATTATGGAGGCCACTGTGCTCTTAGGAACCTTGAGTAATGCAGAAATTCTTTTGTAACCTTGGCCAGATCTGGGCCTTGCCACAATTCTGTCTCTGAGCTCCTTGGGCAGTTCCTTTGAGCTGATGATTCTCATTTGGTCTGACATGCACTGTGAGCTGTGAGGTCTTATATAGACAGGTGTGCGCCTTTCCAAATCAAGTCCTATCAGTTTAATTAAACACAGCTGGACTCCAATGAAGGAGTAGAACCATCTCAAGGAGGATCACAAGGAAATGGACAGCATGTGACTTATATATGAGTGTCTGAGCAAAGGGGCTGAATACTTATGACTATGGGATATTTCAGTTTTTCTTTTTTAATAAATTTGCAAAAATTTCTACATTTCTGTTTTTTTCAGTCCAGATGGGGAGCAGAGTGGACTTTACTGAGGAAAAAATGAACTTTTTAGAATTTACCAAATGGCTGCAATGAAACAAAGAGTGAAACATATAAAGGGGTCTGAATACTTTCCGTACCCACTGTGCTACAAGATCTGACCAGGATGGGGACATTACTACAAGATAGGACCAGGATGGGGACATTACTACAAGATGGGACCAGGATGGGGGACAATGTTACAAGATGAGAAACATTATTACAGAACGGTGGACATCACTACAAGATTGGGGCCAGAATTACTATGGGTGGGGGGCTAATTATTAGATGATATTATTGTATGGGGCCGACTGGGAGACAAAAAAAAAGAAAAATAATTCTTATGAATTAAAAAGAAATTTAGAATAAAAATATTTTGCTACTAAAACTGAATTAAAAAGGAAAATTGTACCATAACACATGTGATAACCACCATTAAAAATATAAGCCAAAAATGATAGAAAATTATCAAAGTCATATAGAACAAAAATTGTATCACTGAAAACATCATCTTGTCCCACAAGGAACGCGGCCCGTCACATTCAATTCTGCGTGCGGCGCATCTACCCATCGGCTTTTGATACCCCGGTCTTAGACGTTGACCCCGGTCTTACTCCTCTTTTGGAATAATGGGGGTTCCTGGGTCAGTGTATTCTCTCTTGTGCAGGAAGTGTGGACAGGACATTATTTGTATCTGGGAGATGACAGAGTTATTATTATTATCTTAGTTCTGCCGCTTTATATCTATATCTTATATGTTATTTGCCGCTTGGATTAGTTTTCTGCTATCATGAACTTCTTATTGTGCAATCTGACGGCTGAGCGCTGGATATAATGAGCCGGTGATGACATCATCTTTTCATGTTATGTCCGAGACGTGTGGAAACTTAAGGAGCACATCTTCCTCGGCTGAGGAGTCTGCCATGGCGAAACCCAGGAGGCATCACTGGAGCACATCTGCCGGCTATCAATTCAGGGGCATTGTCTGTCCCCATGTGATGTCTGAGCTGCTGGGAGGGTGTCAGCCTGTGAGCGGAGCATCCCGCCATATAATGCCGAAGACCCTGATTAAGAATCAGTATATCACCTAGTGACAGATGGATCGTGTGATCTTCGCACTTTGATAATTTTGCAGCCAAATCTTTTGCAATTTTCATTACGAGGTCAATGCAAGAAATATCAGTGCAAGGAAGCCCAAACACAATAAATGGGTGCAGGAATACGGGCGCCTCCGTGCTCCCTCAATGAAGACTGTCAGAGGAAAGAAGGATCGAGCATGCTGAAACTCAGGAAAATAAGCAACCACCAGAGGCGTCTGGAGGAGGAGGACAGAGAGGAGTCTGGAGGAGGAGGACAGAGAAGAGTCTGGAGGAGGAGGACAGAGAAGAGTCTGGAGGAGGAGGACAGAGAAGAGTCTGGAGGAGGAGGACAGAGAAGAGTCTGGAGGAGAACAGAGAGGAGTCTGGAGGAGGAGAAGGAGGACAGAGAGGCGTCTGGAGAAGGAGGAAATCAGAGAGGAGTCTGGAGGAGGAAAAGGAGGATAGAAAGGAGTCTGGAGGAGAACAGAGAGGAGTCTGGAGGAGGAGAAGGAGGACAGAGAGGAGTCTGGAGGAGGAAATCAGAGAGGAGTCTGGAGGAGGAGAAGGAGGATAGAGAGGAGTCTGGAGGAGAACAGAGAGGAGTCTGGAGGAGAAGGAGGACAGAGAGGTGTCTGGAGGAGGAAGAGAACAGAGAGGAGTCTGGAGGAGGATAGAGAGGAGTCTGGAGGAGAACAGAGAGGAGTCTGGAGGAGAACAGAGAGGAGTCTGGAGGAGAAGAAGGAGAACAGAGAGGAGTCTGGAGGAGGAGAAGGAGGACAGAGAGGTGTCTGGAGGAGGAGTAGGAGAAAAGAGAGGAGTCTGGAGGAGAAGGAGGATAGAGAGGAGTCTGGAGGAGGAGGACAGAGAGGAGTCTGGAGGAGAAGGAGGACAGAGAGGCGTCTGAAGGAGGAAGAAAATAGAGAGGAGTCAGGAGGATATAGAGGAGTCTGGAGGAAACAGAGAGGAGTCTGGAGGAGGAGAAGGAGGACAGAGAGGTGTCTGGAGGAGGAGGAGAACAGAGAGGAGTCTGGAGGAGGACAGAGAGGAGTCTGGAGGAGGAGGATATAGAGTAGTCAGGAGGAGGAGGACAGAGAGGAGTCTGGAGGAGAACAGAGAGGAGTCTGGAGGAGGAGAAGGAGGACAGAGAGACATCTGGAGGAGGAGGAAAACAGAGGAGTCAGGAGGATAGAGAGGAGTCTGGAGGAAAACAGAGAGGAGTCTGGAGGAGGAGAAGGTGGACAGAGAGGTGTCTGGAGGAGGAGGAGAACAGAGAGGAGTCTGGAGAAGGAGGATAGAGAGGAGTCTGGAGGAGGAGGACAGAGAGGAGTTGGGAGGAGGACAGAGAGGAATCTGGAGGAGGAGGAAAACAGAGAGGAGTTGGGAGGAGGATAGAGAGGAGTCAGGAGGAGAATGAGGACAGAGAGGAGTCTGGAGGAGAACAAAGAGGAGTCTGGAGGAGGAAGAAGACAGAGACAGAATGAGGAGGAGGAAAGAGAGGAGTCTGGAGAAGTAGGAGGACAGAGAGGAGTCTGGAGGAGGACAGAAAGGAGTCTGGAGGAGGACAGAGAGGAGTCAGAAGGAGGAGGAAAGAGAGGAGTCTGGAGAAGTAGGAGGACAGAGACGAGTCTGGAGGAGGAGGACAGAGAGTAGTCTGGAGGAGGAAGAAAGAGGAATCATGAGGAGGAAGAAAAAGAGGAGTCAGGAGGACGAGGAGGACAGAGAAGAGTCAGTGGGAGGACAGAGAGGAGTCTGGAGGAGCACAAAGAGGAGGAGGACAGGAGTCTGGAGGAGGTGGAGCACAGAGGAATCTGGAGGAGGACAGAAGAACCTGAAGAGAAACAGAGGAGTCTGGAAGAGGACAGAGGTATATGGAAGAAACAGATTGGTATAGAGGGGAATAGGAGTCTGCAGGACATGGATGAATTAGGGGGAACAGAAGATTCTGCGGGGGAAAGAGGGACCTGCAAGGGAAAGAAAAACATGTAAGGGGACAATGATACTAGGAGACGGACAGAGGGGCTTGGGTGGGACAGAGGAGTCTGGAATGGTTAGAGGGGTCTGTTCATCAAATTCAACTAAGTCAAATCCTCACATACAGAGACCAAAGTCTGAATTTTCAGGTTGAAGGGACTGGGCCAGATCTTTAGAAAGAGAAAAGCTCATGTCCTCAGATATACGGAGAAGACCATCAGCTACCTGGAAGCCAGAGAAAGAAAGGTCGGTCTGCAGAACTTTATCAGTTGGTAGCAGAAAAAGATTCTGGACTCTCCAGATATTCTTAGCTAAAAGCAGATAAAAGTCTAGAGCACCAGATCTTCTGTTACCAGAACACAGAACCAAGTGGCCAGAAACACTGAAACCAGAGCAAATGAATCCAATGTTTAGAGACTGTGTGTAGCAGGACCATAGAAGAACACAAGAGTAACTCTGCGAAGATCTCTGCCATCCTGGATGAAGAACCATAGATGTGTCCACCATCGTATTTATCAACAAGGTCTTCTTGATCGATGGGGACAGAACCTTCCATGTTGACCCGTAGACGCCAGGCTGGCTTTTCTCCTATGTGATTGGTCACGGATCCTCGTTGACCTTGGTGGAGTAGTCGAAGGCTTCTGACCTTTGGGTGAATGTTTTGGGCTTTGATAGATTCCCGATTAGCTCCATCTTTCCCATCGTCGACAGAAGTGAGGAAAGCAAATAAGCGAGGAAAATAGAACTGGTGCGACCTTGACTTCAAAAATATCTCATCTCTGCAACAAAACAGGACAGAGAAATGTAGAGACTTCTATTGAATTAGGCAACACGGCGGATAATGGAAGGAAAATATTGACGTACGATTAAATGACATCTCCGCGGCTGATCGTGTATCTGGGACCAGATCTGAACCATGATTACAGAGAGGAGGAATGCAGCGGCCGAGAGGAAGGACGCAACCCGGGGAGCTGTGACTAAACGGCTTCCCTGATTTAATTAGGCATTAATTGGAAACACTCTGCGCTCGGCTGCTATAATCACGCGTCTCAGCTGTCACTGTGGGCCGCCAAAATCCTCAATATTCCCTTCAAGATTAATTTGCACTTGATGTGTTTCTATCCCTCTGTATGCCGAGGGGCCCCGGCTCTGCTGGACCCGAGATATTATTTCCAGTTGTGAAATCAGTGGAAGTTTATGGGCATCAAGTGATACCCAACGCGTTCAACGGCCGCGAGACCGAGTCCAAATAGTCACCTGGCACCGGGGAGACCAATATCTGCTGGAGGAGCACAACTTGGCAGGAAAAAGAACAACTTTGGTCAGAAGATAAGGAAGGTTTTTCCTACAGGACACATGTAGTTTTCATTGCTGGAAATATCCAAATATCTGAAGTTGTTCTAGGCTGATTGTCAGAAATGTCAATATAGAAAGTTGGAGAGGAGGCAATGAGACGGGCGGCCGTGAGCTGGCGAGGGCTGGGCATTTCTAAGACGTCCTCATTAGCAGTAATTACCCAGAGGTGGACTCGTTCATGTAGTGTGGTTGGTATAGAGGGAGAAGATAAGGCACACTGAAGGCATTACCTCTATCAGTCTGACAATCCAGAACCTCTGCTCATCTGGCACCTCTCAGGTATGTCTTTGACCCATGAAGGTCGGTATTCTATAAAACGGGGACAGCACAGGTTACACCTCATGGTGTTATACTACAGGACACCGGATGATCAGCCCCCAATCACCAGGGACTATATCACCCCTTACTAGTCGCCATGGATGGGACACTATGGTGCCGGGACTCTAAATAATGGGTCACTAACCACCAAAAACTGTGCCTGGATGGTTAAAGGGGTATTTCCAGAATCACAGTGGAGGCTCAGCATGCTGCAAACTTAGAATCATCTCAGCAATCACCCCCTAATAACGTCCTTCCCAAGATCCAGTCACCCTCTGGTAATTCTTACTGTGATGGTTGAGCATGCGCAGCCCCTTCTTTAACCCCTACCATTCACTGTATTTGGAGAGTTCTGTTGAGAAACTGCGCATGCTTGGCTTACCGTGCTTAGCTCTGGTCAAGCATGCATACCTCCTCCTCTAGATTCTCCCATTCACTGCTGCTGTAATGCTCTGTAGAGAAACTACGCCTGCTCGGCTTACCGAACTCAGCTCTGGCCGAGCATGTGCATCTCCTCCTCTAGGTTCTCGCATTCACTGCTGCTGTAATGTTCTGTAGAGAAACTGCGCATGTTCGGCTTACCGAACTCAGCTCTGGCTGAGGATGTGCATCTCCTCCTCTAGATTCTCCCATTCACTGCTGCTGTAATGCTCTGTAGAGAAACTGCACATGCTCAGCTTTACCATCCTTTGCTCTAGCCGAGCATGCACACCTCCTCCTCTAGATTCTCCCTTTCACTGCTGCTGTAATGCTCTGTAGAGAAACTGCGCATGTTCGGCTTACCGAACTCAGCTCTGGCCGAGCATGCACACCTCCTCCTCTAGATTCTCGCATTCACTGCTGCTGTAATACTCTGTACAGAAACTGCACATGCTCAGCTTTACCATCCTGTGCTCTAGCCGAGCATGCACACCTCCTCCTCTAGATTCTCCCATTCACTGCTGCTGTAATGCTCTGTAGAGAGACTGCGCATGTTCGGCTTACCGAACTCAGCTCTGGCAAAGCATGCACACCTCCTCCTCTATATTCTCGCATTCACTGCTGCTGTAATGCTCTGTAGAGAAACTACGCCTGCTCGGCTTACCGAACTCAGCTCTGGCCGAGCATGTGCATCTCCTCCTCTAGATTCTCGCATTCACTGCTGCTGTAATGTTCTGTAGAAAAACTACGCCTGCTCGGCTTACCGAACTCAGCTCTGGCCGAGCATGTGCATCTCCTCCTCTAGATTCTCCCATTCACTGCTGCTGTAATGCTCTATAGAGAAACTGCGCATGTTCGGCTTACCGAACTCAGCTCTGGCTGAGGATGTGCATCTCCTCCTCTAGATTCTCCCATTCACTGCTGCTGTAATGTTCTGTAGAGAAACTGCGCATGTTCGGCTTACCGAACTCAGCTCTGGCCGAGCATGTGCGTCTCCTCCTCTAGATTCTCCTATTCACTGCTGCTGTAATGCTCTGTAGAGAAACTGCGCATGTTCGGCTTACCGAACTCAGCTCTGGCCGAGCATGCACACCTCCTCCTCTAGATTCTCGCATTCACTGCTGCTGTAATACTCTGTACAGAAACTGCACATGCTCAGCTTTACCATCCTGTGCTCTAGCCGAGCATGCACACCTCCTCCTCTAGATTCTCCCATTCACTGCTGCTGTAATGCTCTTTAGAGAAACTGCGCATGTTCGGCTTACCGAACTCAGCTCTGGCAAAGCATGCACACCTCCTCCTCTATATTCTCGCATTCACTGCTGCTGTAATGCTCTGTAGAGAAACTAAGCCTGCTCGGCTTACCGAACTCAGCTCTGGCCGAGCATGTGCATCTCCTCCTCTAGGTTCTCGCATTCACTGCTGCTGTAATGTTCTGTAGAGAAACAACGCCTGCTCGGCTTACCGTCCTCAGCTCTGGCCGAGCATGTGCATCTCCTCCTCTAGATTCTCCCATTCACTGCTGCTGTAATGCTCTGTAGAGAAACTGCGCATGTTCGGCTTACCGAACTCAGCTCTGGCCGAGGATGTGCATCTCCTCCTCTAGATTCTCCCATTCACTGCTGCTGTAATGCTCTGTAGAGAAACTGCACATGCTCAGCTTTACCATCCTTTGCTCTAGCCGAGCATGCACACCTCCTCCTCTAGATTCTCCCTTTCACTGCTGCTGTAATGCTCTGTAGAGAAACTGCGCATGTTCGGCTTACCGAACTCAGCTCTGGCCGAGCATGCACACCTCCTCCTCTAGATTCTCGCATTCACTGCTGCTGTAATACTCTGTACAGAAACTGCACATGCTCAGCTTTACCATCCTGTGCTCTAGCCGAGCATGCACACCTCCTCCTCTAGATTCTCCCATTCACTGCTGCTGTAATGCTCTGTAGAGAAACTGCGCATGTTCGGCTTACCGAACTCAGCTCTGGCAAAGCATGCACACCTCCTCCTCTATATTCTCGCATTCACTGCTGCTGTAATGCTCTGTAGAGAAACTACGCCTGCTCGGCTTACCGAACTCAGCTCTGGCCGAGCATGTGCATCTCCTCCTCTAGATTCTCGCATTCACTGCTGCTGTAATGTTCTGTAGAAAAACTACGCCTGCTCAGCTTACCGAACTCAGCTCTGGCCGAGCATGTGCATCTCCTCCTCTAGATTCTCCCATTCACTGCTGCTGTAATGCTCTGTAGAGAAACTGCGCATGTTCGGCTTACCGAACTCAGCTCTGGCTGAGGATGTGCAGCTCCTCCTCTAGATTCTCCCATTCACTGCTGCTGTAATGTTCTGTAGAGAAACTGCGCATGTTCGGCTTACCGAACTCAGCTCTGGCCGAGCATGTGCATCTCCTCCTCTAGATTCTCCTATTCACTGCTGCTGTAATGCTCTGTAGAGAAACTGCGCATGTTCGGCTTACCGAACTCAGCTCTGGCCGAGCATGCACACCTCCTCCTCTAGATTCTCGCATTCACTGCTGCTGTAATACTCTGTACAGAAACTGCACATGCTCAGCTTTACCATCCTGTGCTCTAGCCGAGCATGCACACCTCCTCCTCTAGATTCTCCCATTCACTGCTGCTGTAATGCTCTGTAGAGAAACTGCGCATGTTCGGCTTACCGAACTCAGCTCTGGCAAAGCATGCACACCTCCTCCTCTATATTCTCGCATTCACTGCTGCTGTAATGCTCTGTAGAGAAACTACGCCTGCTCGGCTTACCGAACTCAGCTCTGGCCGAGCATGTGCATCTCCTCCTCTAGGTTCTCGCATTCACTGCTGCTGTAATGTTCTGTAGAGAAACAACGCCTGCTCGGCTTACCGAACTCAGCTCTGGCCGAGCATGTGCATCTCCTCCTCTAGATTCTCCCATTCACTGCTGCTGTAATGCTCTGTAGAGAAACTGCGCATGTTCGGCTTACCGAACTCAGCTCTGGCCGAGGATGTGCATCTCCTCCTCTAGATTCTCCCATTCACTGCTGCTGTAATGCTCTGTAGAGAAACTGCACATGCTCAGCTTTACTATCCTTTGCTCTAGCCGAGCATGCACACCTCCTCCTCTAGATTCTCCCTTTCACTGCTGCTGTAATGCTCTGTAGAGAAACTGCGCATGTTCGGCTTACCGAACTCAGCTCTGGCCGAGCATGCACACCTCCTCCTCTAGATTCTCGCATTCACTGCTGCTGTAATACTCTGTACAGAAACTGCACATGCTCAGCTTTACCATCCTGTGCTCTAGCCGAGCATGCACACCTCCTCCTCTAGATTCTCCCATTCACTGCTGCTGTAATGCTCTGTAGAGAAACTGCGCATGTTCGGCTTACTGAACTCAGCTCTGGCAAAGCATGCACACCTCCTCCTCTATATTCTCGCATTCACTGCTGCTGTAATGCTCTGTAGAGAAACTACGCCTGCTCGGCTTACCGAACTCAGCTCTGGCCGAGCATGTGCACCTCCTCCTCTAGATTCTCGCATTCACTGCTGCTGTAATGTTCTGTAGAAAAACTACGCCTGCTCGGCTTACCGAACTCAGCTCTGGCCGAGCATGTGCATCTCCTCCTCTAGATTCTCCCATTCACTGCTGCTGTAATGCTCTGTAGAGAAACTGCGCATGTTCGGCTTACCGAACTCAGCTCTGGCCGAGGATGTGCATCTCCTCCTCTAGATTCTCCCATTCACTGCTGCTGTAATGTTCTGTAGAGAAACTGCGCATGTTCGGCTTAGCGAACTCAGCTCTGGCCGAGCATGTGCATCTCCTCCTCTAGATTCTCCTATTCACTGCTGCTGTAATGCTCTGTAGAGAAACTGCGCATGTTCGGCTTACCGAACTCAGCTCTGGCCGAGCATGTGCATCTCCTCCTCTAGATTCTCCCATTCACTGCTGCTGTAATGTTCTGTAGAGAAACTGCGCATGTTCGGCTTAGCGAACTCAGCTCTGGCCGAGCATGTGCATCTCCTCCTCTAGATTCTCCTATTCACTGCTGCTGTAATGCTCTGTAGAGAAACTGCGCATGTTCGGCTTACCGAACTCAGCTCTGGCCGAGCATGCACACCTCCTCCTCTAGATTCTCGCATTCACTGCTGCTGTAATACTCTGTACAGAAACTGCACATGCTCAGCTTTACCATCCTGTGCTCTAGCCGAGCATGCACACCTCCTCCTCTAGATTCTCCCATTCACTGCTGCTGTAATGCTCTGTAGAGAAACTGCGCATGTTCGGCTTACCGAACTCAGCTCTGGCAAAGCATGCACACCTCCTCCTCTATATTCTCACATTCACTGCTGCTGTAATGCTCTGTAGAGAAAGTACGCCTGCTCGGCTTACCGAACTCAGCTCTGGCCGAGCATCTGCATCTCCTCCTCTAGATTCTCGCATTCACTGCTGCTGTAATGTTCTGTAGAGAAACTACGCCTGCTCGGCTTACCGAACTCAGCTCTGGCTGAGCATGTGCATCTCCTCCTCTAGATTCTCCCATTCACTGCTGCTGTAATGCTCTGTAGAGAAACTGCACATGCTCAGCTTTACCATCCTTTGCTCTAGCCGAGCATGCACACCTCCTCCTCTAGATTCTCCCTTTCACTGCTGCTGTAATGCTCTGTAGAGAAACTGCGCATGTTCGGCTTACCGAACTCAGCTCTGGCCGAGCATGCACACCTCCTCCTCTAGATTCTCGCATTCACTGCTGCTGTAATACTCTGTACAGAAACTGCACATGCTCAGCTTTACCATCCTGTGCTCTAGCCGAGCATGCACACCTCCTCCTCTAGATTCTCCCATTCACTGCTGCTGTAATGCTCTGTAGAGAAACTACGCATGTTCGGCTTACCGAACTCAGCTCTGGCAAAGCATGCACACCTCCTCCTCTATATTCTCGCATTCACTGCTGCTGTAATGCTCTGTAGAGAAACTACGCCTGCTCGGCTTACCGAACTCAGCTCTGGCCGAGCATGTGCATCTCCTCCTCTAGATTCTCGTATTCACTGCTGCTGTAATGTTCTGTAGAGAAACTACGCCTGTTCGGCTTACCGATCTCAGCTCTGGCCGAGCATGTGCATCTCCTCCTCTAGATTCTCCCATTCACTGCTGCTGTAATGCTCTGTAGAGAAACTGCGCATGTTCAGCTTACCGAACTCAGCTCTGGCCGAGCATGTGCTTCTCCTCCTCTAGATTCTCGCATTCACTGCTGCTGTAATGTTCTGTAGAGAAACTACGCCTGCTCGGCTTACCGAACTCAGCTCTGGCCGAGCATGCACACCTCCTCCTCTAGATTCTCGCATTCACTGCTGCTATAATACTCTGTACAGAAACTGCACATGCTCAGCTTTACCATCCTGTGCTCTAGCCGAGCATGCACACCTCCTCCTCTAGATTCTCCCATTCACTGCTGCTGTAATGCTCTGTAGAGAAACTACGCATGTTCGGCTTACCGAACTCAGCTCTGGCAAAGCATGCACACCTCCTCCTCTATATTCTCGCATTCACTGCTGCTGTAATGTTCTGTAGAGAAACTACGCCTGCTCGGCTTACCGAACTCAGCTCTGGCCGAGCATGTGCATCTTCTCCTCTAGATTCTCCCATTCACTGCTGCTGTAATGTTCTGTAGAGAAACTGCGCATGTTCGGCTTACCGATCTCAGCTCTGGCCGAGCATGTGCATCTTCTCCTCTAGATTCTCCCATTCACTGCTGCTGTAATGTTCTGTAGAGAAACTGCGCATGTTCAGCTTACCGAACTCAGCTCTGGCCGAGCATGTGCATCTCCTCCTCTAGATGTTTCCATCACTGTTGCTCTGTAGAGAAACTGTGCATGTTCGGCTTACCGAACTCAGCTCTGGCCGAGCATGTGCATCTCCTCCTCTAGATTCTCCCATTCACTGCTGCTGTAATGTTCTGTAGAGAAACTGCGCATGTTCGGCTTAACGTCCTCAGCTCTGACCGAGCATGCGCATCTCCTCCTCTAGATGTTTCCATCACTGTTGCTCTGTAGAGAAACTGTGCATGCTTGGCTTACCATCCTCAACTCTGGCCGAGCATGCGCAGCACCTTCTCTAGAGTCTCCCATGACTGCTGCTATGATACTCTGCAGAGAAACTGCGCATGCTCGGCTTACCGACCTCAGCTCTGGCCGAGCATGTGCATCTCCTCCTCTATATTCTCCCATTCACTGCTGTTGTAATGCTCTGTAGAGAAACTGCGCATGCTCTGCTTACCGACCTCAGCTGTGGCCGAGCATGTGCATGTTTTCCTGTAGATTCTCTTATTCACTGCTGCTATAATCCTCTGCAGAGAAACTGCGCATGCTCAGCTTAACGTCCTCAGCTCTGACCGAGCATGTGCATCTCCTCCTCTAGATTCTTCCATCACTGCTGCTCTGTAGAGAAACTGTGCATGCTCGGCTTAACATACTCAGCTCTGGCCGAGCATGCACAGCGCCCTCCTCTAGCTTCTTCCATCACTGCTGCTATAATGCTCTGTAGAGACACTGCACATGCTCTGCTTACCGTCCTCAGCTTTGGCCGAGCATGCACATCTCGTCATCTAGATTCTCCCATTTACTGCTGCTGTAATTCTCTGTAGAGAAACAGCGCATGTGACGCGCCCCCTGGGGTACCCGGAGCCGGGCCTGTAAATGCTGGGGTTTGTAGTCACCGTGGCGGTGACCAGGTCCGTGACCCAGGGCAGTCAAACCAGGGTAGTCTATGAGTGTCTGTTATATAGTCCGACTACGCCACCTGTGGAATGCGGTTATTGGGAACCGCCGCTGCGGAGCAGTCCGCTGAAGCTGATGGTGTGTGCAGCAAGGTGATATAACTCCCCACAGGAAGAGTGGAGCTTCAGGGCAGCGTGTATGGATGATGGTGGTTATGGTGCAGGTAGTCAGTAATGACACGGAGTCAGATAGTGCAGTCCCAGGTCTTTTACTCACGATTGTAGCAGTTCCAGATACAGGGCCAGTGTAGGGGCATATTACAGGACCCCCTTCTGTGTGTCCTCTCTCTGGCCAGCTCCCTGCACCTCACTCCCAGTGGCACTTCTATCCGGTGTCCTCAGGCCTTGGCGGGCGACGTGTGTTCCATCCCCTGGGTCCTATGTGGCTACCTTCTTAGTGTACTGGTGTGGACTTGCGGCCTGCAGTACTTGAAATGCTGCAGCCTCCGGTTTCCTAGTTGGGCCTTGTAGCTCTGTGCTAGTTGGGGGACCGGTTCCCCTTTTCTGGCCTGACCCCCCTACTCTTCTAGTAGCGGCGGGCGTACAGGTGGCTTGCTGCATGGCCCATACCCCTAGGGTCCCTTCGGTTCCCGTTCCTGGAGCCTCCAGCTCCCTCTTCTCCTCAGGCTCAGGCCTCCTGACTAGGCCCGCCTGTGGAGCAGAGCTCATACAGAGCCCCTGCTCCTGTCACTTCTGCTCAGACTGTCTAACTGGAACTGACTCGAACCCTGATCTAAGATGGTTCCACCCTCTTATACCTCCTACTCCAGTGCTCCCAGGAACTACGTCCTCCACCCATCCACTACATAGTTCCCCCTTGATTCTCCCATTCACTCCAGCCAGGGATCAGGGACTGTGCTCTCCCGTAGGAGCAATCTCGCCCTGTCCCCCGGAAATGTGGTGTAGTGGATGTAGTGTTAGGGTCCTGAGCCATACTCCTTCCTTACCTGAGAGTGAGGTACCACATCTCTGGATGAGATGCAATAACTCTGTGGCGACCGAACCCTCAGGGGCGCCACACATGCTCGGCTTACAGTCATCAGGTCTGGCCAAGCATGCACAGCGCCTCCTCTAGATTCTCCCATTCACTGCTGCTTTGTAGAGACACTGCGCATGCTCGGCTTACCGTCCTCATGTCTGGCCAAGCATGCGCAGCGCCTCCTCTAGATTCTCCCATTCACTGCTGCTCTGTATAGACACTGTGCATGCTTGGCTTACCGTCATCAGGTCTTGCTAAGCATGCACAGCGCCTCCTCTAGATTCTCCCATTCACTGCTGCTTTGTAGAGACACTGTGCATGCTCGGCTTACCGTCATTAGGTCTTGCTAAGCATGCGCAGCGCCTCCTCTAGATTCTCCCATTCACTGCTTGTAACATCCCTGGTGGCGTGCTGGCATGGCTTACCACCTCTCACCATGCAAGACCGCCATCTTACCTATCAATCCAGGCTGCACACTTTGCTCCAGTACCTGCTGTGTCTCTTGTCTGATTGCTTAGGGCGGCGGCGTGGCTACTGCCTGATTCTTATAGTTACTGTGTGCGCACTCCTAATGCCTCCCCAGCCTATTGCTGTGAGTCACTGGATACTTAAACCCCCTCCACCCAGTAGGGGGTGCCTGAGCAACACTTTCATTCAGTGTGTTGTGTGCAACTGAGTTGCCAGGTCCTGTCCTGTATCTTGTCTGTTTCCGCCCCTGGGGGCTGTATACCCAGGCCTGTTACCTGTATCTGTGACTTCTAGTCTTTCTCCGCCACCCTGGGGGCTGAGTTCCCAGGCTTGTTCCTGTATCTTATTCCTGGTTCAGTTCCTATCTGAACTGTGTCTTAGCCCGTTACCTGTTTCTCTCTATGTCCGAACCTTTCCTTTTCCTGCAGTGTCTGAACCTGCACCTAACTCCAACTTGTTGTCTCTGAACTTCTGTTTGTGAGTTTTGTGTACACTCGCTACTTCATTGTAAGTACCTTGTGTGTATCTGGTTCTGCTTGTTCACCGCACCTGCGGTTTTGCTCTGCCCTGCTTGCTCACCGCACCTGCGGTTTCGCTCTGCTCTGCTTGTTCACCGCACCTGCGGTTTCGCTCTGCTCTGCTTGTTCTCCGCACCTGCGGTTTTGCTCAGCTCTGCTTGTCCACCGCACCTGCGGTTTCGCTCCGCTCTGCTTGTCCACCGCACCGGTGGTTTCGCTCTGCTCCGCTCTGCTTGTTCACCGCACCGGCGGTTTCGCTCTGCTCAGCTTGTTCACCGCACCTGCGGTTTCGCTCTGCTCAGCTTGTTTACCGCACCTGCGGGTTTTGCTCTGCTCTGCTTGTTTACCGCACCTGCGGGTTTTGCTCTGCTCTGCTTGTCTACCGCACCTGCGGGTTTTGCTCTGCTCTGCTTGTTTACCGCACCTGTGGGCTTTGCTCTGCTTGTCTACCGCTTCTGCGGGTTTTGCTCTGCTCTGCTTGTCTACCGCACCTGCGGGTTTTGCTCTGCTCTGCTAGTCTACCGCATCTGCGGGTTTTGCTCTGCTCTGCTTGTCTACCGCACCTGCGGGTTTTGCTCTGCTCTGCTTGTCTACCGCACCTGCGGGTTTTGCTCTGCTCTGCTTGTCTACCGCACCTGCGGGTTTTGCTCTGCTCTGCTTGTCTACCGCGCCTGCGGGTTTTGCTCTGCTCTGCTTGTCTACCGCATCTGCGGGTTTTGCTCTGCTCTGCTTGTCTACCGCACCTGCGGGTTTTGCTCTGCTCTGCTTGTTTACCGCACCTGTGGGCTTTGCTCTGCTTGTCTACCGCTTCTGCGGGTTTTGCTCTGCTCTGCTTGTCTACCGCACCTGCGGGTTTTGCTCTGCTCTGCTAGTCTACCGCATCTGCGGGTTTTGCTCTGCTCTGCTTGTCTACCGCACCTGCGGGTTTTGCTCTGCTCTGCTTGTCTACCGCACCTGCGGGTTTTGCTCTGCTCTGCTTGTCTACCGCACCTGCGGGTTTTGCTCTGCTCTGCTTGTCTACCGCGCCTGCGGGTTTTGCTCTGCTCTGCTTGTCTACCGCATCTGCGGGTTTTGCTCTGCTCTACTTGTCTACCGCATCTACGGGTTTTGCTCTGCTCTGCTTGTCAACCGCATCTGCGGGTTTTGCTCTGCTCTGCTTGTCTACCGCACCTGCGGCTCCGTTCCTGTGTCCCAGTCTGTACTGGTCCCTATCCTGCCTGTGTTCCTACCTGCCAGTACCCGCCTGCCTGCATGCCAGCCGTGCCTGCCAGTGCCCACCTGTCTGCATGCTAGCCGTGCCTGCCAGTGTCCACCTGTCTGCATACCAGCCGTGCCTGCCAGTGCCCACCTGTCTGCATACCAGCCGTGCTTATCAGTACCCACCTGTCTGCATACCAGCCGTGCCTGCCAGTACCCACCTGTCTGTATGCCAGCCTAACTTGCCTGTTCCTGCATTCTCCGGTGTGGGTCAACAGCTGTGACCGGGGTCTGACCTGGAGTAGCACCTGGTCCCTCTGCTCGGTTCCTCCCTGGTTCACGGAGTCGACTGAGCTGCCGTGTGACCTTAGTCGGACCGAGTTGATACTTAGTTACACCCCTCCAGGCACTCCTCGGTTCATGGTCCAGTGGGATCACTAATCATGCTCACGCCAGTCATTCCGGGCGTGTGCGTAACACTGCTGCTCTGTAGAGACACTGCGCATGCTCGGCTTACCGTCTTCATGTCTGGCCAAGCATGCGCAGCGCCTCCTCTAGATTCTTCCATTCACTGCTGCTCTGTAGAGACACTGCGCATGCTCGGCTTACAGTCCTCATGTCTGGCCAAGCATGTGCAGTGCCTCCTCTAGATTCTCCCATTCACTGCTGCTTTGTAGAGACACTGTGCATGCTCGGCTCACCGTCCTCATGTCTGGCCAAGCATGCGCAGCGCCTCCTCTAGATTCTCCAATTCACTGCTGCTCTGTAGAGACACTGCGTATGCTCGGCTTACCGTCCTCATGTCTGGCCAAGCATGCGCAGCGCCTCCTCTAGATTCTCCCATTCACTGCTGCTCTGTAGAGACACTGTGCATGCTCGGCTTACCGTCCTCATGTCTGGCCAAGCATGTGCAGTGCCTCCTCTAGATTCTCCCATTCACTGCTGCTTTGTAGAGACACTGCATGCTCGGCTCACCGTCCTCATGTCTGGCCAAGCATGCGCAGCGCCTCCTCTA
Source organism: Phyllobates terribilis (assembly GCF_046119375.1). Lineage (NCBI taxonomy): Eukaryota > Metazoa > Chordata > Amphibia > Anura > Dendrobatidae > Phyllobates > Phyllobates terribilis. The sequence continues at coordinate 973,509,851 of NW_027362762.1, read as the reverse complement.
GATTCTCCCATTCACTGCTGCTCTGTAGAGACACTGCGCATGCTCGGCTTACCGTCATCAGGTCTTGCTAAGCATGCGCAGTGCCTCCTCTAGATTCTCCCATTCACTGCTGCTCTGTAGAGACACTGTGCATGCTCGGCTTACCGTCCTCATGTCTGGCCAAGCATGTGCAGTGCCTCCTCTAGATTCTCCCATTCACTGCTGCTCTGTAGAGACACTGCGCATGCTCGGCTTACCGTCCTCTGCTTTGGCTGAGCATGCGCAGCGCCTCCTCTAGATTCTCCCATTCACTGCTGCTCTGTAGAGACACTGCGCATGCTCAGCTTACCGCCCTCTGCTTTGGCTGAGCATGCGCAGCGCCTCCTCTAGATTCTCCCATTCACTGCTGCTCTGTAGGGACACTGCGCATGCTCAGCTTACCGCCCTCTGCTTTGGCCGAGCATACACAACGCCTCCTCTAGATTCTCCCATTCACTGGTGCTCTGTAGAGACACTGCGCATGCTCGGCTTACCGTCCTCTGCTTTGGCTGAGCATGCGCAGCGCCTCCTCTAGATTCTCCCATTCACTGCTGCTCTGTAGAGACACTGCGCATGCTCAGCTTACCATCCTCTGCTTTGGCTGAGCATGCGCAGCGCCTCCTCTAGATTCTCCCATTCACTGCTGCTCTGTAGAGACACTGCGCATGCTCGGCTTACCGTCCTCTGCTTTGGCTGAGCATGCGCAGCACCTCCTCTAGATTCTCCCATTCACTGCTGCTCTGTAGAGACACTGCGCATGCTCAGCTTACCGTCCTCTGCTTTGGCTGAGCATGCGCAGCGCCTCCTCTAGATTCTCCCATTCACTGCTGCTCTGTAGAGACACTGCGCATGCTCAGCTTACCGTCCTCTGCTTTGGCCGAGCATGCGCAGCGCCTCCTCTAGATTCTCCCATTCACTGCTGCTCTGTAGAGACACTGCGCATGCTCAGCTTATCGTCCTCTGCTTTGGCTGAGCATGCACAGCGCCTTGTCTAGATTCTCCCATTCACTGCTGCTCTGTAGAGACACTGCGCATGCTCAGCTTACCGTCCTCTGCTTTGGCCGAGCATGCGCAGCGCCTCCTCTAGATTCTCCCATTCACTGCTGCTCTGTAGAGACACTGCGCATGCTCGGCTTACCGTCCTCTGCTTTGGCCGAGCATGCACAGCGCCTCCTCTAGATTCTCCCATTCACTGCTGCTCTGTAGAGACACTGCGCATGCTCAGCTTACCGTCCTCTGCTTTGGCCGAGCATACACAGCGCCTCCTCTAGATTCTCCCATTCACTGCTGCTCTGTAGAGACACTGCGCATGCTCAGCTTACCGTCCTCTGCTTTGGCCGAGCATGCGCAGCGCCTTCTCTAGATTCTCCCATTCACTGCTGCTCTGTAGAGACACTGCGCATGCTCGGCTTACAGTCCTCATGTCTGGCCAAGCATGTGCAGTGCCTCCTCTAGATTCTCCCATTCACTGCTGCTTTGTAGAGACACTGTGCATGCTCGGCTCACCGTCCTCATGTCTGGCCAAGCATGCGCAGCGCCTCCTCTAGATTCTCCAATTCACTGCTGCTCTGTAGAGACACTGCGTATGCTCGGCTTACCGTCCTCATGTCTGGCCAAGCATGCGCAGCGCCTCCTCTAGATTCTCCCATTCACTGCTGCTCTGTAGAGACACTGTGCATGCTCGGCTTACCGTCCTCATGTCTGGCCAAGCATGTGCAGTGCCTCCTCTAGATTCTCCCATTCACTGCTGCTTTGTAGAGACACTGCATGCTCGGCTCACCGTCCTCATGTCTGGCCAAGCATGCGCAGCGCCTCCTCTAGATTCTCCCATTCACTGCTGCTCTGTAGAGACACTGCGCATGCTCGGCTTACCGTCATCAGGTCTTGCTAAGCATGCGCAGTGCCTCCTCTAGATTCTCCCATTCACTGCTGCTCTGTAGAGACACTGTGCATGCTCGGCTTACCGTCCTCATGTCTGGCCAAGCATGTGCAGTGCCTCCTCTAGATTCTCCCATTCACTGCTGCTCTGTAGAGACACTGCGCATGCTCGGCTTACCGTCCTCTGCTTTGGCTGAGCATGCGCAGCGCCTCCTCTAGATTCTCCCATTCACTGCTGCTCTGTAGAGACACTGCGCATGCTCAGCTTACCGCCCTCTGCTTTGGCTGAGCATGCGCAGCGCCTCCTCTAGATTCTCCCATTCACTGCTGCTCTGTAGGGACACTGCGCATGCTCAGCTTACCGCCCTCTGCTTTGGCCGAGCATACACAACGCCTCCTCTAGATTCTCCCATTCACTGGTGCTCTGTAGAGACACTGCGCATGCTCGGCTTACCGTCCTCTGCTTTGGCTGAGCATGCGCAGCGCCTCCTCTAGATTCTCCCATTCACTGCTGCTCTGTAGAGACACTGCGCATGCTCAGCTTACCATCCTCTGCTTTGGCTGAGCATGCGCAGCGCCTCCTCTAGATTCTCCCATTCACTGCTGCTCTGTAGAGACACTGCGCATGCTCGGCTTACCGTCCTCTGCTTTGGCTGAGCATGCGCAGCACCTCCTCTAGATTCTCCCATTCACTGCTGCTCTGTAGAGACACTGCGCATGCTCAGCTTACCGTCCTCTGCTTTGGCTGAGCATGCGCAGCGCCTCCTCTAGATTCTCCCATTCACTGCTGCTCTGTAGAGACACTGCGCATGCTCAGCTTACCGTCCTCTGCTTTGGCCGAGCATGCGCAGCGCCTCCTCTAGATTCTCCCATTCACTGCTGCTCTGTAGAGACACTGCGCATGCTCAGCTTATCGTCCTCTGCTTTGGCTGAGCATGCACAGCGCCTTGTCTAGATTCTCCCATTCACTGCTGCTCTGTAGAGACACTGCGCATGCTCAGCTTACCGTCCTCTGCTTTGGCCGAGCATGCGCAGCGCCTCCTCTAGATTCTCCCATTCACTGCTGCTCTGTAGAGACACTGCGCATGCTCGGCTTACCGTCCTCTGCTTTGGCCGAGCATGCACAGCGCCTCCTCTAGATTCTCCCATTCACTGCTGCTCTGTAGAGACACTGCGCATGCTCAGCTTACCGTCCTCTGCTTTGGCCGAGCATACACAGCGCCTCCTCTAGATTCTCCCATTCACTGCTGCTCTGTAGAGACACTGCGCATGCTCAGCTTACCGTCCTCTGCTTTGGCCGAGCATGCGCAGCGCCTTCTCTAGATTCTCCCATTCACTGCTGCTCTGTAGAGACACTGCGCATGCTCGGCTTACCGTACTCTGCTTTGGCCGAGCATGCGCAGCGCCTCCTCTAGATTCTCCCATTCACTGCTGCTCTGTAGAGACACTGCGCATGCTCGGCTTACCGCCCTCAGGTCTGATTGCGCAGCTCCTTCTCTATCTGCTCCCTTCTCCTGGATCTTTCATCTTCTCCCTATTTAACGCTATTATGGAGGATGCAGTTAGGAGCAGATGGGAACCAGAAAAGACTCAGAGGGAGCCTACCGCTCTCAGGCCGGGGCCGTCTATTAACAGGTTTCAGGATTTCGGGCTTTTTGTAAAAATAACAAATTGTGGGAAGTCACCAATAAGTCACCATTAGCTGGACAATAGTGCACTAGGCCGCCGGAGATGAGACCCCACATCACTAAGTGACCGTAAACCGAACACTATGGTGCTGGACTACTGGAAACTGGGTCGCCAATGTCCGGGTGCAGAACATGGCGCCTTCTACACCGCAGAGATGTGCGGGTCTGGGGGGAGGGGCCCTAATGATGATTTAGCCCCCCCCCCTCACATCGCCCCCATCTGGACATGGCCACCAGCTTTATGATCTGCTGATATTCTGCAGCCAGGACTGGGACACGAGCTGTTAGCCGGGTGCTGATAGGACGAGTCTCAGCGCGAGGAGATAAACCCGCTGCACTGACAGTAGGGGGATCACACTGCAGAACATGAGGAGGGCGAAGCCACCGCAGCCCCCCACACTGACCTGTGCTGACCCCCAACCTCCAGGTGATGCATGAGGAAGTGCATCACTGGAAAGTGCTTGACAACTTGGTCACACAATATAAATCCATGCACCGGCAACCAGCAACCAGCAAATATAGTGTGACTAAGTTAATAGTTAAAAAAAGAATAAGAATGATAAAAAATAAAAAATAAATATTATACTCTTCTTCGATGGCCCCCGGTCTCCTTCTCCGATGGCCCCCAGTCTCCTTCTCCGATGGCCCCCGGTCTCCTTCTCCGATGGCCCCCGGTCTCCTTCTTCGATGGCCCCCGGTCTCCTTCTTCGATGGCCCCCGGTCTCCTTCTTCGATGGCCCCCGGTCTCCTTCTTCGATGGCCCCCGGTCTCCTTCTCCGATGGCCCCCGATCTCCTTCTTCGATGGCCCCCGGGCTCCTTCTTCGATGGCCCCCGGGCTCCTTCTTCGATGGCCCCCAGTCTCCTTCTCCGATGGCCCCCGGTCTCCTTCTCCAATGGCCCCCGGTCTCCTTCTTCGATGGCCCCCGGTCTCCTTCTTCGATGGCCCCCGGTCTCCTTCTTCGATGGCCCCCGGTCTCCTTCTCCGATGGCCCCCGATCTCCTTCTTCGATGGCCCCCGGGCTCCTTCTTCGATGGCCCCCGGGCTCCTTCTTCGATGGCCCCCAGTCTCCTTCTTCGATGGCCCCCGGTCTCCTTCTCCGATGGCAACCGATCTCCTTCTCCGATGGTCCCCGGTCTCCTTCTTCGATGGCCCCCGGTCTCCTTCTTCGATGGCCCCCGGTCTCCTTCTTCGATGGCCCCCGGTGTCCTTCTCCGATGGCCCCCGGTCTCCTTCTCCGATGGCCCCCGGTCTCCTTCTTCGATGGCCCCCGGTCTCCTTCTTCGATGGCCCCCGGTCTCCTTCTTCGATGGCCCCCGGTCTCCTTCTTCGATGGCCCCCGGTCTCCTTCTTCGATGGCCCCCGGTCTCCTTCTTCGATGGCCCCCGGTCTCCTTCTTCGATGGCCCCCGGTCTTCTTCTTCGATGGCCCCCGGTCTCCTTCTCCGATGGCCCCCGGTCTCCTTCTCCGATGGCCCCCGGTCTCCTTCTCCGATGCGTCCGGTCTCCTTCTCCGATGCGTCCGGTCTCCCCGGAAATTCCGCAGCAAAAACGCTTGAAAAACGCATAGTGGGCACGCCGCCTAATGCTATGCTAAAGCCGGGATGTCTCCTAAGCACAGGGCCGGCGTCAGTCACTCAATGATAGTTTTTCTCTGTAAGCTCCACTCCTGGTTTGGGCTACAAAGACTGATGCAAAATACTGACCAAATACTGACGTGTGAATGAGGCCTTAAATGCTGACAACCTCCTCACACCTAACACTTCTCCTACTTGCAGGTGTCAATTGTATCCAGTCCTGACCTGTACTTTTTTGGGGAATATTTTTTTTTTTTTTTTTTCTCTTTCCTTTCTTCGTCTACTTTTCCCTAATTATAATGATAGAAACTGATTGTAATTTTATAACTTTATATTTATACATTGTTTTATGTTGTATGTAAAAATTATTATTTATGATTATAGGATTCACACGTTTTTATACAGCGAATCCTTTTAATAAGAACCCTATATGCTTCATTAGGCATTAATTTATAACAATCCTTTTTACTCTATTGAGCATATATGAACTCAAGGGGTTAATATAGAGGTATTACTCTGTATCTGGCCCCGCCCCTTTTAAGTAATTGTATACCTAGCCAAATGTATATAAGGATCAATTGTTTGCTGCTTGTCACACCTGATGAAGGTGGCTGTGTCCACCGAAACGCGTTGTGTGTATTAATAAATCAGTCCTTTTAATATTTTTGCCCTGTTATTGGCGCTCTGGTACCGCTATTCATATTCACTGATAATCTGTAGTTTCTGACTGTAAAGAAAGTGTTTTCCCCGTCACGGACAGCGAGCAGAGTTCTAGAAAACTGTGATGAAATGAATCACAAAGTAATTTCACTGCACGGTGTTTCCGCTGTGAACAGTGACATGTAGAAGTTTGTGCCCCCCTGGTCAAAATTCCTGTTACTGTGAACAGTTCAGCAAGTTGAAGATGAAATGATCTAAAAGGCCTAAAGTTACAGATGACACATCTCCTTCTGTATTTTAGGCAACAAAAAAAAGTGTAATTTTTTACATTTAAAAAAAATACGAAAAGGAAAATGGGCCGATGCAAAAGTTTGGGCGCCCTTGTAGATTTGTGTGCTCAGATAACTTTGACCAAGGTTTCAGACCTTAATTAGCCTGTTAGGGTGAATCCGCATGTGTTCATTGAACCATGCGAATTCACCGCATTCAATACATTGTAGTGATCTAATTTCTCTTGCTTGGGACTAGCGACTCTGCAAGAGAGATTGTTATGCTGCGGGTCTGAAAGACGCACCGCATGTCCGTGTCCACAGGTGGTCCGCAGGTGCCCAGAGACGCATAGTGGACATGGGATTTCTAGAAATCCCATCCACTATGCTGTAACATCTGGACGCTGGGGGTTTGACGCTGCATAACATGTAGCTTCAAACCCGCAGCGGCTCCTGATCGTGGGCACGCACCCTCAGGGTTATGGCTTGTTCACTATCATTGTTAGGAAAGGCCAATCGATGCAAATTTCCCAGCTTTATAAAAACCTCCTCTAACCTTGTGCCAAAAACCAGCAGCCATGGGGTCTTCTAAGCAGCTGCCGAGCACTGAGAATGGTGGAGGCCACAAAGCAGGAGAAGCTATATGAACATAGCAAAGAGTCTTCAAGTTGCCCTTTCCTCAATTCAAAATGTAATTAAGAAATGGTAGTTATCAGGAACAGTGGAGGTCAAGATAAGGTCTGGAAGACCAAGCAACATTTCAGTGATAGCTGCTCATAGGATTGTAGAGAGGCAAATCAGAACCCCCGCTTAACTGCAAAAGACCTTCAGAAAGATTTAGCAGACTCTGGAGTTGTGGTACATTGTTCAGAGACACCTGCACAAATATTGCTTCATGGAAGAGTCATCAGACAAAAACCTCTCCTGCGTCCACATCATAAAATTCAGCCTCAGAAGTGCAAAACAACATCTAAACAAGAATGATGCATTTTGGAAACAAGTCCTGTGGACTGATGAGGTTAAAATAGAAATCTTTGGCCACAATGATCAAAGGTATGTGTGGAGAAAAAAGGGCAGAGAATTTCAGGAAAAGAACATCTCGCCAACCATTAAAGGGAACCTGTCACGTCATTTCAAGCATCTAAACTGCTAAACTGTCCCCAGTGCGTTGTTAGTGATGCAATGTGTCTAATCATGTCCTAAAAGCACTTTATAGACTTATTTGGTACCTGCTCGTTTAGTCAAAGGAATGTGCTTAGTTTTCGTTCAGTCATGGGCGTCACTGCCCACTCAATTCGATTGTCCTGGAAGCGCGACGTCACTTGAAACCGTTGTAAAATCCCGTGCTTGTGCAGTGTGGAGCGTGGAGTGTGAAGTCGCGCTTGTGCAGTGTTGAGATTGGGCAACCGCATGGCGGAGGATCAATCATGCTTTGGGGTTGTGTTACAGCCGATGGCACAGGTAACATTTCACGGGTAAAAGGAAAAATGGATTCAATGAAATTTCAACAAATTCTTGATGCAAACATAACACCATCTGTAAAAAAGCTGAAGATGAAAAGAGGATGATTCTACAAATGGATAATGATGCTGAACACAGGTCACAATCCACAATAGACTACCTCAAAAGGCGCAAGCTGAAGGTTTTACAATGGCCCTCACAGTCCCCTGATCTGAACATCATTGAAAATCTGTGGCTAGACCTCAAAATAGCAGAGGATGCAAGACGCCCCAGGAATCTCCCAGAAATGGAAGAATTCTCCAAGGGAGTATGGAGGAAAATCCCTCAAACAAGAACTGAAAGACTCTTGTCTGGCTACAAAAAGCGTTTACAAGCTGTGATACCTACAAAAGGAGGCGCTACTAGGTGCTAACCATGCAGGGGGCACAAACATTTGGATCGGCCCATTTTCCTTTTTTGTAATTTTTAAAATGTAAAAGATGAAAACATCCCCTACACACAACAGGATACAAATCCCAGACACACAGCGGGATACAGATCCCAGACACACAGCGGGATACAGACCCCAGACACACAGCGGGATATAGATCCCAGACACACAGCGGGATACAGATCCCAGACACACAGCGGGATATAGATCCCAGACACACAGCGGGATACAGATCCCAGACACACAGCGGGATACAGACCCCAGACACACAGCGGGATACAGACCCCACACACAGCGGGATACAGACCCCAGACACACAGCGGGATACAGATCCCAGACACACAGCGGGATACAGATCCCAGACACACAGCGGGATACAGATCCCAGACACACAGCGGGATACAGACCCCAGACACACAGCGGGATACAGACCCCACACAGAGCGGGATACAGACCCCAGACACACAGCGGGATACAAATCCCAGACACACAGCGGGATATAGATCCCAGACACACAGCGGGATACAGACCCCAGACACACAGCGGGATACAGACCCCAGACACACAGCGGGATACAGACCCCAGACACACAGCGGGATACAGACCCCACACACAGCGGGATACAGACCCCAGACACACAGCGGGATACAGACCCCAGACACACAGCGGGATACAGACCCCAGACACACAGCGGGATAGAGACCCCAGACACACAGCGGGATACAGACCCCAGACACACAGCGGGATATAGACCCCAGACACACAGCGGGATACAGATCCCAGACACACAGCGGGATACAGACCCCAGACACACAGCGGGATACAGACCCCAGACACACAGCGGGATACAGACCCCAGACACACAGCGGGATACAGACCCCAGACACACAGCGGGATACAGACCCCAGACACACAGCGGGATACAGACCCCAGACACACAGCGGGATACAGATCCCAGACACACAGCGGGATACAGACCCCAGACACACAGCGGGATACAGACCCCAGACACACAGCGGGATACAGACCCCAGACACACAGAGGGATACTGACCCCAGACACACAGCGGGATATAGACCCCAGACACACAGCGGGATACAGACCCCAGACACACAGCGGGATACAGACCCCAGACACACAGCGGGATACAGAGCCTGACGCACAGCGGGATACAGATCCCAGACACACAGCGGGATACAGATCCCAGACACACAGCGGGATACAGACCCCAGACAAACAGCGGGATACAGACCCCAGACACACAGCGGGATACAGACCCCAGACACACAGCGGGATACAGACCCCAGACACACAGCGGGATACAGACCCCAGACACACAGCGGGATACAGACCCCAGACACACAGCGGGATACAGACCCCAGACACACAGAGGGATACAGACCCAAGACACACAGCGGGATACAGACCCCAGACACACAGCGGGATACAGATCCCAGACACACAGCGGGATACAGACCCCAGACACACAGCGGGATACAGATCCCAGACACACAGCGGGATACAGACCCCAGACACACAGCGGGATACAGACCCCAGACACACAGCGGGATACAGATCCCAGACACACAGCGGGATACAGATCCCAGACACACAGCGGGATACACAGCCTGACGCACAGCGGGATACAGATCCCAGACACACAGCGGGATACAGACCCCAGACACACAGCGGGATACAGACCCCAGACACACAGCGGGATACAGACCCCAGACACACAGCGGGATACAGACCCCAGACACACAGCGGGATAGAGACCCCAGACACACAGCGGGATACAGACCCCAGACACACAGCGGGATATAGACCCCAGACACACAGCGGGATACAGATCCCAGACACACAGCGGGATACAGACCCCAGACACACAGCGGGATACAGACCCCAGACACACAGCGGGATACAGACCCCAGACACACAGCGAGATACAGACCCCAGACACACAGCGGGATACAGACCCCAGACACACAGCGGGATACAGATCCCAGACACACAGCGGGATACAGACCCCAGACACACAGCGGGATACAGACCCCAGACACACAGCGGGATACAGACCCCAGACACACAGAGGGATACTGACCCCAGACACACAGCGGGATATAGACCCCAGACACACAGCGGGATACAGACCCCAGACACACAGCGGGATACAGACCCCAGACACACAGCGGGATACAGAGCCTGACGCACAGCGGGATACAGATCCCAGACACACAGCGGGATACAGACCCCAGACAAACAGCGGGATACAGACCCCAGACACACAGCGGGATACAGACCCCAGACACACAGCGGGATACAGACCCAAGACACACAGCGGGATACAGACCCCAGACACACAGCGGGATACAGACCCCAGACACACAGCGGGATACAGACCCCAGACACACAGAGGGATACAGACCCCAGACACACAGCGGGATACAGATCCCAGACACACAGCGGGATATAGACCCCAGACACACAGCGGGATACAGACCCCAGACACACAGCGGGATACAGATCCTGACGCACAGCAAGATACAAATCCCTTACATGCGGCGGGATACAGACCACCGACACACAGCGGGATACAGACCCCAGACACACAGCGGGATACAGACCCCAGACGCACAGCGGGATACAGACCCCAGACGCACAGCGGGATACAGACCCCAGACACACAGCGGGATACAGACCCCAGACACACAGCGGGATACAGACCCCAGACACACAGCGGGATACAGACCCCAGACACACAGCGGGATACAGACCCCAGACACACAGCGGGATAAAGACCCCAGACGCACAGCGGGATACAGACCCCAGACGCACAGCGGGATACAGACCCCAGACGCACAGCGGGATACAGACCCCAGACGCACAGCGGGATACAGACCCCAGACACACAGCGGGATACAGACCCCAGACACACAGAGGGATACTGACCCCAGACACACAGCGGGATAATGACCCCAGACACACAGCGGGATAATGACCCCAGACACACAGCGGGATACAGACCCCAGACACACAGCGGGATACTGACCCCAGACACACAGCGGGATACAGATCCCAGACACACAGCGGGATACAGATCCCAGACACACAGCGGGATACAGATCCCAGACACACAGCGGGATACAGATCCCAGACACACAGCGGGATACAGACCCCAGACACACAGCGGGATACAGACCCCAGACACACAGAGGGATACTGACCCCAGACACACAGCGGGATACAGATCCCAGACACACAGAGGGATACTGACCCCAGACACACAGCGGGATACAGACCCCAGACACACAGCGGGATACAGATCCCAGACACACAGAGGGATACTGACCCCAGACACACAGCGGGATACAGATCCCAGAAACACAGCGGGATACAGATCCCAGACACACAGCGGGATACAGACCCCAGACACACAGCGGGATACAGATCCCAGACACACAGCGGGATACAGACCCCAGACACACAGCGGGATACAGACCCCAGACACACAGCGGGATACAGACCCCAGACACACAGTGGGATACAGACCCCAGACACACAACGGGATACAGACCCCAGACACACAGCGGGATACAGACCCCAGACACACAGCGGGATACAGACCCCAGACACACAGCGGGATACAGATCCCCGACACACAGCGGGATAATGACCCCAGACACACAGCGGGATACAGACCCCAGACACACAGCGGGATATAGACCCCAGACACACAGCGGGATACAGACCCCAGACACACAGCGGGATACAGATCCCCAACACACAGCGGGATAATGACCCCAGACACACAGCGGGATAATGACCCCAGACACACAGCGGGATAATGACCCCAGACACACAGCGGGATAATGACCCCAGACACACAGCGGGATACAGACCCCAGACACACAGCGGGATACAGACCCCAGACACACAGCGGGATACAGACCCCAGACACACAGCGGGATACAGACCCCAGACACACAGCGGGATACTGACCCCAGACACACAGCGGGATATTGACCCCAGACACACAGCGGGATACAGATCCCAGACACACAGCGGGATACTGACCCCAGACACACAACGGGATACAGACCCCAGACACACAACGGGATACAGACCCCAGACACACAGCGGGATACAGACCCCAGACACACAGCGGGATACAGACCCCAGACACACAGCGGGATACAGATCCCAGACACACAGCGGGATACAGATCCCAGACACACAGCGGGATACTGACCCCAGACACACAGCGGGATACTGACCCCAGACACACAGCGGGATATAGACCCCAGACACACAGCGGGATACAGATCCCAGACACACCGTGATAATGACCCCAGACACACAGCGGGATACAGACCCCAGACACACAGCGGGATACAGACCCCAGACACACAGCGGGATACAGACCCCAGACACACAGCGGGATACAGATCCCCGACACACAGCGGGATACAGATCCCAGACACACAGCGGGATACAGACCCCAGACACACAGCGGGATACAGACCCCAGACACACAGCGGGATACAGATCCCCGACACACAGCGGGATACAGATCCCAGACACACAGCGGGATACAGACCCCAGACACACAGCGGGATACAGACCCCAGACACACAGCGGGATACAGACCCCAGACACACAGAGGGATACTGACCCCAGACACACAGCGGGATACAGACCCCAGACACACAGCGGGATACAGACCCCAGACACACAGCGGGATATAGACCCCAGACACACAGCGGGATATAGACCCCAGACACACAGAGGGATACAGACCCCAGACACACAGCGGAATACAGCTCCCAGACACACAGCGGGATATAGACCCCAGACACACCGCGGGATATAGACCCCAGACACACAGCGGGATACTGACCCCAGACACACAGCGGGATACAGACCCCAGACACACAGAGGGATACAGATCCCAGACACACAGCGGGATACTGACCCCAGACACACAGCGGGATACAGACCCCAGACACACAGAGGGATACAGATCCCAGACACACAGCGGGATACAGACCCCAGACACACAACGGGATACAGACCCCAGACACACAGCGGGATACAGACCCCAGACACACAGCGGGATACAGACCCCAGACACACAGAGGGATACAGACCCCAGACACACAGCGGGATACAGATCCCAGACACACAGCGGGATACAGATCCCAGACACACAGCGGGATACAGACTCCAGACACACAGCGGGATACAGACCCCAGACACACAGCGGGATATAGACCCCAGACACACAGAGGGATACTGCCCCCAGACACACAGAGGGATACTGCCCCCAGACACACAGCGGGATACTGACCCCAGACACACAGCGGGATACAGACCCCAGACACACAACGGGATACAGACCCCAGACACACAGCGGGATACAGACCCCAGACACACAGCGGGATACAGACCCCAGACACACAGAGGGATACAGACCCCAGACACACAGAAAGATACAGATCCCAGACACACAGCGGGATACAGATCCCAGACACACAACGGGATACAGATCCCCGACACACAGCGGGATATAGACCCCAGACACACAGCGGGATACAGACCCCAGACACACAGCGGGATATTGATCCCAGACACACAGCGGGATACAGACCCCAGACACACAGCGGGATACAGACCCCAGACACACAGCGGGATATTGACCTCAGACACACAGCGGGATACAGATCCCAGACACACAGCGGGATACTGACCCCAGACACACAGCGGGATACAGACCCCAGACACACAACGGAATACAGACCCCAGACACACAGCGGGATACAGACCCCAGACACACAGCGGGATACAGACCCCAGACACACAGAGGGATACAGACCCCAGACACACAACGGGATACAGATCCCAGACACACAGCGGGATATAGACCCCAGACACACAGAGGGATACAGACCCCAGACACACAGCGGGATACAGATCCCAGACACACAGCGGGATACTGACCCCAGACACACAGCGGGATACAGACCCCAGACACACAGAGGGATACAGATCCTGACGCACAGCAGGATACAGACCCCCAACACAAAGAGTAATACAGACCCCGATGCACAGCAACATACAAATCCCTTATGACGCGCCCCTGGGCCTACTTGGTGTAGCGTTGCGCACGCGGGGACTACCCGGAGCCGGGCCTATTGGGGGTAGTAGTCTCGTGGCGGTGACCCGGTCCGTGCCCAGGGAGTCAAACTGTGTGGCTGAGTATTAGCAGTAGATGTTGGACGACTACGCCACCCGTTGAATGCAGCTATGGAGCTGCCGCTGCAGGGCAGACCGCTGAGGCCGGTGGTACGATTGTGCAGCGTAGATGGTATAACCCCCAACGGGAGGGGTATGGCCTCAGGGCAGCCGACGTGGATGATGGGGGTAGCAGGAACCACTCAGAGACGATGCGGTGTAGTTCAGGGTCTTTACTGGTGATAAAGATAGACCCTCCCGGAGTACTGGCTAGCGATCGGGGCCTGGTCAGTCCTTGAGCTGATGGGATCTCCCCTGGCCAGGCGGAGTTGTAGGCCTCCCCAACTAATTGTACTCTTCTGGCTACCTTGCTAGAGGCGGATAAAAGTAGCCCACGTCCCTGAGTGTACCGTGTGGTGCTCACCCGTATGGCCGGTGACTCGGGGCCTTCTAGTGGCTTCCGCTCCACGACGGCGGTGCTGGTCCCACGCGTGTGACCGTGCCTTCGGGTTTCTTGGCCAGAGGACCTGAAATCCCCTGCCGGTCGGTTTCTGCTGCTGGGTAAGGATTAGTCCCCACAGCCTCGGACTCCGGGTCCGGTGGTAACTCTTCAATCAGGGCGAGCTCTACAGCTGCCAGCCCCTGATTCCTTTTAGCACGACTTCCCCAGAGCTCCTGATCTCTCTTTCCTATAGCTGCTTCTCCTCTTCTCAACTCTCTAACCCTGCCTCAGCTCCAGTTTTATATAGGGGAAGTTCTTCCCCTCCCAGGACTGGGCAGGAGGTGTGGCATGCATAGGATTCCTGACCAGGAGCTCTCCCACCTGCTCTCAGACGTAATATCTCTATTACTGTGGCAACCAGACCCCTGGGGTGTCACATTCCCCCCTAGTGAAATTTAGTACTCCGGGACTAAACATATTTTTGTAACATAACAAATTACAAACAGAAACAACGCAATAAAGAAAAACATTAGGATGGTCACGGCGTGTCCGCAACCGGGTGCAGTTTTTCAAGAAAACAAGGGTGTCCATTTCACCAAAAACAGGGAGACGTAACCAGGTAGGGGTCTGTCCTGCCCCGAGTCCTTATCATTCTTTTAGTCCGTCCTGGGTTACGCTCCAACTATATGCACAAAGGATTCCCGGTAAATCCACCAAAGACTCCTACAAATAACTAGAAACACATAATTATACACAAGCAACAATAAACAGGTAAACATTAATAGAATAGCTTGAACATTTAGATCCTCCACCGTATGGGCAACTGGCCTCTAGTGACCCTAGTGGACCTACGGAGCTGGCTGACTGGTCCTGAGCTACAGGGTATAGGAGCTGTCAAGGGTAAACTGGGCAGCCGTCTACGGACTCTTTGGCTCACTAGGGGTATGGCAGGCTCACTATAAGCAGAGGGTTGATTCTCCTGGTCTGCTTGTGTAGGGTCTTCTGCCTCCTGGACCGGCTGTTCTTCCAGCTCTACCTGTGTCTCCGTAGGCACTTGGGATGCTGGTTGGAGGAACGTGAGGACGGGTACTACAACAGCACCATTGACTTGAGTCCAAGACCGAGGGAAGTCTCCGAGCACAGTACTAACCATATCTTCCCTTTCCTCTACGGGTCGAGGGTCTTCTTGTTCCTCTTCAGGGTTCCGTAGCTGTTCAGGACACTTCTTCAGGTGATCCCGGGATACAATGGCTGTGGTTTCCCCTCCGTCTTTACTGATTGTACAGATCTTTGGGTTGTCGTGGCTTGAGGGCAGTACGGTGTACGGGTCCTTCTCCCACTGGTCGTCCAACTTGTGGAGCCGTCTTTTCCTCTTCAAGACCTGCTCTCCGGGCACCAGGGGAACAGCGGGAGCATACTGGTTGTAAGTTTTCTCCTGTCTTTCCCTAGCTTGACAGAGACTTCGCTCCACGCTCTCCTGTACTTTCCGGTACTGCTGCTGCCTCTCTGTGTCCCAGTCTGCTTCTGGTGAAGTGTCCTCGGGTGTCAGGACTCCCATCTCCAGATCAACAGGAAGCTTACCAGGTCTTGCCCTCATTAGGTAAGCCGGGGTACAGTTGGTGGAACCTACAGGGATGTGGTTGTATAGGTCCACCAGGTCGGGCAGCTTTTCAGGCCACAGACTACGTTCTTCCAGGGGCAATGTTTTCAGAAGATCTATCACCACCTGGTTCATTTTCTCATTTCCATTAGTTTGCGGGTGATAGGGTGTTGTTCTAATCTTCCGGCAGCCATACAGGGTGCAGAACTCCTGGAAGACTTCCGCTTCAAAGGCAGGCCCCTGGTCCGTCAGCACCTGCTCCGGGTATCCGTGCGGACGGCAGAAGTGCTGCTGGAAGGCTCTAGCTGCTGTTTGAGCCGTTAAGTCCTTGACGGGGACGACAACCAAGAACCGGGAGTAGTGATCCACGATGGTTAGTGCGTAGACGTAGCCACTTCTGCTTGGGGTCAGTTTTACATGATCCAAGGCTACCAGTTCCAACGGCTGTCTGGTGACGATGGACTGCAGGGGAGTCTTCTGGCTGGCACGGTCCTTCCTTCTTAGGTTGCACGGGCCACAGTCTCTGCACCACCTCTCGATGGTTCCTCTCATGCCTACCCAATGGAACCGCCCGCGCAGCAGGAACTCCAGCTTCTTCCATCCGAAGTGCCCAGCTCCGTCGTGGTATGCCTCCATCACCATAGCTGCGTTTCTTCTTGGCACCACTACTTGCCAGATTAGTTCATGCGTCCGGGAGTTAACCATTCTGCGGCACAACTTCCCCTTGTAAAGGAACAGTCGACTCTTCTCAGCCCACAGTTGCTTGGCTTCCTCCGGAGCGTCTGGGTCAAGGCGTGCATCTGGCCGAGTCAGCATCTCCTTTACCAGTCGGACGGCAGGGTCACTGTCTTGCGTCTCCGCCCAGTTGTAATGAGGTAATGGGTTGAACGTAGCGGATTGCTTACTCCTTACACGGTGGGAATACTGGATAGTCCCATGACGGTGGAACGCGGGGAGTTCAACTTCTTCCAGTTCCTCTGAATCTTCCCCTACGTCCGGTAGGTTCGGCATCCTGGACAGGGCGTCCGCGTTGGTATTGGAGCGTCCTGCCCGGTATTTGATTGTAAACTCATAGTTGGACAAGCGGGCCATCCATCTCTGCTCTAGGGCACCGAGTCTTGCAGTGTCCAGGTGTGTCAACGGGTTGTTATCCGTGTACACGGTGAACCGGGAAGCAGCGAGGTAGTGCTTAAAGCGTTCGGTGACTGCCCACACCACTGCCAGGAACTCTAGCTTAAATGAGCTGTAATTCTCAGGGTTTCTTTCGGTGGGTCGCAGTTTTCGGCTGGCGTAAGCAATTACCCGTTCCTTCCCCTGCTGGATCTGGGACAGTACGGCTCCTAGCCCGATGTTACTGGCGTCGGTGTAGAGGATAAAGGGCTGGCTATAATCAGGGTACGCCAGGATTTCATCCCCCGTGAGGGCCATCTTCAGCTGGCGGAAGGACTCTTCTTCCAGCTTCTCCCATCTGAAGGGTGGCTTCTGGTTCTTGGCCTTCCTGGACTGGCCTATCAGGAGGTCCTGCATAGGAGCTGCCTTTTTGGTGAAACCGGGAATGAACCTTCGGTAGTAGCCTACCAACCCGAGGAACTGCCTCACTTCCTTTACGCTGGAGGGGCTTGGCCATTCCTTAATTGCGGTGATCTTATCAGGGTCGGGAGCCACTCCGTCAGCACTCACCACGTGTCCCAGGTACTGCACCTTTGGCTTCAGGAGGTGACACTTGGAGGGTTTCACCTTTAGGCCGTAACTTGCCAGAGCTTCGAACACTTCCGCCAGGTGTTTCAGGTGGTCCTCGTAGGTCTTGGAATAGACGATGACATCGTCCAGGTATAACAGGACCGTCTCAAAGTTTCGGTGTCCCAGACAGCATTCCATCAATCGCTGGAAGGTTCCTGGTGCGTTGCAGAGTCCGAACGGCATGCAGGTAAACTCGCTAAGTCCCATCGGGGTGGTGAATGCGGTCTTCTCCCGGTCCGCCTCTGCTACAGGAACCTGCCAGTACCCGCTAGTGAGATCCAAGGTGGAGAAGAAGTTAGCAGATTTTAAAGCAGCCAAAGACTCCTCTATTCTTGGTAAGGGGTACGCATCTTTGTGTGTGATACGGTTAATTTTCCGGTAATCTACACACATCCTCATGGTGTTGTCTTTCTTTTTGACCAAGACTAGTGGAGCTGCCCAGGGGCTACAGCTATCCCTGATTACCCCAGCCTCCTTCATGTCTCTAAGCATCCCCTTGGCGTGTTGGTAGTGTGCAGGGGGTACGGGTCGATACCTCTCTTTTATGGGAGGATGGTCTCCCGTGGGGATGTGGTGTTCTACCCCCTTGACTCGCCCGAAGTCTAACGGGTGTTTACTAAACACTCTCTCGTACTCTCGAACCACCCGGTAGACTCCCTGTTTCTGGTGGGAGGGAGTGGAGTCAGTACCCAAATGTAGTTGCTGACACCAATCCTCCATTATTTTCATAGAGCCGTTACCTTCCTCCAGGTGAGATGGAGGCAAGGGTTCCACAGACTGTATAGAATTTTGGTTGATAGTATATAATTTGGCTAGCGTAGCATACCGGGGCAGGTATACTTCCCTTTTCCCGATATTTATTATACGAACAGGCACCCTCCCATGGCGTACATCAACTACCCCCCGTGCTGTCAAAATGGTGGGCCTACTGTCTGAGTAGACTGGTTCTACCATGGCCTGGTAATCTCTACCTCTCAGACCAATAGCTGCCCGGCACCAAATCATCATTTCACTTTTCGGGGGCATGGCAATAGGGAAAGGGTCACACATTCTCACGCTACCAATCTCACCGCCGGAGAGTTCTATCTGTTGCCGTCGCATCAGTGCCCGGATCTCTTTCTGGAGCACTCGCTGCTGGCCGGAGCTGGCGTTCTTGGCAACCTGCTGTAAAATGAAAATCACCTCTGCAAGACAATTTTCAATCACATTAGTTCCTAGAGTTATCTTTGGGTGACTCTCGCGCTTGTCAATGTCTACAATGATCAGTCCCTGTGCTGCCAGTTCGACTCTACCGATTTTAATGGTCATTTCTTTAAATCCGGTCTGTGGCACGGGCTGACCATTACTGGCGATGACACTCAAGTCGTCATCTGGATAGCGGGTTATATCCGAGTCATTCCAGTACTGCTTGAAGAGCACGTACGGGATGGTGGTGACCTGTGACCCGGTGTCCAGTAGGGCACTCATAGGGATGCCATCCAGTGCCACAGGCAAGACTGGACGTCCTCCCACATATTTGTCGCGCCAGTTCGATGGGCCTGGTGATCTTTTTCCTGGGGGTTGGCCCTCTACCCCAGGTTGTGCCAGTTTAAAGGACAGTACCTTGCCATATGTCCGGGTTGATTGCAGCGGCGGCAGATGGGTTGTCCGTCCTCGTTGTATCGGTCGCTGGGTCTTCCTCTGGCCGGTGGGGTCCTCCTTGGTCGACGCCACGGGATGTCCTCCGGTCCGGATGCCAACTGGATCTTCCCTGGAGTGGAAACCTGTAAAGACTGCACAGTTCGGGTTAGCGCAGCGACACTTTTAGCTAGCTCTTGGACCTGATGGTGCAGGTCCGGAGCCGGGTCATTGTTCAAAGCCTGCGCATCAGCCCCCACAGGCCCTGCCGACAAGGGCGCCGCCTCCTGGTGGTAAGTGATAGCTGGGCGCCTGTGGGTCACAACGCCACCCGGTGCCGGTTCTCGGAGCACCCGGATGGCTCTGTCCTTGAACTGTGCAAAGTCCAGATGAGGATCCTGTAAGGCTATGGCCCGCAACTGGGTTCGGTGGACATTGCAATATAGTCCCTCTATAAATTGCTCGGTCAACAGCCTGTCCTCATTTCCCACGCTGTCAGGGTCGGTCTGCTTAATGGCTCTCAGGGCCTCTTGTAGGTTTAGTGCATAGTCCCTTATACTCTCATGTGCTCGCTGCTTGCACCCATAGAATCTAAGCTTAATCTCGGCTGAGGTGCGGGTATCAAAGGTGTCCCTCAGCCGGGTTAGTATCCCTGCGACAGTCCTCCTCCCAGGTGGCCAGGACTTTACCTCCCTTTGGGCTGCCCCGGTTAGTTGGGCCACCAGGATGCTCACTTTTTGCTCCTCTGTGAGGGGGTACACCTGGAAGAGGCTATCCAGCTTTTCTTTAAAGTCATGCAGGGTATGTGACTCCCCTGAGTACTGGGGTAGCCAAGCTGCTCCCGGGATATAGGGCATGGTGAAAGGCATGACTGCAGCAGCGGTGGCGCTGGCGGGGGTTGAGGCAGTGAAGCTCTCCTCCGTATCCGACATCTTTCTCCCCCCCTAGTGGACCGTGGCCTACCTTGCGATGATCCTCTTCCGTAGGCCGCGGCTCCGCAGTGGATCGTCAGGGTTGAGGACCTTCCGTCGCGCTCCTGTGACGTCGGCGTCTGCTGGGCTCCTTCCAGGACCTTACGCAACGTCCTGACGTGAGGCGGGGCTTCAGTTCTCGCGCGCTTTCAGAGTCCACGCCCCTCTTCTTCCCGCGCGGCGTCTTCAAGATGGCGTCCAACGGCGGGAAAACTCCACGGATGGCGGGAAGAAGGCAGAAGATGGCGCCGGATGGCGGGAAAACTTCGCGGATGGCGGGAAGAAGGTAGAAGATGGCGCCGGATGGCGGGAATCTTCACCACTGGTAAGTTTGAACAGTCTTTTTCAGGCACGCAGTACCCGGTGGTTGCGGGCACGAGATCCTGCCGACTACGCCAAAAGTTGACGCGCCCCTGGGCCTACTTGGTGTAGCGTTGCGCACGCGGGGACTACCCGGAGCCGGGCCTGTTGGGGGTAGTAGTCTCGTGGCGGTGACCCGGTCCGTGCCCAGGGAGTCAAACTGTGTGGCTGAGTATTAGCAGTAGATGTTGGACGACTACGCCACCCGTTGAATGCAGCTTTGGAGCTGCCGCTGCAGGGCAGACCGCTGAGGTCGGTGGTACGATTGTGCAGCGTAGATGGTATAACCCCCAACGGGAGGGGTATGGCCTCAGGGCAGCCGAAGTGGATGATGGGGGTAGCAGGAACCACTCAGAGACGATGCGGTGTAGTTCAGGGTCTTTACTGGTGATAAAGATAGACCCTCCCGGAGTACTGGCTAGCGATCGGGGCCTGGTCAGTCTTTGAGCAGATGGGATTTCCCCTGGCCAGGCGGAGTTGTAGGCCTCCCCAACTAATTGTACTCTTCTGGCTACCTTGCTAGAGGCGGGTAAAAGTAGCCCACGTCCCTGAGTGTACCGTGTGGTGCTCACCCGTATGGCCGGTGACTCGGGGCCTTCTAGTGGCTTCCGCTCCACGACGGCGGTGCTGGTCCCACGCGTGTGACCGTGCCTTCGGGTTTCTTGGCCAGAGGACCTGAAATCCCCTGCCGGTCGGTTTCTGCTGCTGGGTAAGGATTAGTCCCCACAGCCTCGGACTCCGGGTCCGGTGGTAACTCTTCAATCAGGGCGAGCTCTACAGCTGCCAGACCCTGACTCCTTATAGCACGACTTCCCCAGAGCTCCTGATCTCTCTTTCCTATAGCTGCTTCTCCTCTTCTCAACTCTCTAACCCTGCCTCAGCCCCAGTTTTATATAGGGGAAGTTCTTCCCCTCCCAGGACTGGGCAGGAGGTGTGGCATGCATAGGATTCCTGACCAGGAGACCTCCCACCTGCTCTCAGACGTAATATCTCTATTACTGTGGCAACCAGACCCCTGGGGTGTCACACTTACATGCGGCGGGATACAGACCACCGACACACAGCGGGATACAGACCCCAGACACACAGCGGGATACAGACCCCAGACACACAGAGGGATACAGACCCCAGACACACAGCGGGATACAGACCCCAGACACACAGCGGGATATAGACCCCAGACACACAGCGGGATACAGATCCCAGACACACAGCGGGATACAGACCCCAGACACACAGCGGGATACAGACCCCAGACACACAGCGGGATACAGATCCCAGACACACAGCGGGATACAGACCCCAGACACACAGCGGGATACAGATCCCAGACACACAGCGGGATATAGACCCCAGACACACAGCGGGATATAGACCCCAGACACACAGCGGGATACAGACCCCAGACACACAGCGGGATACAGACCCCAGACACACAGCGGGATACAGACCCCAGACACACAGCGGGATACAGACCCCAGACACACAGCGGGATACAGACCCCAGACACACAGCGGGATACAGACCCCAGACACACAGCGGGATACAGATCCCAGACACACAGCGGGATATAGACCCCAGACACACAGCGGGATACAGACCCCAGACGCACAGCGGGATACAGATCCCAGACACACAGCGGGATACAGACCCCAGACACACAGCGGGATACAGACCCCAGACACACAGCGGGATACAGACCCCAGACACACAGCGGGATACAGACCCCAGACACACAGAGGGATACAGACCCCAGACACACAGAGGGATACAGACCCCAGACACACAGCGGGATACAGATCCCAGACACACAGCGGGATACAGACCCCAGACACACAGCGGGATACAGACCCCAGAAACACAGCGGGATACAGATCCCAGACATACAGCGGGATACAGACCCCAGACGCACAGCGGGATACAGACCCCAGACACACAGAGGGATACAGACCCCAGACACACAGAGGGATACAGACCCCAGACACACAGCGGGATACAGATCCCAGACACACAGCGGGATACAGATCCCAGACACACAGCGGGATACAGACCCCAGACACACAGCGGGATACAGACCCCAGACACACAGCGGGATACAGATCCCAGACACACAGCGGGATATAGACCCCAGACACACAGCGGGATACAGACCCCAGACACACAGCGGGATACAGACCCCAGACACACAGAGGGATACAGACCCCAGACACACAGCGGGATACAGACCCCAGACACACAGCGGGATATAGACCCCAGACACACAGCGGGATACAGATCCCAGACACACAGCGGGATACAGACCCCAGACACACAGCGGGATACAGACCCCAGACACACAGCGGGATACAGATCCCAGACACACAGCGGGATACAGACCCCAGACACACAGCGGGATACAGATCCCAGACACACAGCGGGATATAGACCCCAGACACACAGCGGGATATAGACCCCAGACACACAGCGGGATACAGACCCCAGACACACAGCGGGATACAGACCCCAGACACACAGCGGGATACAGACCCCAGACACACAGCGGGATACAGACCCCAGACACACAGCGGGATACAGACCCCAGACACACAGCGGGATACAGACCCCAGACACACAGCGGGATACAGATCCCAGACACACAGCGGGATATAGACCCCAGACACACAGCGGGATACAGACCCCAGACGCACAGCGGGATACAGATCCCAGACACACAGCGGGATACAGACCCCAGACACACAGCGGGATACAGACCCCAGACACACAGCGGGATACAGACCCCAGACACACAGCGGGATACAGACCCCAGACACACAGAGGGATACAGACCCCAGACACACAGAGGGATACAGACCCCAGACACACAGCGGGATACAGATCCCAGACACACAGCGGGATACAGACCCCAGACACACAGCGGGATACAGACCCCAGAAACACAGCGGGATACAGATCCCAGACATACAGCGGGATACAGACCCCAGACGCACAGCGGGATACAGACCCCAGACACACAGAGGGATACAGACCCCAGACACACAGAGGGATACAGACCCCAGACACACAGCGGGATACAGACCCCAGACACACAGCGGGATACAGACCCCAGACACACAGCGGGATACAGACCCCAGACATACAGCGGGATACAGATCCCAGACACACAGCGGGATACAGACCCCAGACACACAGCGGGATACAGACCCCAGACACACAGCGGGATACAGACCCCAGACACACAGCGGGATACAACAGAACGATAAGATTCCCGAGACATAAACATGTTCTGTATCCAATGTGATACCTAATTGGAGGCGCTACATTTCTTACTGGTGGTCTCTATGTTGGATAAACAGGATAAAAACTTAAAGCAAATTTGAGGTTTCATCGCTGCAGGATTACACACGGACCCATCTACTTGTGACCCAGAAGAATTTTCTGCATTTTGAGTTTTTTTTAGTTTTTAAATAAATCCTGTTCACATTGGGAGATTTGTCCAATAAATGTGATTTATCCTCTAACGGTCGATGATCGGACATTATGTGACTCATCTGCATCCAGGAAAATCAGAGGCAAATAGTATTTGCATCATTTTTTGGCACGCAGAGTATACTGTATATATATACTTTGTCATATGACGCCTGATGAGACCTCTCTACCAAAATCTTTTTGTCTTCCGTCTTCTGGTGATAGCTCGTCTCTTCATATTCTGGTGACAGCACTTCTCGTCTTCCTATCTGCTGGATACCGTCTTCTGTTGACAGCCTTTATCTTTGTCTTCAGTTGCAGCCCATCTCCAAGTGACAGTATGTATCCTCATCTTCTATTGATGACTCATCTTCTGGTGACAGTATGTATCCTCATCTTCTATTGATGACTCATCTTCTGGTGACAGTATGTATCCTCATCTTCTATTGATGACTCATCTTCTGGTGACAGTATGTATCCTCATCTTCTATTGATGACTCATCTTCTGGTGACAGTATGTATCCTCATCTTCTGTTGATGACTCATCTTCTGGTGACAGTATGTATCCTCATCTTCTGTTGATGACTCATCTTCTGGTGACAGTATGTATCCTCATCTTCTGTTGATGACTCATCTTCTGGTGACAGTATGTATCCTCATCTTCTGTTGATGACTCATCTTCTGGTGACAGTATGTATCCTCATCTTCTGTTGATGACTCATCTTCTGGTGACAGTATGTATCCTCAACTTCTGTTGACGACTCATCTTCTGGTGACAGTCTGTTCATGTTCTTCGTCCAACTCCTCGTCTTCTGGTGACAGACCTTCTTCTCATAATTTAGTGACAGCCCATCTTGTCTTCTGATGACGGCACGTCTTCTTGTTTTCTGTTGAAAGCGTGTATTTTAATGACAGTCTGTATCATCATCTTCAAGTGATTGCTTGTCTTCTGGTGAGAGTCCGTCTCCTGGTGAAAGCCCCTCTCCTTGTCTTTTGGTGGCAGCCTTTCTCCTCATCTTCTTGTGGCAGCCTTTCTCCTCATCTTCTTGTGGCAGCCCTTCTCCTCTTCTTCTGGTGGCAGCCATTCTCCTTGTCTCCTCCTCCTACGCTTCTTCTCGTGGCAATTCATTTCCTCATTTTCTGATGACTGCCCAACTCCTCATCTTCTGGTAGCAGCCTGTCTCCTCATCTTCTGATAGCAGTCTGTCTCCTCATCTTCTGGTGACAGCCTGTCTCCTCATCTTCTGGTGACAGCCTGTCTCCTCATCTTCTGGTGACAGCCTGTCTCCTCATCT
The DNA here is from genome assembly GCF_046119375.1 of Phyllobates terribilis. Lineage (NCBI taxonomy): Eukaryota > Metazoa > Chordata > Amphibia > Anura > Dendrobatidae > Phyllobates > Phyllobates terribilis. Next base: position 973,484,151 of record NW_027362762.1, on the reverse strand, counting down.
TCTGGTGACAGCCTGTCTCCTCATCTTCTGGTGACAGCCTGTCTCTTCTTCTTTTGGTGACAGACCATCTTTTGGTGACAGGCCATCTCATCTTTTGCTGACAGCCGGTCTTCTGGTGACAGCCCATCTTCTGGTGACAGCTTGTTTTCTAGTCTTCCTATGACAGTCAGTGTGCCCGACTTCTGGTGACAACTAGTGTTGAGCGAGTATGTTCTATTAACCCTTTCGGCGAGCGTGCTCGGGCCGATCTCCGAGTATTTACAGCTGCTCGGTGATGCGTTTGAATCGCTCCCGTGTGCATGATTTGCAACTGTTTGACAGTTTTATTACATGTGAGGAATGTCTATTTCTTACACATTCCTCACATGTAATAAAACTGTCAAACAGTTGCAAATCATGCACACGGGAGCGATTCAACCACATCACCGAGCAGCTGTAAATACTCGGAGCTCAGCCCGAGCATACTCGGACAGAACATACTCGCTCAACTCTAGTGACAACCCATCTCTCCTTCTTCTGGTGACAGCTTGTCTCCTCGTTTTCTGATGACAGCCCATTTTCCTGTCTTCTAGTGACTATCCATCTTCTCATCTTCTGGTGACAGTCCATTCTACCGTCTTCTAGTGACAGACAGTCTTTTGGTGATGATCCGTCTCCTTGTCTTCTGATGACAGTATGTCTTCTAGAGATAACCCATCTACTCTCCTTTTGGTGACAGCCCTTCTCCTTGACTTCGGGCGACAGCATATCTTCTAGTAACAGTCCATCTCCTCGACTTCTGGTGACAGCCCATTTTACCGTCTACTGGTGTCAGCCCTTCTAACAGTTCATCTCATCTTCCAGTAACTACCTCTCTCCCTGTCTTCTGGTGACAGCCCTTCTCCTTATCTTACGACAACAGTCTGTCTCCTCTCCTTCTGGTTACAGTCTATCTTCTGGTGACATCCCATCTCCTCTTCTTTTAGTGACAGCTTGTCTCCTCTTCTTTTGGTGACAGCCTGTTTCCTCATCTTCTGGAACATGTCCTTGACTTCTGGTGAAAACCTATTTTCCCATCTTCTGGTGGAAGCCCTTCTCTCTGTATTCTCATAACATTCCATCCCCTCCTCTTACGGTGACAGCTGGTCTCCATGTCTTTTGGTGATTCCCATCTCCTCATCTTCTGGTGACAGTCTGTCTCCTCGTCTTCTTGTGAAAGCCTGTATCATCATCTTCTGGTGACAGCCTGTCTCCTAGTCTTCTCATGACAGCCAGTATACATTCTTTCTGGTGACAGCACATCTCATGTTCTGCAGACAGCCCATCTCCTCGTCTACTGGTGACAGTTCATTTTCTGGTGACAGTCTGTCTGCTCGTTCTCCAGCAACAGCTTGTCTCATCATCTTGTGGTGACAGCCCAACTACGCTTTCTCAGGTGACAGCATGTCTCCTCATCTTCTGGTAATAGCCAGTTTTCCCGTCTTCGGTTGACAGTCTGTCTCCTCGTCTTCTGGTGACAGCCCATCTTCTGGTGACAGCCTGTCTCCTCATCTCCTGGTGACAGCCTGTCTCCTCTTCTAATGGTGGCAACTTGTCTTCTGGTGACAGTCCGTCTTCTAGTGACAGCCCATCTCCTCTTCTATTGGTGAAAGCCTGTCTCCTTGTCTTCTGGTGACAGCCCATTTTCCCATCTTCTGGTATCAGCTCTTCTCCCAGTTTTCTGGTGACAGCCCTTCTCCTCATCTTCCAGCGACAGTCTGTTTCCTCATCTTCTGGTGACAGCTCATCTTCTGGTGACAGCTTGTCTCCACTTCTTCAGGTGAAAGCCCCTCTCTTTGTCTTCTGGTGTCAGCGAGTCTTCGGATGACAGCATTTCTCCTCGTCTTGTGGAGACAGGTCGTCTTCTGGTGACAGCCCATCTCCTCTTCTTCTGGTGACAGTTCGTCTCCTTGTCTACTGGTGACAGTCCTTCTTCTGATGACAGTCTGTTTCCTCGTCTTCTGGTGACAGTCCGTCTCCTCGCCTTCTGATGACAGCCCTTATCCTCGTCTTCCAGTGACAGCCCATCTCAATGACTTCTGCTGTCAGCACATCATCTAATAGCACTCTACCTCCTCGTTGTCTGGTGTGAGCCCTTCTCCCTGTCTTCTGGTGACAATCTGTCTCTTTGTTTTCTAGTAACAGTCCATTCTCCCGCATTCTAGTGACAGCCATTCTCATCTTCCAGCGACAGCCTGTCTCTCTGTCTTCTGGTGATAGCCCATTTCTTCTTCTGGTGACAGCCCATCTTTTGTTGACAGCCTGTCTCCTCTTCTTTTTGTGACAGCCTGTCTTCCTATCCTATCATGACAGCCCAACCTCCTCATCTTCTGGCGACAGTCGATCTCTACGTTTTCTGGTAACAGCTCATCTTCTGGTGAAAGCATGTTTCCTCTTCTTCTGGAGACAGTTCATCTTCTGGTGATAGCACATATCCTTGTCTTCTGGAGACAGCTCATCTTCTGGTGACATCATGTCTCCTCATCTTTTGGTGACAGAAGACTATTTTCTGGTGACAGTGCATCTCCTCATCTCCTAGTGGCAGCCCATCTCTTCTATCGATAGCCCATGTTCTGGTGATAGTTCATCTTCTCATCTTCTGATGACAGTCCATCTCCTGGTGACAGCCTGTCTCTTCTTTTGGTGACAGCCTGTCGCCCAGCCCAAACTCCTCATCTTCCACATTTTCTGGTGACAGCTCATCTTCTGTTGAAAGCATGTCTCCCCTTCTGGAGACAGTTTATCTTCTGATAACAGCAAGTCTCCTCGCCTTCTGGTGACAGACTATTTCTGGTGACAGTTCATCTCATCTTCAGGTGACAGTCAGTCTCTTGGTGACAGCCCATCTGCGAGGCTTCTGGTGACAGCCCATCTTTGCTTCTTCCCTGGTGACATCATATCTCCTCTTCTTGTGACAGCCCATTGTCCCGCCTTCTTCTTCCAACACATGGAATATAGGTACATATCCCCGTACGATCACTGCTAACTCCACGATAACCCCAGACTACTTGCCCCTTCCACCAATTGTTTATACAGGACGTTCAGTGAATGGGATTCCTGAATACACTATTTGTATCTCTTTACGTGAACACAGATCATAATTCGGGGTGGATATTTTACCAGCCCATGAGTTCCACCCACACACCCTCCCATGATGACCTCACGTGGGCAGGGTTATGCGATAACTTATGCAATAACTCCTCAATGGTTGATTGCAGAAGTTTGAAATTGATGCCATACTTTCCATCGGGATTTTATCTTTACTTAGATAGTAAACATTTCATAGCTGTTGTCAGTTATCTGGTCACTGTGGATTTGTGGCTCATTGACAGGGGTTACAGTCATGAAAAATGATGCATCTTCTTCCCCTGTTAGCTCTGCCGCTAAAAATATCTCTCTCATCACAATCAGATTTATACAAATTTTGATATTCAATATTTCCTTTCGGAGTCTGTGATGGCTGTTGTAAATATAACATTTCCTCTGAGGTAGCTCAGGTGTCATTCAAGATGTATTTCCTGGAGACAAAGCCTCTTCCACTTAGTTATTTATGCGTAAACACAGGTACCCTTTTGTTGTCCAACTCTCTGAAAAAGACTTCTCCTGCCTTAAATACCTGTTGTAATGCAGCACCTTGCTTGGCATTACGGTAATGGTCCAGGATGTGTTTTGCCTGACCATGTACCCTCCCCCTCAGGTGACTGGTCACATGACTGTGACATAGCACAGGTCCTGCGCGCACAGAATGTCTGTCTGATCACATGACTGTGACATCAGCAAGGTCCTGTCAGTGTTCGGTGTGTTGGGCGTGAGGCCTTTTCCCCGTGTGTGTGGGACACCATGATACCGTGAAGCCTGGCAGCCTGAAAGGTCGAGGCTGGATCCTGTGTGGATGCCAGTGGCCTTGGAAGGCAGCGGCTTGGTGAAGAGTCCGGAAAGGCGCAGACTGGATGGGTGTGAGTGAAACATTCCAGTAGCCTTAGACGGAACGACGGCTAGAGACCCCTACCTGGGAAAGCCTTAAAGCCACAGTGGTGGCGGATTAAATGGACTGCAGCAACTAAACCCAGCAAAGGTAATACCCTGTGTTATATGGACACTTATATAGACATTGCTATAGTGTTACCTTGCTGAAGGCTGTAACTTGGGCCAATTGGGCCTGTCTGCTACTTGAGAGACTCCCGGATGTGAAGTGTGGAAACATGCCGGTGATAAACTAAGAAGGACTGTGTGATATGCGGTTTATGATAAGATAATAAACTGCTGTATTGAGAAAATACCGGAAGGACATTGCACGTGTGCTTAATTTACCCGGTGCAGCGAGTATCCCCCATTATGATGACTAGCGCTGCCTTACACTGTCTATTGTATAGCTCTTTGTCTATACATCCTCATGGTCTTTGTCCTAAAAGAAGCTCTTGCATGTTAATGAATATGGTTCCCTATTCTGCCACATTCAATTGTATTCTTGTATTAGTCTATTGTCTAAGTCTAAGAGACTGTCCACTCTTGTTTCCTTACTGGAAATCTGTGTGATAAGAAGGAGGGTGAGTGACTTCAGAGATTTATAATATTTTCTATGACACCTTCTCACTGTCTTCTAGTGACAGTCAGTTCTCCTCATCTTCAGACAACAGTTGTCTTCTGGTGAGAGCCCATCTCCTCTTCTTGTTGTGACAGCCCGTCTCTTCTTCTATTGGGTTACAGCCCATTTCCTCATCTTTCAATGACAGTCTCTCTATATCTTCTGGAGAAAGTATGTCTCTTCTTCTTCTGGAGACAGTTCATCTTCTGGTGACAGCACAACTCCTTGTCTTCTGATGACAGTCTGATTTCTGGTAACAGTCCATCTCCTAGTGACAGCCCATCTCCTCATCTTCTGGTGACAGCCCGTCTCCCCGTCTTCTGATGACAGCCCATCTACACTTCTTCTGGTGATACCCCATTGTACCGTCTTCTGGTGTCAGCTCTTCTCCCTGTCTTCTGATGACCGTTTGTTCTCCCATCTTCTAGTGACAGCCAGTCTCCTCAGCTTCTGGTGACAGTCCATCTCCTCAACTCCCGGTAAAAGCCCATCTCCTTGACTTCTGGTGACAACATATCTTCTAGTAATAGTCCATCTCCTTGTCTTCTGGTGATAACCCATTTTTTGGTGTCGGCCCTTCTCCCTGTCTTATGGTAATAGGCTGTCTCCTCATCTTCCAGTGACAGTCTGTCCCACCTGTATTCCGGTGACAGCCTTTCTCCTCATCTACTGGCGACAATCCGTCTCCTCTTCTTTTGCTGACAGCCTGTTTCACTGTCTTCTGGTGACAGCCCATCTCTTCATCTTCCAGTGACAGTCAGTCTGCTCATTTCCTGGTGACAGCCTGTCTTTTGGTCACAGTCCATCTCCTCATCTTCTGGTGACAGTCTGTTTTCTGGTGACTGCCCGTCACCTCTTGTTTAGGTGACAGTCCGTTTCCTCGTCTTCTGGTAACAGCCTGTCTCCTTGTCTTCATGTGACAGCCAGGATGCCTGTCTTCTGGCGACAGCCCATCTTCTCGTAACAGCCCAGCTACTCTTCTTTTGGTGACGAAACGTCTCCTCGTCTACTGGTGATGGCCTGTTTTCAGGTGACCGTCTGTCTCCTTGTCTTTTGGTGATAGTCCATCTTCTAGTGACAGCCTGATTCCTCATCTTCTGGTGACAGCCTGTCTTCTCGATTTCTAGGGACAGCCTGTCTTCTGGTGATAACCCATCTTTTGGTGACAGTCCTTCTCCCCGTCTTCTAGTCACAGTGTGTCTTCCCATCTACTAGTGACAGCTTGTCTCACCATCTTCTAGAGATAGCCCATCTTCAGGTAGACTGGTGACAGCTCATCTTTTAGTGACAGTCCGTCCTCACAGAAGTGTCAGCTCGGGACACAGCCATCATCTCTCAGGTTTCCGGAGTTCACACATCTTCCAACATTCCAACATATGCTGCAGATCTGGGACAAGACGTCCTGCTCCGTGGAAGGACCAGCGTGTCCTACTCTCTCTGACTCTGCAGGTGTCTGCTCTGAAGTTTTACACTGAACATCAAGGTGTTAACAAAAAATTGTGTAGTCACAATATGGTAGAAATAGGAAATAGTGCTACAGCTCCGAATGTGACTGGAGGATAAGACATAATGTAACAGCAGAATAGTGACCGCAGCTCTGGAGGTGACTGGAGGATAAGACATGATGTAACAGCAGAATAGTGACTGCAGCTCTGGAGGTGACTGGAGGATAAGACATGATGTAACAGCAGAATAGTGACTGCAGCTCTGGAGGTGACTGGAGGATAAGACATAATGTAACAGCAGAATAGTGACCGCAGCTCTGGAGGTGACTGGAGGATAAAACATGATTTAAATGTGCAAAACTCAGACATAGCAACTATTCTTTATTGACACTTTTTTAATACACACAGTAACCACTAGGGGAAGCTGAAGAGCTTTCTGCCTATGCATTAACCTTGCAGGGGTATTACTGTTTTAGCAAATTGCGTTCATTCTAAAGATTATATATATATAGATAGATATATATATATATGTATATATATATATATATATATATATATATATATATATATATATACACATATATCTATATATATATTGTGGTAGATCGGCTCACTTGGCTGCTTAGTGAGTTACTCAGAGGAAATATTTTAAATCTTCAACTGGTTTATTAAAACCTACATCATAAGCCAGTCCAAAACAAAATAGACATATTCAGTCTTGTTGGCATAAACAAACAGCACTCATCACAGTCCATATAACTGTGGGGTTCAGCTCTGTTTAACAAGAGCACAGCTCTGGAGGTCAGCTCAACTTCAGAGCACAGAGAACAGTCAGAGAGTCCAGACGCTTCATGTTTACCTCCAGGACCACATCCTAGTGTGGAGATATGGTGAACGGCCGTCCCGCCCAACTCTTTACATGTTCACAACAAACCTGACCCTGTTATGACTAATTAACCCATCTTAGGACATAAAATGCTGGAGCAAACTTCCAGGTTCATATCACTGAAGCTAATAACCTCAGTGAAAGATATCTACCCTCCAGACCATTACCAGTGACCCTCTTACATATCCCCCCCCTCTTACCAAAGCCGAGTGGTTTGGCACCTTCAGTCACTAGACAGGGAAGCCTCGACAGGGCATCTGTGTTAGCGTTTAGTTTTCCTGGCCTATGCTCCATATGGAATCTAAAGAAACAACCTAGTCACCCGGGCATCATTCCCATTCCTTTCCCTCATCCATCTCAGAGGCGCATGGTCTGACATTATCCTGAACTTTCAATCTAGCAGGTAATACTTCAAAGTGTCAGTCGCCCATTTGATGTCCAAACATTCTTTTTCCATGATGGCATAATTCTTTTCACAGGAAGAGAGTTTCCTACTTAGGTATAGGACTGGATGTTCCACCCCATTTATCTCTTGTGACAACACGCTCCCAACGTGACCTCTAAAGCATCTGTCTGGACAACGAACGCCTTCTTGAGGTCCGGTGTGACCAAGCTAGCATCAACTCCTGAAAAGCCGCCTCCACTTCGGAAGGCCATGGATGACTTTGTACGTACCATTAAGGCGATCGGTCGAGGATGTGTCTCTCATGACAAAATACGGGATGAACTGCCAATAGTATCCCACAATTCCCTAAAACGCCCTAACATGTTTCTTCGAGATTGTTTGCGGCCAATTTTAGATCGCCTCCACTTTGTTCTCCTGCAGCTTGATTTCACTCCTACCGACAATACAGCCTCCTCCTAACCAATGGAGCACTTCTTTGGGTTTATTGTGAACCTTGCCTTCCTCAGTGGATTCAGCACCGCCTTGACTTTCCAATGGGGGCTGAAGATCACAATATTGTCTAGGTAAGCTGCGGCATATTTCTTGTGAGGAGGTGGGTCCCGATCCACGGCCCTCTGGAAGGTGGCTGGGGCTCCTTGTAGACCAAAAGGTATCCTGATGTTTTGGAAACATCCATCAGATGTAGAGAAGGCTGTTTTTTCTTTGGCCGTTTGGGACACGGGGATTTGCCAGTACCCTTTCGTTAGGTCAAGGGTGGTGATGTACCTTGCTGACCCTATCCTCTCAATGATTTCATTGACCCGGGGCATTGGATACGCATTGAAATTGGACACTTCCTTCAGCTTACGATAATAATTACAAAATCGCCAATCTCCATCTTGCTTCGGCACAAGGACTATGGGGCTGGATCAGCCGCTCTTTGATGACGCCCAAGCTCAACATGCTCCTCACCTACTTCGAAATCACATTGTGGCGGGCTTCAGGGATTCAATATGTCTTAAGGTTTACCCGCACAAGCGGTTCTGTGAGAACTTCATACTCCATGGTCTTAGTACGTACAGGCAACTCTGAAAAAAGGTATCAGTTTCACTGGAGGAGTTCTCGGCACTGTTGTTATTGGGCCAGTGATAGTTTGTCTGCCACCTCGACATTGGTTCCAGGATTGGCCCTAAGGCACACAGCTTTGACTGGCTCCTTATCTCTCCATGGTTTGAGCAGGCTGACATGATAGAGCTGATAGGGTTTTCTTCTTGTTGGTTGGTGGATCCAATAATTAACTTTGCTCAGTTTCTTGACCACTTTGCATGGCCCTTGCCACTTAACCAGAAATTTACTTTCCACCGTGGGAATCGGCAGTACGAATCGAACTCCAGGGCTAAACTGTTTTAGCCTTGCCGACCGATTGTAGACCCTTGATTGGGAATCTTGTGCCTGGAGGAGGCTGTCTCTCACAATCTGCATTACCTCTGCAATTCTCTCCTGCATCCGGGCCACATGCTGGACGATGTTCCAGTTGGGTGTAACTTCTGCTTCCCAGGTCTCCTTTTGGGTACCCCAGTGCCTGGAAGTAATGACACCTGGTTTCCCTAATGACTTCTTGATCACCTAGTACCTTTCCACTAGGCCAACCAGGTCATTTGCATTTCGAGGATCTCATTGGGCAACCCAGGTCTCCACCGGTCTAGGAAGGGCGTGAATAAATCTGTCCATTAGCATGCGCTTGATCATCTGGGCAAGATGTAGCAAGTCAAACATTTGGGAGCAGGGGGTGGGGTTTGTTGGCCAAAGATGCCCAGTGGTGAACCCGTTGTGCCCTGACAGACATAGTTCTACCAAAGTGCGCCACTATTTCTGTCTTTAGTTTGGCATATTCCATTGCATCCTGTGAAGCCAGGTCATAATAAGCATTTGAGGCTCTCCAGTTAAATAGGGCACCAACGCCTCTGTCCACTACTCCGGTGTCAACTTCTCCCTGTGGAATCTACTCAAAGATGCCTTGACATCACCCCCCTGGGTCATCTTTTGCATGTCACATCTTACCACCTTCCGGACATGTGAGTCATCACCTTGGCTTGAGGGTGGGGTGGTTTCTCTGGTGCGGACAGCCCCTGCCAGGAGTTCCATCTGCTGTTGCATCTGTTGTATCAGGAGTTTATTTGTCTCCTCCTGCTGGATATTAGACTGAACCAACTGCTTGATTAGGTCCTCCATGGCTTCGGACCGCACTTGTACTGCTACAGCTGCCATGACCCAGGACATGCAGCTTCCTGATGGCAATCGCCCGTCCTCTGGGATTTCTGCCCGCATTCGAAGCACCAACTGTGGTAGATCGGTACTCAGAGGAATTCTTCTCCTTTAAATCTTCAACTGGTTCATTAAAACCTGCACCACAAACCAGTCCAAAACAAAATAGACATATTCAGTCTTGTTGGCATAAACAAACAGCACTCATCACAGTCCATATATCTGCAGGGTCCACCCACAGCTGTGGAGGTCAGCTCACCTTCAGGGCAAACACAGAACAATCAGTAAGTTCAGCTTCACTTTTACTTCCTGGATCACACTCTAGGGTGGAGATATGGCGAACAGCTGTCCGTCCAACCATTTAGCGGTTGACAACAAACCTGGTCCTGTCATGGCCAATTAACCCCTCTCAGCTGGAGCAAACTTCCTGGTTCATATCACTAAAGCTAATAACCGTAGTGAAACATGTCTCCCCTCCAGAACATTACCAGTGAGCCTCATACAATATATATACAGTGGGGAAAATAAGTATTTAAAGTGAATCTGTCCCCCCCTGGGTGATATCTGACCTCTGCTATGGACATACAGGTTATAGAAAGTAAATCTATACTTCCCTGTATGGCCCATAGTAGAGGTCTGATGGGAGTCTGTCCCTCCTGGGAGATATCTGACCTCTACTATGGACATACAGGTTATAGAAAGTAAATCTATACTTCCCTGTATGGCCATAGTAGAGGTCTGATGGGAGTCTGTCCCTCCTGGGAGATATCTGACCTCTACTATGGACATACAGGTTATAGAAAGTAAATCTATACTTCCCTGTATGGCCCATAGTAGAGGTCTGATTGCAGAGAAATGTGTTTTTATCAATTCGGTTTTGCACAGGCTTGGCGTCCCCCGGATGCCAAGAAATCCCTGCCTACCTTTTTAGCAATAGAACCCTGCGGCGCAGTGGACAGACAGACGGGGCCCGGGGAAAGCAAAGCGCGCTCTATGTGAGCTCTATGTGAGCGGCGCTTTGCGCATGCCCGAGAAGTGAGGGAGACCAGTGCACGTCACAGGGCCCTGTGACGTGCAGGGGAGGGGGGAATATGGTAAATAAACACATAGGGGAGGATTTCGGGTTCACTAAGAAGGTAGGTGGGGATTTCTTGGCGTCCGGGGGACGCCAAGCCTGTGCAAAACCGAGTTGTATGATTTTTACATAATTAATTTGAATTTTATTGCATGAAATAAGTATTTGATACAATAAAAAAACAGAAGTTAATATTTGGTCCAGAAACCTTTGTTGCAATTACAGAGGTCAGACGTTTCCTGTAGTTCTTGACCAGGTTTGCACACACTGCAGCAGGGATTTTGGCCCCCTCCTCCATACAGATCTTCTCTAAATCTTTCAGGTTTCGGGGCTGTCGCTGGGGAACATTGAGTTTCTGCTCCCTCCAAAGATTTTATATTGGGTTCAGGTCTGGAGACTGGCTAGGCCACTCCGTGACGTTGAAATGGTTCTTACGGAGCCACTCCTTAGTTGCCCTGGCTTAGTGTTTCAGGTCATTGTCATGCTGGAAGACCCAGCCACGACACATCTTCAATGCTCTTACTGAGGGAAGGAGGTTGTTGGCCAAAATCTTGCGATACATGACCCCATCCATCCTCCCTTCAATTCGGTGCAGTCGTCCTGTCCCCTTTTTAGAAAAGCACCCCCAAAGTATGATGTTTCTCCCACCATGCGTCATGGTTGGGACGGTGTTCTTGGGGTTGTACTCATCCTTCTTTCTCCAAACACGGCGAGTGGCATTGATACCAAAAGTTCCATTTTGGTCTTATCTGACCACATGACCTTCTCCCATGCCTCCTCTGGATCATCAAGATTGGCGACCTTCAAACGGACCTGGACATGTGCTGGCGTGAGCAGGGGGACCTAGCGTGCTCTGCAGAATTTTAATCCATGATGGCGTAGTGTGTTACCAACTGTAATGTTTGAGACTGTGGTCCCAGCTCTCTTCAGGTCATTGACCAGGTCCTCTGTGTAGTTCTGGGCTGATTCCTGACCAGAATCATCCTTACCCCACGAGGCGAGATCTTGCATGGAGCCCCAGACCGAGGAAGATTGACAGTCATCTTGTGTTTCTTCCATTTTGCAATAATTGTGCCAACAGTTCTTGCCTTCTCACCAAGCTGCTTGCCTATTGTCCTGTAGCCCATCCCAGCCTTGTCTACAATTTTGTCCCAGGTGTCCTTAGAGAGCTCTTTGGTTTTGGCCACGGTGGAAAGGTTGGAGTGAGATTAAGTGTGTCGACAGGTGTCTTTTATACAGGTAACGAGTTCAAACAGGGGCAATTAATACAGGTAATGAGTGCAGAGTAGGAGGGCTTCTTAAAGAAAAACTAACAGGTCTGTGAGAGCCAGAATTCTTGCTGGTTGGTCGGTGATCAAATACTTATTTCATGCAACAAAATGCAAATTAATTATGTAACAATCATACAATGTGATTCTCTGGATTTTCTTTTTAGATTCTGTCTCTGTGAAGTGACCTACGATAAACATTACAGCCCTCTCCATTCTTTGTAGGTGGGGAAATTTGCAAAATTGTCAGCGGATCAAATAATTATTTTCTCCACTGTTTATATTACATAAGATAAAGACTCCACATTTCTGTCTCTACTACATTTCACAATCCTCTAAGCTGTGAGAATTTGTTACTTTCTTTCCTTTACACAAAGGTTCTTACTAGATGACAGCAAGCAGAGATGTTAAAACTATAAGGAAGGATGAAAGGATAGAAAATAAAACAATTGTCACAGCGCAGGCAGCAGCAGAGCAGAGGAGTCTTCATTGTTCTCCCTAAAAAGTCAGAGTCTCTCTAGTGCCATGTTTGTTTGTTTTTAGGCTATGTGCCCACGATGCAGAAATGCTGCAGATTTTTTCCACATCTCCCTGGCAGAAAAAACGCATTCGGTTTTTAGATGCGTTTTTCCTGCCGGGGACATGCGGATGTGAAGCGTTCTTCACATGCATTTCCGCATGTGGGTTGACAAGAGATTTTAGCATCACTTGGAAAGTGCTTGACAACTTGGTCGCACTATATAAATCCATGCAACCGGCAACCAGCAACCGGCAACCGGCAACCGGCAACCAGCATATATAGTGTGACCAAGTGATAGTTAAAAAAAAAGCAATAAGAATGATAAAAAATAAAGATTATACTTACCTTCCGATGTCCTCCCGGTGTTTTCTCTGCTGCGTCCGGTGTCTTGGGCGGCTCGCGTTGTTGTGAAGGACCTGCGGTGATGTCGTGTGACAGGTCACATGACTCAATTGACGTCATGGCAGGTCCTTCACAACAACGCGACCCATACAACAGACCAGACGGAGGGGAGAAAACTCCGGGAGGACATCGGTAGGTGAGTATAATCTTTATTTTTTATTTTATTCTTTTTTTTACAGGTTCTATGGTACCCGGGTCTGGATGAGAGTCTCCTGTCCTCCACACCCGGGTACCATCCACACATTGAACCGTGTGATATCCGCTTGTGCAGATGTAGTGATGCGGATGTCACGCGGTCCAATGTAAGTCAATGGCGGCGATTACGCTGCGTGTCCGCAAAATTAATGGACATGCTGCATATTGGTCCGCAATGATAATCCGCAGCGGAAATTTCCGCAGCATGTGCACAGCACAGCGGATTATCATTGGGGACCATGGGGCACGTATTACCAAGCGCTTTTTAAGCGTTTTCGCTGCGGAAATTCCGCAGCAAAAACGCTTGAAAAACGCATCGTGGGCACGCAGCCTTACTGTTCTCAAATCAGATATTTCCCCTGCTGCTTCTTCACTCTTACAGCATGCAGTCTCAGGAACACAGAAAAACAAAACTACAGCTGCACCCCCCTCCTACCCCTCATGGCCGGCATTCTCACAGAGTGAGGGAAGCTGCAGCTGCATCCCCCACCTACCCCCTCATGGCCGGCATTCTCACAGGCACAGAGAGAGGTAAGCTGCAGCTGCATCCCCCTCCTACCCCTCATGGCCAGCATTCTCACAGAGTGAGGGAAGCTGCAGCTGCATCCCCCTCCTACCCCTCATGGCCGGCATTCTCACAGGCACAGAGAGAGGTAAGCTGCAGCTGCATCCCCCTCCTACCCCTCATGGCCGGCATTCTCACAGACAGAGAGAGCGGTAAGCTGCAGCTGCATCCCCCTCCTTCCCCCTCATGGCTGGTATTCTCACAGACACAGAGTGAGGGAAGCTGCAGCTGCATCCCCCTCCTACCCCTCATGGCCGGCATTCTCACAGGCACAGAGAGAGGTAAGCTGCAGCTGCATCCCCCTCCTACCCCTCATGGCCAGCATTCTCACAGAGTGAGGGAAGCTGCAGCTGCATCCCCCTCCTACCCCTCATGGCCGGCATTCTCACAGGCACAGAGAGAGGTAAGCTGCAGCTGCATCCCCCTCCTACCCCTCATGGCCGGCATTCTCACAGACAGAGAGAGCGGTAAGCTGCAGCTGCATCCCCCTCCTTCCCCCTCATGGCTGGTATTCTCACAGACACAGAGTGAGGGAAGCTGCAGCTGCATCCCCCTCCTACCCCTCATGGCCGGCATTCTCACAGGCACAGAGAGAGGTAAGCTGCAGCTGCATCCCCCTCCTACCCCTCATGGCCGGCATTCTCACAGACAGAGAGAGCGGTAAGCTGCAGCTGCATCCCCCTCCTTCCCCCTCATGGCCGGTATTCTCACAGACACAGAGTGAGGGAAGCTGCAGCTGCATCCCCCACCTACCCCCTCATGGCTGGTATTCTCACAGACACAGAGTGAGGGAAGCTGCAGCTGCATCCCCCACCTACCCCCTCATGGCCGGCATTCTCACAGGCACAGAGTGAGGGAAGCTGCAGCTGCATCCCCCCCCTAGCCCTCATGGCCGGCATTCTCACAGGCACAGAGTGAGGGAAGCTGCAGCTGCATCCCCCACCTACCCCTCATGGCCGGCATTCTCACAGGCACAGAGTGAGGGAAGCTGCAGCTGCATCCCCCACCTACCCCCTCATGGCCGGTATTCTCACAGGCACAGAGTGAGGGAAGCTGCAGCTGCATCCCCCACCTACCCCTCATGGCCGGCATTCTCACAGGCACAGAGTGAGGGAAGCTGCAGCTGCATCCCCCCCCTAGCCCTCATGGCCGGCATTCTCACAAACACAGAGTGAGGGATGCTGTAGCTGCATCCCTCACCTAGCCCTCATGGCTGGTATTCTCACAGGCACAGAGTGAGGGAAGCTGCAGCTGCATCCCCCACCTACCCCTCATGGCCGGCATTCTCACAGGCACAGAGTGAGGGAAGCTGCAGCTGCATCCCCCACCTACCCCCTCATGGCCGGCATTCTCACAGACAGAGAGAGCGGTAAGCTGCAGCTGCATCCCCCCCCTAGCCCTCATGGCCGGCATTCTCACAGGCACAGAGTGAGGGAAGCTGCAGCTGCATCCCCCACCTACCCCTCATGGCCGGCATTCTCACAGGCACAGAGTGAGGGATGCTGTAGCTGCATCCCCCCCCTAGCCCTCATGGCCGGCATTCTCACAGGCACAGAGTGAGGGAAGCTGCAGCTGCATCCCCCCCCTAGCCCTCATGGCCGGCATTCTCACAGGCACAGAGTGAGGGAAGCTGCAGCTGCATCCCCCCCCTAGCCCTCATGGCCGGCATTCTCACAGACACAGAGTGAGGGAAGCTGCAGATGCATCCCCCAGGAGGAATACAGAGGGCATAGAGAGGGTATACAGGGGGAATACAGAGGGCATAGAGAGGGTATACAGGGGGAATACAGAGGGCATAGAGAGGGTATACAGGGGGAATACAGAGGGCATAGAGCGGGTATACAGGGGGAATACAGAGGGCATAGAGAGGGTATTCAGAGGGAATAGAGACGGTATTCAGAGGGCATAGAGAGGGTATACAGAGGGGATAGAGAGAGTATACAGGGGGTATACAGAGGGCATAGAGAGGGTATACAGAGGGCATAGAGAGGTTATACAGATGGCATAGGGAGGGTATACAGAGGCCGTAGAGAGGGCATACAGGGGGTATGCAGAGGACATAGAGATAGTATACAGAGGCCGCAGAGAGGGTATACAGGGGGTATACAGAGGGCATAGAGAGGGTATATAGAGGGCATAGAGAGGGTATACAGAGGCCGTACAGATGGTATACAGAGGCCATAGCGAGGGTATAGAGAGGGTATACAGAGGGCATAGAGAGGGTATGCAGAGGGCATAGAGAGGGTATACAGAGGGCATAGAGGGTATGCAGAGGGCATAGAGAGGGTATAGAGAGGGTATGCAGAGGGCATAGAGAGGGTATACAGAGGGCATAGAAAGGGTATACAGAGGGTATAGGGAGGGTATACAGAGGCTATACAGAGGGCATAGAGAGGGTATACAGAGGGCATAGAGAGGGTATACAGAGGGCATAGGGAGGGTATACACAGGGCATAGGGAGGGTATACACAGGGCACGCAGAGGGCATAGAGAGGGTATACAGAGGGCATAGAGAGGGTATACAGGGGGAATACAGAGGGCATAGAGCGGGTATATAGGGGGAATACAGAGGGCATAGAGAGGGTATTCAGAGGGAATAGAAAGGGTATACAGGGGGAATACAGAGGGCATAGAGCGGGTATACAGGGGGAATACAGAGGGCATAGAGAGGGTATTCAGAGGGAATAGAGAGGGTATTCAGAGGGCATAGAGAGGGTATACAGATGGCATAGGGAGGGTATACAGAGGGCATAGGGAGGGTATACAGAGGTGATAGAGAGAGTATACAGGGGGTATACAGAGGGCATAGAGAGGGTATACAGAGGGCATAGAGAGGTTATACAGATGGCATAGGGAGGGTATACAGAGGCCGTAGAGAGGGCATACAGGGGGTATACAGAGGGCATAGAGATGGTATACAGAGGCCGCAGAGAGGGCATAGAGAGGGTATATAGAGGGCATAGAGAGGGTATACAGAGGCCGTACAGATGGTATACAGAGGCCATAGCGAGGGTATAGAGAGGGTATACAGAGGGCATAGAGAGGGTATGCAGAGGGCATAGAGAGGGTATACAGAGTATGCAGAGGGCATAGAGAGGGTATAGAGAGGGTATGCAGAGGGCATAGAGAGGGTATACAGAGGGCATAGAAAGGGTATACAGAGGGTATAGGGAGGATATACAGAAGCTATACAGAGGGCATAGAGAGGGTATACAGAGGGCATAGAGAGGGTATTCAGAGGGAATAGAGAGGGTATACAGGGGGAATACAGAGGGCATAGAGCGGGTATACAGGGGGAATACAGAGGGCATAGAGAGGGTATTCAGAGGGAATAGAGAGGGTATACAGGGGGAATACAGAGGGCATAGAGCGGGTATACAGGGGGAATACAGAGGGCATAGAGAGGGTATTCAGAGGGAATAGAGACGGTATACAGGGGGAATACAGAGGGCATAGAGAGGTTATACAGATGGCATAGAGAGGGTATACAGAGGCCGTAGAGAGGGTATACAGGGGGTATACAGAGGGCATAGTGAGGGTATACAGAGGGCATGGGGAGGGTATACAGAGCGCATAATGAGGGTATACAGAGTGCATAGGGAGGGTATACAGAGGGCATGGGGAGGGTATACAGAGCGCATAATGAGGGTATACAGAGGGCATGGGGAGGGTATACAGAGCGCATAATGAGGGTATACAGAGGGCATAGAGAGGGTATACAGAGGGCATAGGGAGGGCATACAGAGGCTATACAGAGGGCATAGAGAGGGTATACAGAGGGCATAGGGAGGGTATACAGAGGGTATAGGGAGGGTATACAGAGGCTATTCAAAGGGTATACAGAGGGCATAGGGAGGGTATACAGAGGATATACAGAGGGCATAGGGAGGGTATACAGCGGGCATAGAGAGGCTATACAGAGGGCATAGGGAGGGTATACAGAGGGTATGCAGAGGGCATAGGGAGGGTATACAGAGGCTACAAAGAGGGCATAGAGAGGGTATACAGAGGGCGTAGGGAGGGTATACAGAGGCTATACAGAGGGCATAGAGAGGGTATACAGGGGGCATAGGGAGGGTATACAGAGGGTATGCAGAGGGCATAGAGAGGGTATTCAGAGGGCATAGAGCGGGTATACAGGGGGCATAGGGATGCTATAAAGAGGGCATAGAGAGGGTATACAGAGGGCATAGGGAGGGTATACAGAGGGCATAGAGAGGGTATGCAGAGAGCATAGAAAGGGTATACAGAGGGCATAGGGAGGGTATACAGAGGCTATACAAAGGGTATGCAGAGGGCATAGAGAGGGTATACAGAGGGCATAGGGAGGGTATACAGAGGCTATACAGAGGGCATAGAGAGGGTATACAGAGGGCATAGGGAGGGTATACAGAGGCTATACAGAGGGTATGCAGAGGGCATAGAGAGGGTATACAGAGGGCATAGAGAGGGTATACAGAGGGCATAGAAAGGGTATACAAAGGGCATAGAAAGGGTATACAGAGGGCATAGGGAGGGTATACAGAGGGCATAGTGAGGGTATACAGAGGGCATGGGGAGGGTATACAGAGCGCATAATGAGGGTATACAGAGGGCATAGGGAGGGTATACAGAGGGCATAGGGAGGGTATACAGAGGGCATAGAGAGGGTATACAGAGGGCATAGGGAGGGTATACAGAGGGTATAGGGAGGGTATACAGAGGCTATACAAAGGGTATACAGAGGGCATAGGGAGGGTATACAGAGGCTATACAGAGGGCATAGGGAGGGTATACAGAGGCTATACAGAGGGTATGCAGAGGGCATAGAGAGGGTATACAGAGGGCATAGAGAGGGTATACAGAGGGCATAGAAAGGGTATACAGAGGGCATAGGGAGGGTATACAGAGGGCATAGTGAGGGTATACAGAGGGCATGGGGAGGGTATACAGAGCGCATAATGAGGGTATACAGAGGGCATGGGGAGGGTATACAGAGCGCATAATGAGGGTATACAGAGGGCATAGGGAGGGTATACAGAGGCTATACAGAGGGCATAGAGAGGGTATACAGAGGGCATAGGGAGGGCATACAGAGGCTATACAGAGGGCATAGAGAGGGTATACAGAGGGCATAGGGAGGGTATACAGAGGGTATAGGGAGGGTATACAGAGGCTATTCAAAGGGTATACAGAGGGCATAGGGAGGGTATACAGAGGATATACAGAGGGCATAGGGAGGGTATACAGCGGGCATAGAGAGGCTATACAGAGGGCATAGGGAGGGTATACAGAGGGTATGCAGAGGGCATAGGGAGGGTATACAGAGGCTATAAAGAGGGCATAGAGAGGGTATACAGAGGGCGTAGGGAGGGTATACAGAGGCTATACAGAGGGCATAGAGAGGGTATACAGGGGGCATAGGGAGGGTATACAGAGGGCATAGAGAGGGTATTCAGAGGGCATAGAGCGGGTATACAGGGGGCATAGGGAGGCTATACAGAGGGCATAGAGAGGGTATACAGAGGGCATAGGGAGGGTATACAGAGGGCATAGAGAGGGTATGCAGAGAGCATAGAAAGGGTATACAGAGGGCATAGGGAGGGTATACAGAGGCTATACAAAGGGTATGCAGAGGGCATAGAGAGGGTATACAGAGGGCATAGGGAGGGTATACAGAGGCTATACAGAGGGCATAGAGAGGGTATACAGAGGGCATAGGGAGGGTATACAGAGGCTATACAGAGGGTATGCAGAGGGCATAGAGAGGGTATACAGAGGGCATAGAGAGGGTATACAGAGGGCATAGAAAGGGTATACAAAGGGCATAGAAAGGGTATACAGAGGGCATAGGGAGGGTATACAGAGGGCATAGTGAGGGTATACAGAGGGCATGGAGAGGGTATACAGAGCGCATAATGAGGGTATACAGAGGGCATAGGGAGGGTATACAGAGGGCATAGGGAGGGTATACAGAGGGCATAGAGAGGGTATACAGAGGGCATAGGGAGGGTATACAGAGGGTATAGGGAGGGTATACAGAGGCTATACAAAGGGTATACAGAGGGCATAGGGAGGGTATACAGAGGCTATACAGAGGGCATAGGGAGGGTATACAGAGGGCATAGAGAGGCTATACAGAGGGGATAGGGAGGGTATACAGAGGGCATAGAGAGGGTATACAGAGGGCATAGGGAGGGTATACAGAGGGCATAGGGAGGGTATACAGAGGCCGTAGAGATGGTATACAGAGGATATACAGAGGGCATAGGGAGGGTATACAGCAGGCATAGAGAGGCTATACAGAGGGGATAGGGAGGGTATACAGAGGGCATAGAGAGGGTATACAGAGGGCATAGAGAGGGTATACAGAGGGCATAGGGATGGTATACACTGGGCATAGGGAGGGTATACACAGGGCATAGGGAGGGTATACACAGGGCACGCAGAGGGCATAGAGAGGGTGTACAGAGGGCATAGGGAGGGTATACAGAGGGTATACAGAGGGCATAGAGAGGGTATACAGAGGGTATACAGAGGGCATAGAGAGGGTATACAGAGGGCATAGAGAGGGTATACAAAAGGCATAGAGAGGGTATACAGAGTCTATACAGGGAGCATGCAGAGGGTATACAGGGGGTATAGAGAGAGTATGCAGAGGGTAAACAGGGAGTATACAGAGGGTATACAGGGGGTATACAGAGGGTATACAGGGGGCATAGAGAGGGTATACAGAGGGCATAGAGAGGGTATACAGAGGGCATAGAGAGGATATACACTGGGCATAGGGAGGGTATACACAGGGCATAGGGAGGGTATACAGAGGGCATAGAGAGGGTGTACAGAGGGCATAGAGAGGGTGTACAGAGGGCATAGGGAGGGTATACAGAGGGTATACAGAGGGCATAGAGAGGGTATACAGAGGGCATAGAGAGGGTATACAAAAGGCATAGAGAGGGTATACAGAGTCTATACAGGGAGCATACAGAGGGTATACAGGGGGTATAGAGAGAGTATGCAGAGGGTAAACAGGGAGTATACAGAGGGTATACAGGGGGTATAGAGAGGGTATACAGAGGGCATAGGGAGGGTATACAGAGGGCATAGAGAGGGTATACAGAGGGCATAGGGAGGGTATACAGAGGGCATAGGGAGGGTATACAGAGGCCGTAGAGATGGTATACAGAGGATATACAGAGGGCATAGGGAGGGTATAAAGCAGGCATAGAGAGGCTATACAGAGGGGATAGGGAGGGTATACAGAGGGCATAGAGAGGGTATACAGAGGGCATAGAAAGGGTATACAAAGGGCATAGAAAGGGTATACAGAGGGCATAGGGAGGGTATACAGAGGGCATAGTGAGGGTATACAGAGGGCATGGGGAGGGTATACAGAGCGCATAATGAGGGTATACAGAGGGCATAGGGAGGGTATACAGAGGGCATAGGGAGGGTATACAGAGGGCATAGAGAGGGTATACAGAGGGCATAGGGAGGGTATACAGAGGGTATAGGGAGGGTATACAGAGGCTATACAAAGGGTATACAGAGGGCATAGGGAGGGTATACAGAGGCTATACAGAGGGCATAGGGAGGGTATACAGCGGGCATAGAGAGGCTATACAGAGGGGATAGGGAGGGTATACAGAGGGCATAGAGAGGGTATACAGAGGGCATAGGGAGGGTATACAGAGGGCATAGGGAGGGTATACAGAGGCCGTAGAGATGGTATACAGAGGATATACAGAGGGCATAGGGAGGGTATACAGCAGGCATAGAGAGGCTATACAGAGGGGATAGGGAGGGTATACAGAGGGCATAGAGAGGGTATACAGAGGGCATAGAGAGGGTATACAGAGGGCATAGGGAGGGTATACACTGGGCATAGGGAGGGTATACACAGGGCATAGGGAGGGTATACAGAGGGCACGCAGAGGGCATAGAGAGGGTGTACAGAGGGCATAGGGAGGGTATACAGAGGGTATACAGAGGGCATAGAGAGGGTATACAGAGGGTATACAGAGGGCATAGAGAGGGTATACAGAGGGCATAGAGAGGGTATACAAAAGGCATAGAGAGGGTATACAGAGTCTATACAGGGAGCATACAGAGGGTATACAGGGGGTATAGAGAGAGTATGCAGAGGGTAAACAGGGAGTATACAGAGGGTATACAGGGGGTATACAGAGGGTATACAGGGGGCATAGAGAGGGTATACAGAGGGCATAGAGAGGATATACACTGGGCATAGGGAGGGTATACAGAGGGCATAGAGAGGGTGTACAGAGGGCATAGGGAGGGTATACATAGGGCATAGGGAGGGTATACAGAGGGTATACAGAGGGCATAGAGAGGGTATACAGAGGGCATAGAGAGGGTATACAAAAGGCATAGAGAGGGTATACAGAGTCTATACAGGGAGCATACAGAGGGTATACAGGGGGTATAGAGAGAGTATGCAGAGGGTAAACAGGGAGTATACAGAGGGTATACAGGGGGTATACAGGCTGCTGGGGCCCCCTGATAATATAGCGCAATGCTTTTTACAGAATGTGCCCGTGATTGAGGTCTTCACGTCTTTCCTCCGCTCATTAGGAGCAGAAAGAGGAATTTTGCAGAACAGATGTCAGATCTTCAGTGGATCATGTGAAAGCGACATTTAATGCGGAGCCGTGAAGTGGTCACTGGTGGGGCTGCGGGGTGGGGGCGCCGGACGGTGGGGGGCTGCGGGGTGGGGGCGCCGGACCGTGGGGGACTGCGGGGTGGGGGCGCCGGATCGTGGGGGGCTGCAAGAAGGGGGCACTGGACGGTGGGGAGCTGCAAGAATGGAGCGCCGGACGGTGGTGGGGCTGCGGGGACGGGGCGCCGGACCGTGGGGGTCTCCGACTCCTCTCACAGTGATACAATACTATTTCCTGTAACTAAGGGGCATCTCAGCAACACTTGTAAAATTGGATCCGGGGTCTTTCCATGAGGGGATTAGACCGGGGCTGTGTGTCCCCCCGCGCCCGGGGGCTCTCAGCTTAGTGCCCAGTAATTATCTCTCATTCCAGGGATTTTTACCCACAATCTCCTCCCATCAAATTCCCAGGAATTAAATGACTTTAAGCTTTTAAGACCCCGACCCTGGTGCTGGAAGAGGATGGCAGTGTGGAGCCGTGCCAGGGGCAGCTGAGAGGGCGGGCGAGGGGCAGAGCGACCCCTGCAAGATGTGACCGAAGCCTGCGAGACCTGCAGACACACTGTATCTAAGCCTAGGTGCACAGACACATTATCTAAACCTAGGTGTACAAGACACAGTATCTAAGCCTAGGTGTAGAGTAATTGTATCTAAGCCTAGGGGTAGAGGCACAGTATCTAAGCCTAGGTGTAGAGTCACTGTATCTAAGCCTTGGTGTACAGACACAGTATCTAAGCCTAGGTGTAGAGTCATTGTATCTAAGCCTAGGGGTAGAGGCACAGTATCTAAGCCTAGGTGTAGAGTCACTGTATCTAAGCCTTGGTGTACAGACACAGTATCTAAGCCTAGGTGTAGAGTCATTGTATCTAAGCCTAGGGGTAGAGGCACAGTATCTAAGCCTAGGTGTAGAGTCACTGTATCTAAGCCTTGGTGTACAGACACAGTATCTAAGCCTAGGTGTAGAGTCATTGTATCTAAGCCTTGGTGTACAGACGCAGTATCTAAGCCTAGGTGTAGAGTCACTGTATCTAAGCCTTGGTGTACAGACACAGTATCTAAGCCTAGGTGTAGAGTCATTGTATCTAAGCCTAGGGGTAGAGGCACAGTATCTAAGCCTAGGTGTAGAGTCACTGTATCTAAGCCTTGGTGTACAGACACAGTATCTAAGCCTAGGTGTAGAGTCATTGTATCTAAGCCTTGGTGTACAGACACAGTATCTAAGCCTAGGTGTAGAGTCACTGTATCTAAGCCTTGGTGTACAGACACAGTATCTAAGCCTAGGTGTAGAGTCATTGTATCTAAGCCTAGGGGTAGAGGCACAGTATCTAAGCCTAGGTGTAGAGTCACTGTATCTAAGCCTTGGTGTACAGACGCAGTATCTAAGCCTAGGTGTGTAGACACTGCATCTAAGCCTAGGTGTAGAGTCATTGTATCTAAGCCTAGGTATAGAGCCACTGTATCTAAGCTGTGAGGCATATGCGAGGGACGGTATGTGTCACCCCGGGATGCGGATAGAAGCATACTGAACCCGCTGGAGTGCATTATCACAGGCACAGCTGTGGTTGCAATACAAAATAAAGGTAAGTTGAACTCGGGCAAGCTATTTGACCAAGTAGAATTAAGAAAACCCAGCATGGGCTTTTATTCTTGGAGTGATCTACAGGGTGGCAGTGGGGCGGTCCACTGTCTCCAGCCCGGGTCTTACAAGTGGTTCATGGTCACAGATTTCAATTAAAAAACCTGCAGCAATGGTTTGGGTGTGTCCGTCTTTGGTTTGCAAGCTGCAGCGCTATAGAGGCCTGTGTGATGTGAACACAGACCCCCAGGAAGGCAAAGCTTCTGACACAACTCAGAGGGACACGGTGGTGCAATCGCCCACTGCAGCAGTGTTTTGTTTGTATGGACTATTGTGGAGAACCCGGCTGCGATCTGGAGGATAAAAAAGCCTTTGTAGCACCCCGAGGGCTCAGCTGCTACAGGGGTATTGCACCTCAAACCAGAGGTGTAATATTCCACTCCCGGGTAAGGATGGAGTATGGACCAGGACTCGTTTAGCTGCATGCACCACACACACCCCATTTCCAAGGGACAGGTCAACGGTGCTCCCACTAGACAGAGTGCAGGCACTACAGCATCTGTCCCTGGCTGGAGTGGGGAGGGGGTGGAATACCCAGTGGTGTAGGAGCAGATAGGGGTGGGTTTCTGGGCATAGGTAGGAGCCCATTGGTTGCTAGTCACCTGGGCTCGGGTGTTAGAAGGAGGTATATAAGGTGGGCACCATCTTAGAGTGAGAGAGTCCAGTTCAGTTCAGAGAGGAGTTCAGCCAGAGAGGGCTGACAGGGAGCTGTGGCTCAGTCTGGGCCCAGCTCCAGAGGCAGGCCTGGAGTGGAGGCCAGAACCAGCAGAAAGAGAGAGGAGGAGGAACGGAAAGGAAAGTAAGAAAGGAACTGGAACAGAGGAGAAAGGAAGCAAAGAACACAAAGAAAGGCCTAGAGACACGAAGGTAGAAGGAACCCCAAAGGCCCAGGAGATTGCGGGTGAAGGGTTGGCAGAACAGGGTACCGGAACCCAAATTGGTGGAGGCAACAGATTCCTCAGCCAAAGACCGGAGGTTGTTACCACATCTTGGTGCGACCCCTCACTACATCCACCAGGAAAGCATACCACATAGGGTCAGGGAAACCGGAGATAGGTTCCGCCAAGAGAAGGCCCGAGGGAGCTGGACAAAGGTGGGTCACTGGTGGGGACGGCCAGAGAAAGGAAAGGAAGGGAGCCCTGTGCCACGCTCTGGAATTGCCTGGGAGTTGGTCGAGCCCCTTGCCTGGTGAACGCAGCACGGCTCAGGCGGTCCCTCATGTGCACAAGTGACCTGGATGAGAACTGTGAGTAAAGCATTGGAAACTGCAATTACAAGTCTCTGTGATTCATCGCCGCACCAGCACCATCAACACTGGGATGCTCACACCATCACTCCCAACATCCACACTAGCTGCCCTGAGGCAATACTTCTCCCGTGGGGAGTTATCCCATACTCAGCTGCGCAAACAACATCAGCCTCAGCGGTCGGCAGCGCAGCGGCGGTCCCCACTGACCGCAATCCACGGGTGGCGTAGTCGGACACTTAGTATAACACCAATAGACTGCCACTGGTTTGACCGCCCTGGGCACGGACCGGGTCGCCGCCACACGGAGACTACAACCCCCAGCATCTTACAGAAGGCCCGGCTCCGGGTTCCCCTGCACAACACTGGCCCAGGGGGCGCGTCAACTTTGGCGTAGTCGGCAGGATCTTTACCAACCCGCCACAAGCGGGTATTGCGTGCCTGAAGAAGATCGTACATGTACCTTGAAAAGAAGTCTCCCGCCATTTCCAGAAGTTTCCCGCCGTCCGGAGTCGTTTCTCGCCATCTGGAGCCGATTCCCGCCATCAGACGCCATTTTGGACCGTTTCCCGCCATCTTCATCCGTTTTTCCCGCCCTGCAGAGCGGACGCCATTATGTGCGCACCAAAGGACAGCAGGAAGCCGCCTCCCATCGTGGGCCAGGTCCCAGAGTGGCGCCAAAGGAGGGGCCCGCCCCCAGCAACAATGAGTGCAGCAATGGAGATGTCCATCAACGTGGGGGGGCTGCCCCTAAAGGTGATTGTCAGCAGATGCCCCCAAGACCACCCCCCATGGGGGCGGATAGGAAAGAAAACTGTGGGGCCGGGCACGGCCTGGATCAGTCTGGACCTGCTGCACCCGGAGATGGAGGGAGCAGAGAACTCCACCAGCACCCTGGCCCGCAGCCTGCTGCAAGCTGAGCCACCCTGCAGCCTGACAGAGTTGCTGGCCCAGCTGCCCAGGGACCCGGACAGTGCGCGCGCAGCGCTGGAAGACCTGAACAGGAGGATGGTCGGGGCGCAGCGGGATGTGTTTGCCGGGTGGAGAGAGGAGATGGCCCGGCAGCACGAAGGCAGCCAGCGGAGGACTCCGCCGGGACCGGGCAGCGCGCTTACCGCTGGGCGCGGTGAAGAGGGACCGGCAGCTGCAGACGACGCCGCGGAGGAGGCCACGGAGACCGAGGCAGGTAATGGGGACGCCACTACCCCAAGCCCTGGGAACACCAGCCTGCCCTCACCCTCCACTGCGGGACCCGAAGCCCCGGGGACCGTACCTGACATCATGCCTCCACCGCTGCCAGCTAGGCCTCAGGCTGCAAACGTCACTGTCACGCCCCGCCCCGCGCTGTGCCCTCTGAACCCGGGCGCCGTAAAGCGGGAGACGTCACAGGCCGGGACGCAAGGCCCAGCACACCCAGGCGCCGCTGCCTCACCAGCGGCCCCTACCTTGGCGGTGCCACCCCCGGGCGCGACCAACAAGCGACCACCGGCCTGGTCGCAAGGCCGAGTGCCCCCGGGCGCTGACACCCGTCCGAAGCCCGCGGTGCCACCCCTGGGTGCGGACCTGTACGCCCAATATACCAGCCCGGACGGGCTGCCCTTTGAGTGGCCACCGGAGTTTGTCAACCCCCGTCTCCGGAAAGAACAACCCCTGAGCGAGCCTCTGATCCCGGCCCCGGAGCCTGCCAACATCGCTCCACCCCCGCCGGAGGATGCCCAGTTTGCATGGGACCCCACCGGCGAGAATCTCATGGGGTTCACCCAGGAGACCCGGGAGGAAGCAGCCCAGCGCCTGGATTGCTGCCGTCAGCAGCTGGCCACCTATGAAAGGGAGCGGCGGCAGAGGCGCATCAGGGAGCAGCAACTCCAAGCCAGAAGCGCGGAACAGAAGAGGAGGGCCCGACAAGACGCCCACGCCATCCGCGGTCCCAGAGCCACCGGGACCGTAGTAAAGTTCCAGCTAGAGCATGGCTGGGGCTTCATCAGAGACCCGGAGGCTGACACCGACGTCTTCGTCACTAGAAGGGACGTCGAAAGCCACTTGCCAGAGGGACATCACGGCCGTGACCTGTACCCCGGCGACGTGGTCACCTACACCCGGCACAAGGGCGAAAAGGGACTGTATGCCCTCCATGTCCACCGTCTAACAGAGGAGGAGCTGCGGTACCGCACAGACATGGACTACCCTGAGGGTCCGGACGGACCTGAAGACTACCCAGAGGAGCAAGGAGGACACCGTTACTAATGAACGGTAAATGGAACTGTATATAGTTACCCGTCGGGGTATAGAAACTGTTGCTGAGTGGAGTGTGGTCCCCGTTGGGA
Organism: Phyllobates terribilis; assembly: GCF_046119375.1. Taxonomy (NCBI): domain Eukaryota; kingdom Metazoa; phylum Chordata; class Amphibia; order Anura; family Dendrobatidae; genus Phyllobates; species Phyllobates terribilis. The sequence goes on along the minus strand of NW_027362762.1, from coordinate 973,456,677 downwards.
CTAATGTGGACTGTTACCTGTGTGTCCCTAATCCCTAACCAGGCTGAGGACTGTGAGCAGCCATTCCCCTATCCCCACTGGCCGAGGACTGAGAGCGGCCAATCCTTTGTAAATAGTTGCGCTTCTTAAAGCGCCCCCTACTGGTTTTATAAAAGAACTGCAACGTCTACCTCAGGACGAATTAAATGGACTGTTGCACCTTTAAGAGAAAGTGAACACCTGGTCACAAGTTGCACAGCGGCCAGAGCTCAAGAATCTGTTTGAAAATGTTTTACTTGAAAATGTCTTAAATTGAAAAGTTTAATATGCTGCTAAAATAATAATGCCAAAGTTTTATATAGTGTTTTAGAAAAGAGTACCAGTAATGTTGGAAAGAAAAGAGTACCTCCCATAAAGGGATGAGTGTTGGTTAAATGTCTTATATGCGAATGCATTCTAAAAATTTGTATGTTTTAAATTGTTTTGCTCTTTTCCAGCCCGAAGACGTCCTGTGATTTACCAGGGGGGAATGTAGCACCCCGAGGACTCGGCTGCTACAGGGGTATTGCACCTCAAACCAGAGGTGTGATATTCCACTCCCGGGTAAGGATGGCGTGTGGACCAGGACTCGTTTAGCTGCATGCACCACACACACCCCATTTCCGAGGGACGGGTCAACGGTGCTCCCACTAGACAGAAGTGCAGGCACGACAGCATCTGTCCCTGGCTGGAGTGGGGCGGGGGGGTGGAATACCCAGTGGTGTAGGAGCAGATAGGGGTGGGTCTCTGGGCATAGGTAGGAGCCCATTGGTTGCTAGTCACCTGGGCTCGGGTGTTAGAAGGAGGTATATAAGGTGGGCACCATCTTAGGACAGGGTTCAGTTCAGTCAGGAGTTCAGCCAGAGAGGGCTGACAGGGAGCTGTGGCTCAGTCTGGGCCCAGCTCCAGAGGCAGGCCTGGAGTGGAGGCCAGAACCAGCAGAAAGAGAGAGGAGAAGGAACGGAAAGGAAAGTAAGAAAGGAACTGGAACAGAGGAGCAAGGAACACAAAGAAAGGCCCAGAGACACGAGGACAGAAGGAACCCCATATGCCCAGGAGATACTGGGTGAAGGGTTGGCAGAACAGGGTACCGGAACCCAAATTGGTGGAGGCAACAGATTCTTCAGCCAAAGACCGGAGGTCGTCACCACATCTTGGTGCGACCCCTCACTACATCCACCAGGAAAGCATACCGCATAGGGTCAGGGAAACCGGAGATAGGTTCCGCCAAGAGAAGGCCCGAGGGAGCTGGACAAAGGTGGGTCACTGGTGGGGACGGCCAGAGAAAGGAAAGGAAGGGAGCCCTGTGCCACGCTCTGGAATTGCCTGGGAGTTGGTCAAGCCCCTTGCCTGGTGAACGCAGCACGGCTCAGGCGGTCCCTCATGTGCACAAGTGACCTGGATGAGAACTGTGAGTAAAGCATTGGAAACTGCAATTACAAGTCTCTGTGTTTCATCGCCGCACCAGCACCATCAGCACTGGGACGCTCACACCATCACTCCCAACATTCACTCTAGCTGCCCTGAGGCAATACTTCTCCCGTTGGGAGTTATCCCATACTCAGCTGCGCAAACAACATCAGCCTCAGCGGTCGGCAGCGCAGCGGTGGTCCCCACTGACCGCAATCCACGGGTGGCGTAGTCGGACACTTAGTATAACACCAATAGACTGCCACTGGTTTGACCGCCCTGGGCACGGACCGGGTCGCCGCCACACGGAGACTACAACCCCCAGCATCTTACAGAAGGCCCGGCTCCGGGTTCCCCTGCACAACACTGGCCCAGGGGGCGCGTCACCTTCACTGTGTGACTTTTTAGACAATAAAAACTTTAAGTTAGACATTCTTGGGTCACTGCCTGTTAAATCGCACTGTGTGAACACTGCCATACTACAAAGCCTAGGTGTAGAGACACAGTATCTAAGCTTATGTGTAGAGACACTGTATCTAAGCCTAGGGCATATTCATGTGAATGCGGATCCCAATAATGGGCATAAACCTGCAGTTCAGGTAGTATGTCGCTACAATATGGTGCAATAGATGTGTAAGGTGCCCTCATTTAGCGCCCTGTATCCTGGCACAGCGACCTGTGCACCCATCAGCAGCACACGGCAGAGCGAGGGCTGGAGCTGGGTAATCACATGGGCATTGTGGCTGCCAAGTAGTGCCTGGAATTCGCACAATGTTGGGGGGCGACTGAGGCTGGAATGGAGGGCACTGTGGTTACAAGGAGGCCAGTTCCAGCGAGTAGCACCATTAACCACTCAAAATCTTGAAAGCCGAGAATACAGAAATAGTATTTCAGGACCTAAATAAGAAATGTAATAAAGAAATCAAGCGGCAAAATTATCTACAGAGCAACAAATCGCCATCGACATTAAAATAAATCCCACATTTTTTATAAACACATCAATGCCAAAAAGAAAAAAAAACAGATGGTACTGGCCCCTTAAAAGACGATAATAGCAAGATAATTATAGAGGACAAAGAAAAGGCTGAGGTATTAAACAGACACGTTTCATCCGTGTTCACCAACAAACCGTCTGTTCCAGGGATCTTTCAACAGGGCAAAAATCAAAGTTCACCTCCTAATATAACTAGTTTAGCACAAAAAGAAGTACGCCTGCGTCTGAGCAAATTAAACATTGACAAATCCTGGACCAGATGGTATTCATCCGTGGTTACTGAGGGAGCTGAGCACAGTAATTGATAAACCGCTGTATCTCATCTTCTTAGACTCTCTTGTAACAGGGGTAGTGCCACAGGATTGGAGGAGGCCAATGTGGTACCGATATTTAAGAAAGGTAAGAAGGTGGATCCAGGTAACTACCGTCCGGTAAGTCTGACAGCAGTGGGGACCGCAGGGATCTGTACCGGGAGCAGTGGGGGCCGCAGGGATCTGTACCGGGAGCAGTGGGGACCGCAGGGATCTGTACCGGGAGCAGTGGGGACCGCAGGGATCTGTACTGGGAGCAGTGGGGGCCGCAGGGATCTGTACTGGGAGCAGTGGGGACCACAGGGATCTGTACTGGGAGCAGTGGGGACCGCAGGGATCTGTACCGGGAGCAGTGGGGACCGCAGGGATCTGTACTGGGAGCAGTGGGGACCACAGGGATCTGTACTGGGAGCAGTGGGGACCGCAGGGATCTGTACCGGGAGCAGTGGGGACCGCAGGGATCTGTACCGGGGGCAGTGGGGACCGCAGGGATCTGTACTGGGAGCAGTGGGGACCGCAGGGATCTGTACTGGGAGCAGTGGGGACCGCAGGGATCTGTACCGGGAGCAGTGGGGACCGCAGGGATCTGTACTGGGAGCAGTGGGGGCCGAAGGGATCTGTACTGGGAGCAGTGGGGGCTGCAGGGATCTGTACTGGGAGCAGTGGGGGCCGAAGGGATCTCTACTGGGAGCAGTGGGGGCCGCAGGGATCTGTACTGGGAGCAGTGGAGATCACAGGGATCTGTACCGGGAGCAGTGGGGACCGCAGGGATCTGTACCGGGAGCAGTGGGGACCGCAAGGATCTGTACCGGGAGCAGTAGGGACCGCAGGGATCTGTACCGGGAGCAGTGGGCACCGCAGGGATCTGTACCGGGAGCAGTGGGGACCGCAGGGATCTGTACCGGGGGCAGTGGGGACCGCAGGGATCTGTACTGGGAGCAGTGGGGACCGCAGGGATCTGTACTGGGAGCAGTGGGGACCGCAGGGATCTGTACCGGGAGCAGTGGGGACCGCAGGGATCTGTACTGGGAGCAGTGGGGACTGCAGGGGTCTGTACTGGGAGCAGTGGGGACCGCAGGGGTCTGTACTGGGAGCAGTGAGGACCGCAGGGATCTGTACTGGGAGCAGTGGGGACCGCAGGGATCTGTACCGGGAGCAGTGGGGACCGCAGGGATCTGTACTGGGAGCAGTGGGGGCCGCAGGGATCTGTACTGGGAGCAGTGGGGACCGCAGGGATCTGTACCGGGAGCAGTGGGGACCGCAGGGATCTGTACTGGGAGCAGTGGGGACTGCAGGGGTCTGTACTGGGAGCAGTGGGGACCGCAGGGGTCTGTACTGGGAGCAGTGAGGACCGCAGGGATCTGTACTGGGAGCAGTGGGGACCGCAGGGATCTGTACCGGGAGCAGTGGGGACCGCAGGGATCTGTACTGGGAGCAGTGGGGGCCGCAGGGATCTGTACCGGGAGCAGTGGGGACCGCAGGGATCTGTACTGGGAGCAGTGGGGGCCGCAGGGATCTGTACTGGGAGCAGTGGGGACCGCAGGGATCTGTACCGAGAGCAGTGAGGACCACAGGGATCTGTACCGGGAGCAGTGGGGGTCGCAGGGATCTGTACTGGGAGCAGTGGGGACGGCAGGGATCTGTACCGGGAGCAGTGGGGGCCGCAGGGATCTGTACTGGGAGCAGTGGGGGCTGCAGGGATCTGTACTGGGAGCAGTGGGGGCCGAAGGGATCTGTACTGGGAGCAGTGGGGACCACAGGGATCTGTACTGGGAGCAGTGGGGACCGCAGGGATCTGTACCGGGAGCAGTGGGGACCGCAGGGATCTGTACCGGGGGCAGTGGGGACCGCAGGGATCTGTACCGGGGGCAGTGGGGACCGCAGGGATCTGTACTGGGAGCAGTGGGGACCGCAGGGATCTGTACCGGGAGCAGTGGGGGCCGCAGGGATCTGTACTGGGAGCAGTGGGGGCTGCAGGGATCTGTACTGGGAGCAGTGGGGGCCGCAGGGATCTGTACTGGGAGCAGTGGGGACCACAGGGATCTGTACTGGGAGCAGTGGGGACCGCAGGGATCTGTACCGGGAGCAGTGGGGACCGCAGGGATCTGTACTGGGGGCAGTGGGGACCGCAGGGATCTGTACTGGGAGCAGTGGGGACCGCAGGGATCTGTACTGGGAGCAGTGGGGACAGCAGGGATCTGTACTGGGAGCAGTGGGGACCGCAGGGATCTGTACTGGGAGCAGTGGGGGCTGCAGGGATCTGTACTGGGAGCAGTGGGGGCTGCAGGGATCTGTACTGGGAGCAGTGGGGGCTGCAGGGATCTGTACAGGGAGCAGTGGGGACCGCAGGGATCTGTACTGGGAGCAGTGGGGGCTGCAGGGATATGTACTGGGAGCAGTGGGGGCTGCAGGGATCTGTACCGGGAGCAGTGGGGACCGCAGGGATATGTACCGGGAGCAGTGGGGGCTGCAGGGATCTGTACTGGGAGCAGTGGGGACCGCAGGGATCTGTACCGGGAGCAGTGGGGGACCGCAGGGATCTGTACCGGGAGCAGTGTATAAAAAGAGAAATAAAATTCAGCGATCCGAACATCTTGTTACCCCTTTATAAATCACTGGTGAGGCCACATCTGCAATATGGGATCCAGTTTTGGGCTCCACATTTTAAAAAGGATATTCAGAAGTTAAAGTCAGTTCAAAGGTGACAAGTAGATTATTACAAGGTATGGAGGCCTCTCCTATATTACACAGGATGGAGGCCTCTCCTACATTACACAGGATGGAGGCCTCTCCTATATTACACAGGATGGAGGCCTCTCCTATATTACACAGGATGGAGGCCTCTGCTATATTACACAGGATGGAGGCCTCTCCTATATTACACAGGATGGAGGCCTCTCCTACATTACACAGGATGGAGGTCTCCCCTATATTACACAGGATGGAGGCCTCTTCTATATTACACAGGATGGAGGCCTCTCCTATATTACACAGGATGGAGGCCTCCCCTATATTACACAGGATGGAGGCCTCTGCTATATTACACAGGATGGAGGCCTCTGCTATATTACACAGGATGGAGGCCTCTGCTATATTACACGGGATGGAGGCCTCTCCTATATTACACGGGATGGAGGCCTCTCCTATATTACACAGGATGGAGGCCTCTCCTACATTACACGGGATGGAGGCCTCTCCTACATTACACGGGATGGAGGCCTCTCCTACATTACACGGCATGGAGGCCTCTCCTACATTACACGGGATGGAGGCCTCTCCTACATTACACGGGATGGAGGCCTCCCCTATATTACACAGGATGGAGGCCTCTGCTATATTACACAGGATGGAGGCCTCTCCTATATTACACAGGATGGAGGCCTCCCCTATATTACACAGGATGGAGGCCTCTGCTATATTACACAGGATGGAGGCCTCTGCTATATTACACAGGATGGAGGCCTCTCCTATATTACACGGGATGGAGGCCTCTCCTATATTACACGGGATGGAGGCCTCTCCTATATTACACAGGATGGAGGCCTCTCCTATATTACACAGGATGGAGGCCTCTCCTATATCGCACGGGATGGAGGCCTCCCCTACATTGCACGGGATGGAGGCCTCTCCTATATTACACAGGATGGAGGCCTCTCCTATATTACACAGGATGGAGGCCTCTGCTATATTACACAGGATGGAGGCCTCTGCTATATTACACAGGATGGAGGCCTCTCCTATATTACACGGGATGGAGGTCTCTCCTATATTACACGGGATGGAGGCCTCTCCTACATTACACGGGATGGAGGCCTCTCCTATATTACACGGGATGGAGGCCTCTCCTATATTACACGGGATGGAGGCCTCTCCTATATTACACGGGATGGAGGCCTCTGCTATATTACACGGGATGGAGGCCTCTCCTATATTACACGGGATGGAGGCCTCTCCTATATTACACGGGATGGAGGCCTCTGCTATATTACACGGGATGGAGGCCTCTCCTATATTACACGGGATCGAGGCCTCTCCTATATTACACGGGATCGAGGCCTCTCCTATATTACACGGGATCGAGGTCTCTCCTATATTACACAGGACGGAGGCCTCTCCTATATTACACAGGACGGAGGCCTCTCCTATATTACACAGGACGGAGGCCTCTCCTAAATTACACAGGATGGAGGCCTCTCCTACATTACACAGGATGAAGGCCTCTCCTATATTACACGGGACGGAAGCCTCTCATATATTACAAGGGATGGAGGCCTCTCCTACATTACACAGGATGAAGGCCTCTCCTATATTACACGGGATGGAGGCCTCTCCTACATTACACGGGATGGAGGCCTCTCCTCTATTACACGGGATGGAGGCCTCTCCTCTATTACACGGGATGGAGGCCTCTCCTCTATTACACGGGATGGAGGCCTCTCCTCTATTACACGGGATGGAGGCCTCTCCTCTATTACACGGGATGGAGGCCTCTCCTATATTACACGGGATGGAGGCCTCTCCTATATTACACGGGATGGAGGTCTCTCCTATATTACACGGGATGGAGGTCTCTCCTCTATTACATGGGATGGAGGCCTCTCCTCTATTACACGGGATGGAGGCCTCTCCTCTATTACACGGGATGGAGGCCTCTCCTCTATTACACGGGATGAAGGCCTCTCCTCTATTACACAGGATGGAGGCCTCTCCTATATTACACAGGATGGAGGCCTCTCCTATATTACACAGGACGGAGGCCTCTCCTAAATTACACAGGATGGAGGCCTCTCCTACATTACACAGGATGAAGGCCTCTCCTATATTACACGGGACGGAAGCCTCTCATATATTACAAGGGATGGAGGCCTCTCCTACATTACACAGGATGAAGGCCTCTCCTATATTACACGGGATGGAGGCCTCTCCTACATTACACGGGATGGAGGCCTCTCCTCTATTACACGGGATGGAGGCCTCTCCTCTATTACACGGGATGGAGGCCTCTCCTCTATTACACGGGATGGAGGCCTCTCCTCTATTACACGGGATGGAGGCCTCTCCTATATTACACGGGATGGAGGCCTCTCCTATATTACACGGGATGGAGGTCTCTCCTATATTACACGGGATGGAGGTCTCTCCTCTATTACATGGGATGGAGGCCTCTCCTCTATTACACGGGATGGAGGCCTCTCCTCTATTACACGGGATGGAGGCCTCTCCTCTATTACACGGGATGAAGGCCTCTCCTCTATTACACAGGATGGAGGCCTCTCCTATATTACACAGGATGGAGGCCTCTCCTATATTACACGGGATGGAGGCCTCTCCTATATTACACGGGATGGAGGCCTCTCCTCTATTACACGGGATGGAGGCCTCTCCTCTATTACACGGGATGGAGGCCTCTCCTCTATTACACGGGATGGAGGCCTCTCTATTACACGGGATGAAGGCCTCTCCTCTATTACACGGGATGGAGGCCTCTCCTATATTACACGGGATGGAGGCCTCTCCTATATTACACGGGATGGAGGCCTCTCCTATATTACACGGGGTGGAGGCCTCTCCTCTATTACACGGGATGGAGGCCTCTCCTCTATTACACGGGATGGAGGCCTCTCCTCTATTACACGGGATGGAGGCCTCTCCTATATTACACGGGATGGAGGCCTCTCCTCTATTACACGGGATGAAGGCCTCTCCTCTATTACACAGGATGGAGGCCTCTCCTATATTACACGGGATGGAGGCCTCTCCTCTATTACACGGGATGGAGGCCTCTCCTCTATTACACGGGATGGAGGCCTCTCCTATATTAGACGGGATGGAGGCCTCTCCTATATTACACGGGATGGAGGCCTCTCCTATATTACACGGGATGGAGGCCTCTCCTCTATTACACGGGATGGAGGCCTCTCCTATATTACACAGGATGGAGGCCTCTCCTATATTACACAGGATGGAGGCCTCTCCTATATTACACAGGATGGAGGCCTCTCCTATATTACACAGGATGGAGGCCTCTCCTATATTACACAGGATGGAGGCCTCTCCTATATCACACGGGATGGAGGCCTCTCCTATATTACACGGGATGGAGGTCTCTCCTATATTACACGGGATGGAGGCCTCTCCTATATTACACGGGATGGAGGCCTCTCCTATATTACACGGGATGGAGGCCTCGCCTATATTACACGGGATGGAGGCCTCTCCTATATTACACGGGATGGAGGCCTCTCCTATATTACACGGGATGGAGGCCTCTCCTCTATTACACGGGATGGAGGCCTCTCCTATATTACACGGGATGGAGGCCTCTCCTATATTACACGGGATGGGGGCCTCTTCTATATTACACAGGATGGAGGCCTCTCCTATATTACACGGGATGGAGGCGTCTCCTATATTACACAGGACGGAGGCCTCTCCTATATTACACAGGATGGAAGCCTCTCGTATATTACAAGGGATGGAGGCCTCTCCTATATTACACAGGATGGAGGCCTCTCCTATATTACACAGGATGGAGGCCTCTCCTATATTACACGGGATGGAGGTCTCTCCTATATTACACGGGATGGAGGCCTCTCCTATATTACACGGGATGGAGGCCTCTCCTATATTACACGGGATGGAGGCCTCTCCTATATTACACAGGATGAAGGCCTCTCTTATATTACACAGGATGAAGGCCTCGCCTATATTACATGGGATGGAGGCCTCTCCTACATTACACGGGATGGAGGCCTCTCCTACATTACACGGGATGGAGGCCTCTCCTATATTACACAGGATGGAGGCCTCGCCTATATTACACAGGATGGAGGCCTCGCCTATATTACACGGGATGGAGGCCTCTCCTATATTACACAGGATGGAGGCCTCTGCTACATTACACAGGATGGAGGCCTCTCCTATATTACACAGGATGGAGGCCTCTCCTATATTACACGGGATGGAGGCCTCTGCTATATTACACGGGATGGAGGCCTCTCCTATGTTACACGGGATGGAGGCCTCTCCTATATTACACGGGATGGAGGTCTCTCCTATATTACACGGGATGGAGGCCTCTCCTATATTACACAGGACGGAGGCCTCTCCTATATTACACAGGATGGAGGCCTCGCCTATATTACACAGGATGGAGGCCTCTCCTATATTACACGGGATGGAGGCCTCTTCTATATTACACAGGATGGAAGCCTGTCATATATTACAAGGGATGGAGGCCTCTCCTACATTACACAGGATGGAGGCCTCTGCTATATTACACAGGTTGGAGGCCTCTGCTATATTACACAGGATGGAGGCCTCTCCTATATTACACAGGACGGAGGCCTCTCCTACATTACACGGGATGGAGGCCTCTCCTATATTACACTGGATGGAGGTCTCTCTTCTATTACACAGGACGGAGGCCTCTCCTATATTACACAGGACGGAGGCCTCTCCTCTATTACACGGGATGGAGGCCTCTCCTATATTACACAGGATGGAGGCCTCTCCTATATTACACAGGATGGAGGCCTCTCCTATATTGAGTCTGTTTAGCTTAGAAAAAAGACGCCTCAGAGGGGATCTCATTACATGTATAATATATGTGGGGTCAGTACAGAGGACGGCACAGGACTTATTCCTTCCAAAGACCATAGTAAGGACCAGGGGGCTCATTACAGGGGGAAGAAAGGACATTCCGGCACCTAAACAGGAAAGGATTCTCTACAGTCAGAGCAGAGACTGCGGAACGCCGACCACAAGAGGTAGAGATGGCCGACACTATAACAGCTTTATACAGGGGCCGACACTATAACAGCTTTATACAGGGGACAACACTATAACAGCTTTATACAGGGGCCGACACTATAACAGCTTTATACAGGAGCCGACACTATAACAGCTTTATACAGGAGCCGACACTAACAGCTTTATACAGGGGCCGACACTATAACAGCTTTATACAGGGGCCGACACTATAACAGCTTTATACAGGGGCCGACACTATAACAGCTTTATACAGGAGCCGACACTATAACAGCTTTATACAGGGGCCGACACTATAACAGCTTTATACAGGGGCCGACACTATAACAGCTTTATACAGGGGCCGACACTATAACAGCTTTATACAGGGGCCGACACTATAACAGCTTTATACAGGGGCCAACACTATAACGGCTTTATACTGGAGCCGACACTATAACAGCTTTATACAGGAGCCGACACTATAACAGCTTTATACAGGGGCCGACACTATAACAGCTTTATACAGGGGCCGACACTATAACGGCTTTATACAGGAGCCGACACTATAACGGCTTTATACAGGGGCCGACACTATAACAGCTTTATACAGGGGCCGACACTATAACAGCTTTATACAGGAGCCGACACTATAACAGCTTTATACAGGGGCCGACACTATAACAGCTTTATACAGGAGCCGACACTATAACGGCTTTATACAGGGGCCGACACTATAACAGCTTTATACAGGGGCCGACACTATAACGGCTTTATACAGGGGCCGACACTATAACAGCTTTATACAGGGGCCGACACTATAACAGCTTTATACAGGGGCCGACACTATAACAGCTTTATACAGGAGCCGACACTATAACAGCTTTATACAGGAGCCGACACTATAACAGCTTTATACAGGGGCCGACACTATAACAGCTTTATACAGGAGCCGACACTATAACAGCTTTATACAGGGGCCGACACTATAACAGCTTTATACAGGGGCCAACACTATAACGGCTTTATACTGGAGCCGACACTATAACAGCTTTATACAGGAGCCGACACTATAACAGCTTTATACAGGGGCCGACACTATAACAGCTTTATACAGGGGCCGACACTATAACGGCTTTATACAGGAGCCGACACTATAACGGCTTTATACAGGGGCCGACACTATAACAGCTTTATACAGGGGCCGACACTATAACAGCTTTATACAGGAGCCGACACTATAACAGCTTTATACAGGGGCCGACACTATAACAGCTTTATACAGGAGCCGACACTATAACAGCTTTATACAGGGGCCGACACTATAACAGCTTTATACAGGAGCCGACACTATAACAGCTTTATACAGGAGCCGACACTATAACAGCTTTATACAGGGGCCGACACTATAACACCTTTATACTGGAGCCGACACTATAACAGCTTTATACAGGGGCCGACACTATAACAGCTTTATACAGGAGCCGACACTATAACAGCTTTATACAGGAGCCGACACTATAACAGCTTTATACAGGAGCCGACACTATAACAGCTTTATACAGGAGCCGACACTATAACAGCTTTATACAGGAGCCGACACTATAACAGCTTTATACAGGGGCCGACACTATAACAGCTTTATACAGGAGCCGACACTATAACAGCTTTATACAGGAGCCGACACTATAACAGCTTTATACAAGGGCCGACACTATAACAGCTTTATACAGGAGCCGACACTATAACAGCTTTATACAGGGGCCGACACTATAACAGCTTTATACAGGAGCCGACACTATAACAGCTTTATACAGGAGCCGACACTATAACAGCTTTATACAAGGGCCGACACTATAACAGCTTTATACAGGAGCCGACACTATAACAGCTTTATACAGGAGCCGACACTATAACAGCTTTATACAGGGGCCGACACTATAACAGCTTTATACAGGAGCTGACACTATAACAGCTTTATACAGGGGCCGACACTATAACAGCTTTATACAGGGGCCGACACTATAACAGCTTTATACAGGAGCCGACACTATAACAGCTTTATACAGGGGCCGACACTATAACAGCTTTATACAGGGGCCAACACTATAACAGCTTTATACAGGGGCCGACACTATAACAGCTTTATACAGGAGCCGACACTATAACAGCTTTATACAGGAGCCGACACTATAACAGCTTTATACAGGAGCCGACACTATAACAGCTTTATACAGGGGCCGACACTATAACAGCTTTATACAGGGGCCGACACTATAACAGCTTTATACAAGGGCCGACACTATAACAGCTTTATACAGGAGCCGACACTATAACGGCTTTATACAGGGGCCGACACTATAACAGCTTTATACAGGAGCCGACACTATAACAGCTTTATACAAGGGCCGACACTATAACAGCTTTATACAGGAGCCGACACTATAACAGCTTTATACAGGAGCCGACACTATAACAGCTTTATACAGGAGCCGACACTATAACGGCTTTATACAGGGGCCGACACTATAACAGCTTTATACAAGGGCCGACACTATAACAGCTTTATACAGGAGCCGACACTATAACAGCTTTATACAGGAGCCGACACTATAACGGCTTTATACAGGGGCCGACACTATAACAGCTTTATACAAGGGCCGACACTATAACAGCTTTATACAGGAGCCGACACTATAACAGCTTTATACAAGGGCCGACACTATAACAGCTTTATACAGGAGCCGACACTATAACAGCTTTATACAGGAGCCGACACTATAACAGCTTTATACAGGAGCCGACACTATAACAGCTTTATACAGGAGCCGACACTATAACAGCTTTATACAGGAGCCGACACTATAACAGCTTTATACAGGAGCCGACACTATAACAGCTTTATACAGGAGCCGACACTATAACAGCTTTATACAGGGGCCGACACTATAACAGCTTTATACAAGGGCCGACACTATAACAGCTTTATACAGGGGCCGACACTATAACAGCTTTATACAGGAGCCGACACTATAACAGCTTTATACAGGAGCCGACACTATAACAGCTTTATACAGGAGCCGACACTATAACAGCTTTATACAGGAGCCGACACTATAACAGCTTTATACAGGAGCCGACACTATAACAGCTTTATACAGGAGCCGACACTATAACAGCTTTATACAGGGGCCGACACTATAACAGCTTTATACAGGGGCCGACACTATAACAGCTTTATACAGGGGCCGACACTATAACAGCTTTATACAGGGGCCGACACTATAACAGCTTTATACTGGAGCCGACACTATAACAGCTTTATACAGGAGCCGACACTATAACAGCTTTATACAGGAGCCGACGCTATAACAGCTTTATACAGGGGCGACACTATAACAGCTTTATACAGGGGCCGACACTATAACAGCTTTATACAGGGGCCGACACTATAACGGCTTTATACAGGGGCCGACACTATAACGGCTTTATACAGGAGCCGACACTATAACAGCTTTATACAGGGGCCGACACTATAACGGCTTTATACAGGGGCCGACGCTATAACAGCTTTATACAGGGGCCGACACTATAACAGCTTTATACAGGAGCCGACACTATAACAGCTTTATACAGGAGCCGACACTATAACAGCTTTATACAGGGGCCGACACTATAACAGCTTTATACAGGAGCCGACACTATAACAGCTTTATACAGGAGCCGACACTATAACAGCTTTATACAGGAGCCGACACTATAACAGCTTTATACAGGAGCCGACACTATAACAGCTTTATACAGGAGCCGACGCTATAACAGCTTTATACAGGGGCCGACGCTATAACAGCTTTATACAGGAGCCGACACTATAACAGCTTTATACAGGGGCCGACACTATAACAGCTTTATACAGGAGCCGACACTATAACAGCTTTATACAGGAGCCGACACTATAACAGCTTTATACAGGGGCCGACACTATAACAGCTTTATACAGGAGCCGACACTATAACAGCTTTATACAGGAGCCGACACTATAACAGCTTTATACAGGGGCCGACACTATAACAGCTTTATACAGGAGCCGACACTATAACAGCTTTATACAGGAGCCGACACTATAACAGCTTTATACAGGGGCCGACACTATAACAGCTTTATACAGGGGCCGACACTATAACAGCTTTATACAGGGGCCGACACTATAACAGCTTTATACAGGAGCCGACACTATAACAGCTTTATACAGGAGCCGACACTATAACAGCTTTATACAGGAGCCGACACTATAACAGCTTTATACAGAGGCCGACACTATAACAGCTTTATACAGGGGCCGACACTATAACAGCTTTATACAGGGGCCGACACTATAACAGCTTTATACAGGAGCCGACACTATAACAGCTTTATACAGGAGCCGACACTATAACAGCTTTATACAGGGGCCGACACTATAACAGCTTTATACAGGGGTTGGATGATTTCCTCGATACACATAACATTATGGGCTACAGTTAAATCAGACATAATATTACACCTATAGTAGTACATGTTACGGATCCGGGTGGTGGAACCTCTGTGCTGTGATACAAGGAGGGACCAGAGGGGCGTAACTAGGTGCCCACCCGGACCGACCCCGGCTACACGGCGGCTCAATCGACTCCGTGAACCAAGGAGGGACCGGGAAGGTGAACCAGGTGCCACTCTGGGACCGACCTTGTGTGAGAGGAGGCGACTCCCACGGGACTGATGGCCGAAGCCAACAGGCACGGCTGATGAGCACGGCTGGTAGACAGGCAGGTGATGTGGGTAGACAAGCAGGAGGGCATGGCTGATAAGACAGGCAGGCGGGCACAGCTGATAGAAAGGCAGGCGGGCTCGGCTGATAGACAGGCAGGCGGGCACAGCAGATAGACAGACAGGCGGGCACAGCTGAGAGAAAGGCAGGTAGGCTCGGCTGATAGACAGGCGGGCACGGCTGATAGACAGGCAGGAGGGCACGGCTGATTGACAGGCAGGCGGGCACTGTAACCTGAGGGCTGAGGAGAGTGTTAGCACACAAACAACAACCAGGCTGGCGGGCTCGGCTGATAGACAGGCAGGCGGGCTCGGCTGATAGACAGGCAGGCGGGCACGGCTGATAGACAGGCAGGCGGGCACGGCTGATAGACAGGCAGGCGGGCACGGCTGATAGACAGGCAGGCGGGCTCGGCTGATAGACAGGCAGGCGGGCACGGCTGATAGACAGGCAGGCGGGCACGGCTGATAGACAGGCAGGTGGGCACTGGAACCTGAGGGCTGAGGAGAGTGTTAGCACACAAACCAGAACCAGGCTGGCGGGCTCGGCTGATAGACAGGCAGGCGGGCACAGCTGATAAACAGGCAGGTGGGCGGGCACGGCTGATAGAAAGGCAGGTGGGCTGATAGGCAGGTGGGCGGGCACGGCTGATAGGCAGGCGGGCGGGCACGGCTGATAGAAAGGCAGGTGGGCTGATAGACAGGCAGGCGGGCTCGGCTGATAGACAGCAGGCGGGGGACGGCTGATAGACAGGCTGGCGGGTACGGCTGATAGGCAGGCGGGCACGGCTGATAGACAGGCAGGCAGGCATGGCTGATAGACAGGCAGGCGGGCACGGCTGATAGGCAGGCAGGCAGCACTGGAACCTGAGGGGTGAGGAGAGTGTTAGCACACAAACAACAACCTTGCACAGGCACCTCCATTTTGGAGGAGGTGCCTAATGTAGGAGCAGTCCTCCAGCCATTGGCCGACACGCGCGGCCCCTTTAAGAGGGAGGGAGCGCACACTCGCGCCCTAAGTACAGTGCCCGGGGAACTGCGCGTGGTGCGTGCACCCCGGGCTGATGCAGCAGGGGAGCCGGAGGACGCTGGACCGGGACCGTGGGGGTGAGGGGAGGAGGCCGGATGCAGAGACGCCGACGCTACAGTACATTTAATATGATAATAGTAATTACATAACTAGTATCATAATTAGGTGTGATCCGGGGGTCTAGGACTGATCGCTGAAGGTGTCCTGGGGATTTTGCCTTCTTCTGGATCAACAGATTTAGGCATAGGGATTTTAGTAATACCATTATTAGAATCACAAGAGTAATACAAAATATAAAACTAATTAAAAAAATTATAAACAGGTTCATTTTTAAATGTAATAGTGCAGCAATAATAAAAATGGTAATAATAATACATTGTGAGGCCGAGTCCCAGTTAGTTAGTAAGTTAGTGTAGTGTTGGTATGGGGAATACAATTGGGGGAGACAGGTTGAACTGGATGGACCTAGGTCTTTATTCAACCTACGTTATTATCGCTTTGCCCATTGGGGCTCACAATCTACTTTCCCTCTTAGGCTTTGTAGCTTGACAGGAAACTGGAGAACCCAGAAGAAAGCAACACAAACATGGGGAGAACATACAAACCCCTGGCAGATTTCAACAAAGGACCTCAGCGCTGCAAAGCAACAGTGCTAGCCACCGATCCACCGTGCCACCATATATATAGTACAATGCTAAACACTAACCCACCGTGCTGCCCTATATATAGTACAGTGCTAACCACTGAGCCACCGTGCTGCCCTATATATAGTACAGTGCTAACCACTGAGCCACCGTGCTGCTCTATATATAGTACAGTGCTAACCACTGAGCCACCGTGCTGCCCTATATATAGTACAGTGCTAACCACCGATCCACCGTGCCACCATATATATAGTACAATGCTAAACACTAACCCACCATGCTGCCCTATATATAGTACAGTGCTAACCACTGAGCCACCGTGCTGCCCTATATATAGTACAGTGCTAGCCACCGATCCACCGTGCCACCATATATATAGTACAATGCTAAACACTAACCCACCATACTGCCCTATATATAGTACAGTGCTAACCACTGAGCCACCGTGCTGCCCTATATATAGTACAGTGCTAGCCACCGATCCACCGTGCCACCATATATATAGTACAATGCTAAACACTAACCCACCATGCTGCCCTATATATAGTACAGTGCTAACCACTGAGCCACCGTGCTGCCCTATATATAGTACAGTGCTAACCACTGAGCCACCGTGCTGCCCTATATATAGTACAGTGCTAACCACTGAGCCACCATGCTGCTCTATATATAGTACAGTGCTAACCACTGAGCCACCGTGCTGCCCTATATATAGTACAGTGCTGCCCACTGAGCCACCGTGCTGCCCTATATATAGTACAGTGCTAGCCACCGATCCACCGTGCCACCATATATATAGTACAATGCTAAACACTAACCCACCATGCTGCCCTATATATAGTACAGTGCTAACCACTGAGCCACCGTGCTGCCCTATATATAGTACAGTGCTAACCACTGAGCCACCGTGCTGCCCTATATATAGTACAGTGTTAACCACTGAGCCACCATGCTGCTCTATATATAGTACAGTGCTAACCACTGAGCCACCGTGCTGCCCTATATATAGTACAGTGCTAACCACTGAGCCACCGTGCTGCCCTATATATAGTACAGTGCTAACCACTGAGCCACCGTGCTGCTCTATATACAGTACAGTGCTAACCACTGAGCCACCGTGCTGCTCTATATATAGTACAGTGCTAGCCACCGTGCCACCATATATATAGTACAATGCTAAACACTAACTCACCATGCTGCCCTATATATAGTACAATGCTAACCACTGAGCCACCGTGCTGCCCTATATATAGTACAGTGCTAACCACTGAGCCACCGTGCTGCTCTATATATAGTACAGTGCTAACCACTGAGCCACCGTGCTGCCCTATATATAGTACAGTGCTAAACACTGAGCCACCGTGCTGCTCTATATATAGTACAGTGCTAACCACTGAGCCACTGTGCTGCCCTATATATAGTACAGTGCTAACCACTGAGCCACCGTGCTGCTCTATATACAGTACAGTGCTAACCACTGAGCCACTGTGCTGCTCTATATATAGTACAGTGCTAGCCACCGATCCACCGTGCCACCATATATATAGTACAATGCTAAACACTAACCCACCATGCTGCCCTATATATAGTACAGTGCTAACCACTGAGCCACCGTGCTGCCCTATATATAGTACAGTGCTAACCACTGAGCCACCGTGCTGCTCTATATATAGTACAGTGCTAACCACTGAGCCACCGTGCTGCCCTATATATAGTACAGTGCTAACCACTGAGCCACCGTGCTGCCCTATATATAGTACGGTGCTAACCACTGAGCCACCGTGCTGCTCTATATACAGTACAGTGCTACCCACTGAGCCACCGTGCTGCTCTATATATAGTACAGTGCTAACCACTGAGCCACCGTGCTGCTCTATATATAGTACAGTGCTAACCACTGAGCTATCATGCTGCCCTATATATAGTACCATGCTAACCACCGTGCTGCCCTATATATAGTACCCTGCTAACCACTGAGCCACCTTGCTGCCCTATATATAGTACAGTGCTAACCACTGAGCCACCATGCTGCCATATATATGGTACAGTGCTAACCACTGAGCCACCATGCTGCCATATATATGGTACAGTGCTAACCACTGAGCCACCATGCTGCCATATATATGGTACAGTGCTAACCACCGAGCCACCGTGCTGCCCTATATATAGTACAGTGCTAACCACTGAGCCACCGTGCTGCCCTATATATAGTACAGTGCTAACCACTGAGCCACCGTGCTGCTCTATATACAGTACAGTGCTAACCACTGAGCCACCGTGCTGCTCTATATATAGTACAGTGCTAACCACTGAGCCACCGTGCTGCTCTATATATAGTACCATGCTAACCACTGAGCTATCATGCTGCCCTATATATAGTACCATGCTAACCACTGTGCTGCCCTATATATAGTACCCTGCTAACCACTGAGCCTCCTTGCTGCCCTATATATAGTACAGTGCTAACCACTGAGCCATCATGCTGCCATATATATGGTACAGTGCTAACCACTGAGCCACCATGCTGCTATATATATGGTACAGTGCTAACCACTGAGCCACCATGCTGCCATATATATGGTACAGTGCTAACCACTGAGCCACCGTGCTGCCCTATATATAGTACAGTGCTAACCACTGAGCCACCGTGCTGCCCTATATATAGTACAGTGCTAACCACTGAGCCACCGTGCTGCTCTATATACAGTACAGTGCTAACCACTGAGCCACCGTGCTGCTCTATATATAGTACAGTGCTAACCACTGAGCCACCGTGCTGCTCTATATATAGTACCATGCTAACCACTGAGCTATCATGCTGCCCTATATATAGTACCATGCTAACCACCATGCTGCCCTATATATAGTACCCTGCTAACCACTGAGCCACCTTGCTGCCCTATATATAGTACAGTGCTAACCACTGAGCCACCTTGCTGTCCTATATATAGTACAGTGCTAACCACTGAGCCTTCATGCTGCCCTGTATATAGTACCATGCTAACCACCGTGCTGCCCTATATATAGTACAGCGCTAACCACTGAGCCACAATGCTACCATATATATAGTACCACGCTAACCACTGAGCCACCTTGCTGCCCTATATATAGTACAGTGCTAACCACTGAGCCACCATGCTGCCCTATATATAGTACCGCTCTAACCACTGAGCCACCGTGCTGCCATATATATAGTACAGTGCTAACCACTGAGCCACCGTGCTGCCCTATATATAGTACAGTGCTAACCACTGAGCCTTCATGCTGCCCTGTATATAGTACCATGCTAACCACCGTGCTGCCCTATATATAGTACCGTGCTAACCACTGAGCCACCGTGCTGTCCTATATACAGTACTGTGCTAACCACTGAGCCACCATGCTGCCCTATATAGTACTGTGCTAACCACGGTGCTGCCCTACGCTATCCTCCATGGCCGGCCGGCCCGCAGTGGCCCTATACCTGTGCAGAGGGCTCTGGATGCTGCGCTGTCCTCCATGGCTGACCTGGGCCCGCAGTGGCCCTATACCTGTGCAGAGGGCTCTGGATGCTGCGCTATCCTCCATGGCCGGCCGGCCCGGGCCCGCAGTGGCCCTATTCCTGTGCAGAGGGCTCTGGATGCTGCGCTATCCTCCATGGCCGGCCGGCCCGGGCCCGCAGTGGCCCTATACCTGTGCAGAGGGCTCTGGATGCTGCGCTGTCCTCCATGGCCGGTGGGCCCGCAGTGGCCCTATACCTGTGCAGAGGGCTCTGGATGCTGCGCTATCCTCCATGGCCGGCCGGCCCGGGCCCGCAGTGGCCCTATACCTGTGCAGAGGGCTCTGGATGCTGCGCTATCCTCCATGGCCGGCCGGCCCGGGCCCGCAGTGGCCCTATACCTGTGCAGAGGGCTCTGGATGCTGCGCTGTCCTCCATGGCCGGTGGGCCCGCAGTGGCCCTATACCTGTGCAGAGGGCTCTGGATGCTGCGCTGTCCTCCATGGCCAGCCGGCCCGGGCCCGCAGTGGCCCTATACCTGTGCAGAGGGCTCTGGATGCTGCGCTATCCTCCATGGCCAGCCGGCCCGGGCCCGCAGTGGCCCTATACCTGTGCAGAGGGCTCTGGATGCTGCGCTATCCTCCATGGCCGGTGGGCCCGCAGTGGCCCTATACCTGTGCAGAGGGCTCTGGATGCTGCGCTGTCCTCCATGGCCGGTGGGCCCGCAGTGGCCCTATACCTGTGCAGAGGGCTCTGGATGCTGCGCTATCCTCCATGGCCAGCCGGCCCGGGCCCGCAGTGGCCCTATTCCTGTGCAGAGGGCTCTGGATGCTGCGCTGTCCTAATAACGGCGTAAAGCTGATAAGAGCCGCAGCAGATCCTCTTACCAGCTGGGGGCTCGTCAACTGCAATCTGACCACTTCAGCACCACATGCCAGCGGAGGGGCTTTACTCACTAAGACTCCTGATATAGACCTGGCCAGATTTGACCACTCAGGGCCATGAAGTGTGTGGTATGTCCACGAGGATCAACATACCGAGTGTGAACAGCTCCTGTTACCAGGGGCACGGAGAGACCCTCGCGGGGGCCGGGATCAACTAATTAATACAACATCTGAAGGATCTGAAGGAGGACACTCAGCTGACAAAGAGATTCACATGTATCCACTCCAGCGAGAGGAGAAGCAAGTGTGGATACAGCTGTCAGCGAGATACCACGTGCCCACCACTAGATGTGCCCACCACTAGGGGTAAACGCTGCACAGCAACTGCAACTCCCAACGGGCAGCTCTGACTCCCAGAACAAATGGCCTACATGTAACGTGGCGCTGTAGCCGTGGGCGAGGTACTCGTCTCTTACGCCCCGTCATGTTACATGAAGGTGGGGGTCCTGGCTGGGTGTGTGGACTTAGTCTAAAGGGGCGCTATGCACTTGCAGGCCGCACGATACCAGTGACTTGGGCCAGCCAGGATCGGATGTTGAACAGTTCAATGACAGAGACTCAAAGATAAAAAAAAAAGGCAAATTGGACAAAATTTCACAATTGTTGGCTCCTTTTCAAAATTGTGGGTAAACAACTTAGTTTCCAGAATGTGATGCTCGTTCACACTCACCTGTGGCAAGTAACAGGGCAATATGAAAATCACACCTGAAACCAGATAAATAGGGGAGAAGAGAACTGTCTGAGGACTGGAGAACCAAAATTGGTTACAAGCCCATCTCCAGAGATTATGATGTTCCTTTGTCTACGATGCGCAAAATAACCAAGAAAATGGAAACCCATGGCGCTGTAGATCATCTGCCTGTACGTGGACGGCAGAGAAAAATTGATGAAAGGTTGTAACGCAGGAAAGTCCGGATGGTGGATTTGTGTTATGATCTGCAACATGTACTAAGGAAAGAAAGGGGAAAGCTGTCCCTACAGTAAGACTAAGCTGAATCCCTACGATGTAGCGGGCTGCCTGTTCCTAGCGAACAGACCCGCCTTAGTCCTCGGCTAGTCTGAACAAAGACCTATAGTATAAGGGGAGGGATCTGTTAAAAGCAGTTTTCCATTCATCACCCTCCTTCACTCGTAACAAATTGTATGCCCCCCGGAGATCAGTTTTAGAGAACCACTTGGCCCCCAACAACTGGTTAAACAAGTCAGGAATTAACGGCAATGGGTAGGAATTGCGTACTGTAATTTTATTAATTTCGCGAAAGTCCAGAAAATTTCTTGGTGAACTCCATTGATAGTGAGAGGAAATGCAGCAATCTTGTGAGTAATACATTTCAAAGGAGTGTTATCAATTGCAATCACAGAAATAGGAGATGACAAAGGATTGGATTTCAATTTAAGGTTTTCCAAAAACCCTTTATCAATCACATTAAGTGTTGAACCACAATCCACAAATACCTGAAATTCAATCAAATTTTCTGCAGAGTAGTACTCCCAGAAAGAAATACTTCTGCAGAGCGTAAACAAGCTATACGGGCGTAACTGACCTTTTTTTTTTCCTTTACTTAAACGTAGCTCACAATACTTAATCAAATGGTCAGCTTTACCACAATAAAGACACAATCCCTCGGCGAACCTCCGGTCTCTTTCCTGAGAGGGGAGCGACTTCGCCCCAACCTCTATCGGTTCTCCGCCGTCAGAGCAGATTTTCTGGGGACTAGGACCTGGCATTACAGGAGTCTTTACCTCATTCTGCCTAAATCTCAACCTCGTATCCACACGAACAGCTAATTCGTGTGGATAACAAGCACTTTTAAAGGAAAAAAAATCTTGCTGTTTACCATAAAAAACATCAGGCAGTCCTACCTTGGGTTCCACAAAATGCGCTCTGGACCAGCTACTCACGTGTTGCTGGAGCTCGACCACCTCCAGAGACAATCCCTGCAAGCATTGAGCCAAAACTTGGACGGAAGCCATACTGATCCCCGAATTTCTTTCCTTTAATAACTTTTTTTTGGGGCTGGACTTACTGTTATGATCTGCAACATGTACTAAGGAAAGAAAGGGGAAAGCTGTCCCTACAGTAAGACTAAGCTGAATCCCTACGATGTAGCGGGCTGCCTGTTCCTAGCGAACAGACCTGCCTTAGTCCTCGGCTAGTCTGAACGAAGACCTATAGCATAAGAGGAGGGGTCCCTAAAAGAACTAAGGACTGGGACATAAATGGGACACCTCCTAAACAGAGAAGTTGTTGCAGAACACAAAAGACAAGCTGACAAAAAGGTACTAGAGGTCCCAGAAGGACCAAGCGAACTGACAGAGATAGGCACCGAAGCACCTGGCTAGAGAAACAGTCAAACAACACTGAAGTCCAGCACAGCCAAAAGGGCGGAGCTGGAGTATAAAGGCAGATGGTCAGGTGACCGCAAAACACAAGATAGAAAAAACAAACAGGAGGGTTCTAACAATATGCAGCCCCAATCAAGTTCCAAAGAAATTCAAGCTGTCCTGCAGGCTCCAGGTGCATCAATGTCAGCGCGAACTATCCGTCCACAAGTGAATGAAATGAAACAATGGCAGGAGGCAAAGCAGGACCCCAATGCTGACATAGAGACATAAAAAAGCTAGACTGCAGTTTGCCAAAATGTACATGAGTAAGCCAAAATGTTTACCGAAAACAGAATGAGGCCTACAAAGAAAAGAACACAGTACCTACAGTCAGATATGGTGGAGGGTCACAGATGTTTTGGGTTGTTTTTCTGCCTCTGGCACTGGGTTTCTTGACTGTGTGAAAGGCATCAAGAAATCTGAAGATTAGCAAAGGATTTTGGGTGGCAATGTAGTGCCCAGTGTCAGAAAGCTGGGTTTGCATCATAGGTCAGGGGTCTTCCAGCAGGACAATGACCCCAAACATACTTCAAGAACCCCCCAGAAATGGATGGAAAAAAAAGCGCTTGAGAGTTTTAAAGTAGCAGCAAAATGAGACCGGATCTAAATCCCATTAATCACCTGTGGAGAGATCTTACAATTGCTGGTGGGAGAAGACGTCTTCACATATGAGACCTGGAGCAGATTGTAAGAAGAGTCCAAGATCCCGGCTGAGGAGGAAGAAGCTGATGGTTATAGGAAGCGACTGATTGCAGTTATTTATTCCAAAGTATTCCAAATATTAAGAAGGGTACCAACAATTTTGTCTAGCCCATTTTTAGGGTTTTGTGTGAAATTATGTCCAATTTGCCTATTTTTCCTCAGTTTTTTTTTTTATTTTTATGTTATTTCAATACAAACAAAGGAAAAAATATCTGTATAACAAAACGTGGGGAATTGCAATAATTTTCTACTAGAAATACTTAATTTTCTAGAAAAATTTCAAGGGTGCCAACACTTTCGGCCATGATTGTTGTCAAGATCTGAGATTGTGGGTTTTAATAATCACCTAGGCAGGTTAAGGATGCACAATATTTTATTCCTCACATCCATGGTAATACAGCAATTCCAGGTAAATGTCCAAAATACATTGTCTCAGTCCATAAGATCCACTTCCTGGGACTGTAGTTCCACTGCCTTTATGCCAGTAAAGTCTGTAGTCACAGTCCCGATCCTCCAGATGACAGTTGAAACAATGGAAGCACAGGTATCCAGTAGAAATAATCCTTTAAGAAAGTTTAAATCCTAACGACAGATTCCACAAGTGTAGCATGTTTATCCAGTTCAGTCGGTAACTGATCTTCAACACTCCATATGCCATGTTTCCACCCATTCTTCCAGGTCCTCAGTCTCGATCCTATTCCTTCGATGTCATTCCACACAATTCCCCACTAAACATGTGGCTTCTTTTCTCCTTTACTCGGATCAGCCCCCTGAATGGGCAGAACTGCTCTCACTTCCCCCCCAAAGCTAAGTATGTATTAGTGGAGATATTTTCTCAGGTCGAACCCATCACCTGGGTTTGCATGTGAGAATCCCTGTGGTGACGGCTCCCCAGGATCTTCTTTCAACACTTACACAATGGGCCTAGACTCTGTTTGAACAATGGTTTGAGATTAGATTACTGGATGAGATTACTGGAATGCTGGACACTTTACAAGTAAAATTAGTGTACATAAACTGACGAGCAAGCAGAACATTAATAAAACACAGAAAGCAAATATCTAATAAAACACAATAATAATATTGATGGAAATGGAGCTTCGAGGTGGAAAAGTCTCAGTCTTTAGTAAGTGGGCAGCAATTCACATACCACGCTCACTCTTTTAGCACGGACACGAACATAAGACGTTTCACCTTTATGAGAACTAAACTTTGTATCATCCAGTTCCCTCAAAGCATATTCCATGTCATCCTTGCGAATAAACTCCACAGTCCCCATTCTACCCTGGTACACATCAGCATAGTAGACCTCTCCAGCTTCTCTCATATGATCTTTCAGATCCTGCGTCCTGTGGGTTCCTCCATATCCTCCCCGATTCCCGGTTTGTTCTAGGAAACTCCACATGTATCCGATGAGAACCAAACTTGTATCCATTGCGACCAACCCCAGAGTGCTGACCCCCAGCTAGGGGGATGGTTGCTTAGTGGCTAGGTAAATAGTGTTCTGGGGGGGGACAATATCTGAGCTGACCAGGGTGATGGTAGAACCAGTGTCCCAAAGTCCCTGGGCCTCCTCCCTGATGTAATTTACATCCCCAGGTCACATTCCTTCATGGTAGAAGTTATTGCATTTTGTGTATTACTCACCACTGGTGGGGGGGTTAGTCGTCAGCATCTTGAAATTGCTCCTTTCCCTCTCGGCTGACGCAGTGTGAACCAGTCCTTGGCTTCGAGTTACGACATTGGCCTAGTGGCTGACCAATCCTGCTCCTAGGTTGTGATTTGGGCTAGAACGTTCTCGGCATTCTCTGGCAAAGTGTCCCATGCATCCACAGTTATGGCCGCTTAACCCTCTTTGCCCTGATGCGGGCCGTACTTGGGGGCTTGAAAAACCTCCCCCTCTTTGTGAAGTTCAAAATCCCCACTGTTCCTCCCCTGCCCGGTCCATGGGTCTCATTGGCCTCCCTGTAAGCTCCTGTTCCCGACTCACTGGGGCTGTACTTCCACATAGCCACGGACGATTAGCAGACCAATCATCAGCCAATCTTGCAGCCTCATCCAGGCTGAGTGGTTTTCTATCTGCCACCCATTCTTTTAAGTCACCTGGAAGCTTGGACATAAATTGTTCCAGCATGACTATATCCATTACATGTTCTGCTTCCCGAGCCCTTAGTCCTTCTATCCACCAAGTGCATGCCGTACATAGTGTGTTGGCAAACTCTCGATGCGTGAGTGCAGCGGGCTTGTCAGTCTCCCGACACTTCCTCCGGTAGGTTTCAGGTGTGACGGCATACCTCTCTAGTAATGCGCTGCGAATGGTAGAGTAACATCTCTGATCCACCGAAGACAAGTTATTAAAAGCTTCTCTTGCTTTTCCGGTCAGGCCGACGCTCAAACATCTGGGCCAGTCACTGACTGACACCTCATGCAGCAGGTTCTCAAATAACCGGAGATGTTCATCAATATCCGAGGTGTCCTCATTAAACTGTGGTATATCCCGGTACCTAAAAGATGTAGGCCCCTCTCTCCTGTTATCGACTGACCTCTGCAATGGGGCGGGTTGGAGTACTGCTACATGGACACCCAAATATTTGCTTAACACTGCTGCCCGCTGTCTCCGTGGCTCGCTCTCCTAGCGCGTCCAGCAGCCGCCTCAACTCAGTCGGTCGATCCTCCACCATCTGGATGGCAGCCCTGGGCTGTTGTCCCTCATCCACGTCTGAACTGACCTCCTCATGTGGTTGTTCACGGTCTCAGTCCTCCAAGCGTTGCATTAGGGTCGCCCGGTTGTCCTCCGGTAACCATTCTAGTTCTCTCTCAGAGCAAAGGGCTCTCAGCTCCTCTTTCTTGAGCCTCTTGTAGATGGAGTCTACCATCTCTTCTGCCAAGTCACCTCTCAGTAACTTTCCCTGGTATGCTGTCCAGAGATAGGTGATCCCACCGCTGCCACCACTTGTAAAGATCTGAGGTTGTGGGTTTTACTAATCACCTAGGCAGGCTAACGATGCAACAATATTTTATTCCTCACATCCATGGTAATACCGCAATTCCAGGTAAATGTCCAAAATACAATTGTCTCAGTCCACAAGATCCCTTCCCGGGATAGTAGTGCCACTGCCTTTGTGCCAGTACAGTCTGTAGTCACAGTCCAGGATCCTCCAGATGACAGGTAAAAGGATGAAAGCACAGGTATCCAGTAGCAATAATTATTTAAGAAAGTTTAAATCTAAAGTATAGATTCCACAAGTTTGTATCATGTTTATCCAGTCCAGTCGGTAACTGATCTCCAACACTCCATATGCCATGCATCCATCCATCCTTCCAAGTCCTCAGTCTCCATCCTATTCCTTCAATGTCATTCCACACAACTCCCCACTAAACATGTGACTTCTTTTCTCCTTCACTGGGATCAGCCCCCTGAATGGGCAGAACTGATCTCACCCTCCCCCCAAGCTAAGTGTGTATTAGTGGAGCTATTTCCTCAGGTCAAACCCATCACTGGGATTTGCATGTGAGACTCCCTGTGGTGACGGCTCCACTGGATCTTCTTTCAACACTCACACAATGGGCCTAGAACGCTGCTTGAACAATGGTTTAAGGCTCCTGAGATACTAATGAGATTACTGGAATGCTGGACACTTTACAAGTAGAATTAGTGTACATAAACTGAGGAGCAAGCAGAACATTAAAAAAACACAGAAAGTAAATCTCTAAAAAACACAATAATAATAACGATGGAAACGGAGCTCCGTGCTGGAAAAGTCTCATAGTCTTTAGTAAGTGGGCAGCTCCTCACAAATGTATGTACAATAGATAGTGGGTGCAATACTTCACAAACATTTCTTTCACAATACAGAGAATCTTAACACACAAATTCTCTACCTCTTCAAGTTTACTTGTTCCTGCCTCAAGTTTCTCTGTCCTCAAGTCACTACCACCCAACACACTACTACAGTCCAGTTAGTGAGAATCCTATTCTCAACCCACGGTTCTGCATCCTCGTTCCTCTTAACGCATGTCCCAATACAAATTTTACACCATAACAATACTCGTGTCTTCAAGGGGGAATGTGGTCAGTATGTCCATCTCCTTACATACACATGATTATAGTAGTTATATTCTTGTACATAGGAGCAGTATTATAGTAGCTATATTCTTGTACATAGGGGCAGTATTATAGTAGCTATATTCTTGTACATAGGGGCAGTATTATAGTAGCTATATCCTTGTACATAGGGGGCAGTATTATAGTAGTTATATTCTTGTACATAGGGGCAGTATTATAGTAGTTATATTCTTGTATATAGGAGCAGTATTATAGTAGTTATATTCTTGTACATAGGGGCAGTATTATAGTAGTTATATTCTTGTACATAGGGGGCAGTATTATAGTAGTTATATTCTTGTATTTAGGAGCAGTATTATAGTAGTTATATTCTTGTACATAGGGGCAGTATTATAGTAGTTATATTCTTGTACATAGGGGGCAGTATTATAGTAGTTATATTCTTGTACATAGGAGCAGTATTATAGTAGTTATATTCTTGTACATAGGGGCAGTATTATAGTAGTCATATTCTTGTACATGGGGGCAGTATTATAGTAGTTATATTCTTGTACATAGGGGCAGTATTATAGTAGTTATATTCTTATACATAGCAGGCAGTATTATGGTAGTTATATTCTTGTACATAGAGGCAGTATTATAGTAGTTATATTCTTGTACATAGGGGCAGTATTATAGTAGTTATATTCTTGTACATAGGGGGCAGTATTATAGTAGTTATATTCTTGTACATAGGGGCACTATTATAGTAGTTATATTCTTGTACATAGGGGCAGTATTATAGTAGTTATATTCCTGTACATTGGGCGCAGAATTATAGTATATTCTTGTACATAGGGGGCAGTATTATTGTAGTTACATTCTTGTACATAGGGGGCAGTATTATAGCAGTTATATTCTTGTACATGGGGGCAGTATTATAGTAGTTATATTCTTGTACATAGGGGGCAGTATTATAGTAGTTATATTCTTGTACATAGGGGGCAGTATTATAGTAGTTATATTCTTGTACATAGGGGTAGTATTATAATACTTATATTCTTGTATATAGGGGTAGTATTATAGTAGTTATATTCTTGTACATAGGGGCAGTATTATAGTAGTTATATTCTTGTACATAGGGGCAGTATTAAAGTAGTTATATTCTTGTACATAGTAGCAGTATTATAGTAGTTATATTCTTGTACATAGGGGCAGTATTATAGTAGTTATATTCTTGTACATAGGGGGCAATATTATAGTAGTTATATTCTTGTATGTAGGGGGCAGTATTATAGTAGATATATTCTTGTACATAGGAGCAGTATTATAGTAGTTATATTCTTGTACATAAGAGCAGTATTATAGTAGTTATATTCCTGTACATAGGAGCAGTAATATAGTAGTTATATTCTTGTACATAGGGGCAGTATTATAGTAGTTATATTCTTGTACATAGGGAGCAGTATTATAGTAGTTATATTCTTGTACATAGGAGCAGTAATATAGTAGTTATATTCTTGTACATAGGGGCAGTATTATAGTAGTTATATTCTTGTACATAGGAGCAGTATTATAGTAGTTATATTCTTGTACATAGGAGCAGTATTATAGTAGTTATATTCTTGTACATAGGGAGCAGTATTATAGTAGTTATATTCTTGTACATAGGGAGCAGTATTATAGTAGTTATATTCTTGTACATAGGAGCAGTATTATAGTAGTTATATTCTTGTACATAGGAGCAGTATTATAGTAGTTATATTCTTGTACATAGGAGCAGTATTATAGTAGTTATATTCTTGTACATAAGGAGCAGTATTATAGTAGTTATATTCTTGTACATAGGAGCAGTAATATAGTAGTTATATTCTTGTACATAGGGGCAGTATTATAGTAGTTATATTCTTGTACATAGGAGCAGTATTATAGTAGTTATATTCTTGTACATAGGGGGCAGTATTATTGTAGTTATATTCTTGTACATAGGGGCAGTATTATAGTAGTTATATTCTTGTACATAGGGGCAGTATTATAGTAGTTATATTCTTGTACATAGGGAGCAGTATTATAGTAGTTATATTCTTGTACATAGGGGACAGTATTATAGTAGTTATATTCTTGTACATAGGGGGCAGTATTATAGTAGTTATATTCTTGTACATAGGGGGCAGTATTATAGTAGTTATATTCTTGTACATAGGGAGCAGTATTATAGTAGTTATATTCTTGTACTTAGGGGGCAGTATTATAGTAGTTATATTCTTGTACATAGGGGGCAGTATTATAGTAGTTATATTCTTGTACATAGGAGCAGTATTATAGTAGTTATATTCTTGTACATAGGGGGCAGTATTATAGTAGTTATATTCTTGTACATAGGGGCAGTATTATAGTAGTTATATTCTTGTACATAGGGGGCAGTATTATCGTAGTTATATTCTTGTACATAGGGGCAGTATTATAGTAGTTATATTCTTATACATAGGAGGCAGTATTATGGTAGTTATATTCTTGTACATAGAGGCAGTATTATAGTAGTTATATTCTTGTACATAGGGGGCAGTATTATAGTAGTTATATTCTTGCAATATAGGGGGCAGTATTATAGTAGTTATATTCTTCTACATGGGGCAGTATTACAGCAGTTATATTCTTGTACATAGGAGCAGTATTATAGTAGTTATATTCTTGTACATAGGGGGCAGTATTATAGTAGTTATATTCTTGTACATAGGGGCAGTATTATAATAGTTATATTCTTGTACATAGGGGACAGTATTATAGTAGTTATATTCTTGTACATAGGGGCAGTATTATAGTAGTTATATTCTTGTACATAGGAGCAGTATTATAGCAGTTATATTCTTGTACATAGGAGCAGTATTATAGTAGTTATATTCTTGTACATAGGAGCAGTATTATAATAGTTATATTCTTGTACATAGGGGCAGTATTATAGTAGTTATATTCTTGTACATAGGGGGCAGTATTATAGTAGTTATATTCTTGTACATAGGGGGCAGTATTATAGTAGTTATATTCTTGTACATAGGGGCAGTATTATAGTAGTTATATTCTTCTACATAGGAGCAGTATTATAGTAGTTATATTCTTGTACATAGGGGCAGTATTATAGTAGTTATATTCTTGTACATAGGGGGCAGTATTATAGTAGTTACATTCTTGTACATAGGGGGCAGTATTATAGTAGTTATATTCTTGTACATAGGGGTAGTATTACAGCAGTTATATTCTTGTACATAGGGGCAGTATTATAGTAGTTATATTCTTGTACATAGGGGGCAGTATTATAGTAGTTATATTCTTGTACATAGGGGGCAGTATTATAGTAGTTATATTCTTGCAATATAGGGGGCAGTATTATAGTAGTTATATTCTTGTACATAGGGGCAGTATTATAGTAGTTATATTCTTGTACATAGGGGGCAGTATTATAGTAGTTATATTCTTGTATATAGGAGCAGTATTATAGTAGTTATATTCTTGTACATAGGGGCAGTATTATAGTAGTTATATTCTTGTACATAGGGGGCAGTATTATAGCAGTTATATTCTTGTACATAGGGGGCAGTATTATAGTAGTTATATTCTTGTACATAGGAGGCAGTATTATAGTAGTTATATTCTTGTACATAGGGGGCAGTATTATAGCAGTTATATTCTTGTACATAGGGGCAGTATTATAGTAGTTATATTCTTGCACATAGGGGCAGTATTATAGTAGCTATATTCTTGTACATAGGGGCAGTATTATAGTAGCTATATTCTTGTACATAGGGGCAGTATTATAGTAGCTATATTCTTGTACATAGGGGCAGTATTATAGTAGCTATATTCTTGTACATAGGGGCAGTATTATAGTAGTTATATTCTTGTACATAGGGGCAGTATTATAGTAGCTATATTCTTGTACATAGGGGCAGTATTATAGTAGCTATATTCTTGTACATAGGGGGCAGTATTATAGTAGTTATATTCCTGTACATAGGGCGCAGTATTATAGTATATTCTTGTACATAGGGGGCAGTATTATTGTAGTTACATTCTTGTACATAGGGGGCAGTATTATAGTAGTTATATTCTTGTACATAGGGGGCAGTATTATAGTAGTTATATTCTTGTACATAGGGGGCAGTATAATAGTAGTTATATTCTTGTACATAGGGGCAGTATTATAATAGTTATATTCTTGTATATAGGGGTAGTATTATAGTAGTTATATTCTTGTACATAGGGGCAGTATTATAGTAGTTATATTCTTGTACATAGGGGGCAGTATTATAGTAGTTATATTCTTGTACATAGGGGGCAGTATTATAGTAGTTATATTCTTGTACATAGGGGGCAGTATTATAGTAGTTATATTCTTGTATATAGGGGTAGTATTATAGTAGTTATATTCTAATACATAGGGGCAGTATTATAGTAGTTATATTCTAATACATAGGGGTAGTTTTATAGTAGTTATATTCTTGTACATAGGGGGCAGTATTATAGTAGTTATACTCTTGTACATAGGGGGCAGTATTATAGTAGTTATATTCTTGTATATAGGGGTAGTATTATAGTAGTTATATTCCTGTATATAGGGGTAGTATTATAGTAGTTATATTCTAATACATAGGGGCAGTATTATAGTAGTTATATTCTTGTACATAGGAGCAGTATTATAGTAGTTATATTCTTGTATTTAGGAGGCAGTATTATAGTAGTTGTATTCTTGTACATAGGGAGCAGTATTATAGTAGTTATAGTCTTGTACATAGGAGGCAGTATTATAGTAGTTATATTCTTGTACACAGGGGGCAGTATTATAGTAGTTATATTCTTGTACACAGGGGGCAGTATTATAGTAGTTATATTCTTGTACATAGGAGCAGTATTATAGTAGTTATATTCTTGTACATAGGGGGCAGTATTATAGTAGTTATATTCTTGTACATAGGGGGCATTTTTATAGTAGTTATATTCTTGTACATAGGGAGCAGTATTATAGTAGTTATATTCTTGTACACAGGGGGCAGTATTATAGTAGTTATATTCTTGTACATAGGAGCAGTATTATAGTAGTTATATTCTTGTACATAGGGGGCAGTATTATAGTAGTTATATTCTTGTACATAGGGGGCAGTATTAAAGTAGTTATATTCTTGTACACAGGAGCAGCATTATAGTAGTTATATTCTTGTACATAGGGGGCAGTATTATAGTACTTATATTCTTGTACATAGGGGGCAGTATTACAGTAGTTATATTCTTGTACATAGGGGCTGTATTATAGTAGTTATACTCTTGTACATAGGAGCAGTATTATAGTAGTTATATTCTGGTACATAGAGGCAGTATTATAGTAGCTATATTCTTGTACATAGGGGGCAGTATTATAGTACTTATATTCTTGTACATAGGGGCAGTATTATAGTAGTTATATTCTTGTACATAGGGGCAGTATTATAGTAGTTATACTCTTGTACATAGGAGCAGTATTATAGTAGTTATATTCTTGTATATAGGGATAGTATTATAGTAGTTATATTCTTGTACATAGGGGGCAGTATTATAGTAGTTATATTCTTGTACATAGGAGCAGTATTATAGTAGTTATATTCTTGCACATAGGGCGCAGTATTATAGTAGTTGTGTTCTTGTACATAGGAGCAGTATTATAGTAGTTATATTCTTGCACATAGGAGCAGTATTATAGTAGTTATATTCTAGTACATAGGGGGCAGTATTATAGTAGTTATATTCTTGCACATAGGGGCAGTATTATAGTAGTTATATTCTTGTACATAGGGGGGCAGTATTATAGTAGTTATATTCTTGTACATAGGGGGCAGTATTATAGTAGTTATATTCTTGTACATAGGGGCAGTATTATAGTAGCTATATCCTTGTACATAGGGGGCAGTATTATAGTAGTTATATTCTTGTACATAGGGGCAGTATTATAGTAGTTATATTCTTCTACATAGGAGCAGTATTATAGTAGTTATATTCTTGTACATAGGGGCAGTATTATAGTAGTTATATTCTTGTACATAGGGGGCAGTATTATAGTAGTTACATTCTTGTACATAGGGGGCAGTATTATAGTAGTTATATTCTTGTACATAGGGGTAGTATTACAGCAGTTATATTCTTGTACATAGGGGCAGTATTATAGTAGTTATATTCTTGTACATAGGGGGCAGTATTATAGTAGTTATATTCTTGTACATAGGGGGCAGTATTATAGTAGTTATATTCTTGCAATATAGGGGGCAGTATTATAGTAGTTATATTCTTGTACATAGGGGCAGTATTATAGTAGTTATATTCTTGTACATAGGGGGCAGTATTATAGTAGTTATATTCTTGTATATAGGAGCAGTATTATAGTAGTTATATTCTTGTACATAGGGGCAGTATTATAGTAGTTATATTCTTGTACATAGGGGGCAGTATTATAGCAGTTATATTCTTGTACATAGGGGGCAGTATTATAGTAGTTATATTCTTGTACATAGGAGGCAGTATTATAGTAGTTATATTCTTGTACATAGGGGGCAGTATTATAGCAGTTATATTCTTGTACATAGGGGCAGTATTATAGTAGCTATATTCTTGTACATAGGGGGCAGTATTATAGTAGTTATATTCTTGAACATAGGGGCAGTATTATAGTAGTTATATTCTTGTACATAGGGGCAGTATTATAGTAGCTATATTCTTGTACATAGGGGCAGTATTATAGTAGCTATATTCTTGTACATAGGGGCAGTATTATAGTAGCTATATTCTTGTACATAGGGGCAGTATTATAGTAGCTATATTCTTGTACATAGGGGCAGTATTATAGTAGTTATATTCTTGTACATATGGGCAGTATTATAGTAGCTATATTCTTGTACATAGGGGCAGTATTATAGTAGCTATATTCTTGTACATAGGGGGCAGTATTATAGTAGTTATATTCCTGTACATAGGGCGCAGTATTATAGTATATTCTTGTACATAGGGGGCAGTATTATTGTAGTTACATTCTTGTACATAGGGGGCAGTATTATAGTAGTTATATTCTTGTACATAGGGGGCAGTATTATAGTAGTTATATTCTTGTACATAGGGGGCAGTATTATAGTAGTTATATTCTTGTACATAGGGGCAGTATTATAATAGTTATATTCTTGTATATAGGGGTAGTATTATAGTAGTTATATTCTTGTACATAGGGGCAGTATTATAGTAGTTATATTCTTGTACATAGGGGGCAGTATTATAGTAGTTATATTCTTGTACATAGGGGGCAGTATTATAGTAGTTATATTCTTGTACATAGGGGGCAGTATTATAGTAGTTATATTCTTGTATATAGGGGTAGTATTATAGTAGTTATATTCTAATACATAGGGGCAGTATTATAGTAGTTATATTCTAATACATAGGGGTAGTTTTATAGTAGTTATATTCTTGTACATAGGGGGCAGTATTATAGTAGTTATACTCTTGTACATAGGGGGCAGTATTATAGTAGTTATATTCTTGTATATAGGGGTAGTATTATAGTAGTTATATTCCTGTATATAGGGGTAGTATTATAGTAGTTATATTCTAATACATAGGGGCAGTATTATAGTAGTTATATTCTTGTACATAGGAGCAGTATTATAGTAGTTATATTCTTGTATTTAGGAGGCAGTATTATAGTAGTTGTATTCTTGTACATAGGGAGCAGTATTATAGTAGTTATAGTCTTGTACATAGGAGGCAGTATTATAGTAGTTATATTCTTGTACACAGGGGGCAGTATTATAGTAGTTATATTCTTGTACACAGGGGGCAGTATTATAGTAGTTATATTCTTGTACATAGGAGCAGTATTATAGTAGTTATATTCTTGTACATAGGGGGCAGTATTATAGTAGTTATATTCTTGTACATAGGGGGCATTTTTATAGTAGTTATATTCTTGTACATAGGGAGCAGTATTATAGTAGTTATATTCTTGTACACAGGGGGCAGTATTATAGTAGTTATATTCTTGTACATAGGAGCAGTATTATAGTAGTTATATTCTTGTACATAGGGGGCAGTATTATAGTAGTTATATTCTTGTACATAGGGGGCAGTATTAAAGTAGTTATATTCTTGTACACAGGAGCAGCATTATAGTAGTTATATTCTTGTACATAGGGGGCAGTATTATAGTACTTATATTCTTGTACATAGGGGGCAGTATTATAGTAGTTATATTCTTGTACATAGGGGCTGTATTATAGTAGTTATACTCTTGTACATAGGAGCAGTATTATAGTAGTTATATTCTGGTACATAGAGGCAGTATTATAGTAGTTATATTCTTGCACATAGGGCGCAGTATTATAGTAGCTATATTCTTGTACATAGGGGGCAGTATTATAGTACTTATATTCTTGTACATAGGGGCAGTATTATAGTAGTTATATTCTTGTACATAGGGGCAGTATTATAGTAGTTATACTCTTGTACATAGGAGCAGTATTATAGTAGTTATATTCTTGTATATAGGGATAGTATTATAGTAGTTATATTCTTGTACATAGGGGGCAGTATTATAGTAGTTATATTCTTGTACATAGGAGCAGTATTATAGTAGTTATATTCTTGCACATAGGGCGCAGTATTATAGTAGTTGTGTTCTTGTACATAGGAGCAGTATTATAGTAGTTATATTCTTGCACATAGGAGCAGTATTATAGTAGTTATATTCTAGTACATGGGGGCAGTATTATAGTAGTTATATTCTTGCACATAGGGCGCAGTATTATAGTAGTTATATTCTTGTACATAGGAGCACTATTATAGTAGTTATATTCTTGTACATAGGGGGCAGTATTATAGTAGTTATATTCTTGTACAAAGGGGGTAGTATTATAGTAGGTATTTTCTTGTACATAGGGGCAGTATTATAGTAGTTATATTCTTGTACATAGGGGGCAGTATTATAGTAGTTATATTCTTGTACATAGGAGCAGTATTATAGTAGTTATATTCTTGTACATAGGAGCAGTATTATAGTAGTTATATTCTTGTACATAGGGGCAGTATTATAGTAGTTATATTCTTGTACATAGGGGGCAATATTATAGTAGTTATATTCCTGTACATAGGGGGCAGTATTATAATAGTTATATTCCTGAACATAGGGGGCAGTATTATAGTAGTTATATTCTTGTACATAGGAGCAGTATTATAGTAGTTATATTCTTGTACACAGAGACAGTATTATAGTAGTTATATTCTTGTACACAGAGGCAGTATTATAGTAGTTATATTCTTGTACATAGGAGCAGTATTATAGTAATTATATTCTTGTACATAGGAGCAGTATTATAGTAGTTATATTCTTGTACATAGGGGCAGTATTATAGTAGTTATATTCCTGTACATAGGAGCAGTATTATAGTAGTTATATTCTTGTACATAGGGGCAGTATTATAGTAGTTATATTCTTGTACATAGGTGCAGTATTATAGTAGTTATATTCTTGTACATAGGAGCAGTATTATAGTAGTTATATTCTTGTACATAGGAGCAGTATTATAGTAGTTATATTCTTGTACATAGGAGCAGTATTATAGTAGTTATATTCTTGTACATAGGGGTAGTATTATAGTAGTTATATTCTTGTACATAGGGGCAGTATTATAGTAGTTATATTCTTGTACATAGGAGCAGTATTATAGTAGTTATATTCTTGTACATAGGAGCAGTATTATAGTAGTTATATTCTTGTACATAGGGGCAGTATTATAGTAGCTATATTCTTGTACATAGGGGCAGTATTATAGTAGCTATATTCTTGTACATAGGGGCAGTATTATAGTAGCTATATTCTTGTACATAGGGGCAGTATTATAGTAGCTATATTCTTGTACATAGGGGCAGTATTATAGTAGTTATATTCTTGTACATAGGGGCAGTATTATAGTAGCTATATTCTTGTACATAGGGGCAGTATTATAGTAGCTATATTCTTGTACATAGGGGGCAGTATTATAGTAGTTATATTCCTGTACATAGGGCGCAGTATTATAGTATATTCTTGTACATAGGGGGCAGTATTATTGTAGTTACATTCTTGTACATAGGGGGCAGTATTATAGTAGTTATATTCTTGTACATAGGGGGCAGTATTATAGTAGTTATATTCTTGTACATAGGGGGCAGTATTATAGTAGTTATATTCTTGTACATAGGGGCAGTATTATAATAGTTATATTCTTGTATATAGGGGTAGTATTATAGTAGTTATATTCTTGTACATAGGGGCAGTATTATAGTAGTTATATTCTTGTACATAGGGGGCAGTATTATAGTAGTTATATTCTTGTACATAGGGGGCAGTATTATAGTAGTTATATTCTTGTACATAGGGGGCAGTATTATAGTAGTTATATTCTTGTATATAGGGGTAGTATTATAGTAGTTATATTCTAATACATAGGGGCAGTATTATAGTAGTTATATTCTAATACATAGGGGTAGTTTTATAGTAGTTATATTCTTGTACATAGGGGGCAGTATTATAGTAGTTATACTCTTGTACATAGGGGGCAGTATTATAGTAGTTATATTCTTGTATATAGGGGTAGTATTATAGTAGTTATATTCCTGTATATAGGGGTAGTATTATAGTAGTTATATTCTAATACATAGGGGCAGTATTATAGTAGTTATATTCTTGTACATAGGAGCAGTATTATAGTAGTTATATTCTTGTATTTAGGAGGCAGTATTATAGTAGTTGTATTCTTGTACATAGGGAGCAGTATTATAGTAGTTATAGTCTTGTACATAGGAGGCAGTATTATAGTAGTTATATTCTTGTACACAGGGGGCAGTATTATAGTAGTTATATTCTTGTACACAGGGGGCAGTATTATAGTAGTTATATTCTTGTACATAGGAGCAGTATTATAGTAGTTATATTCTTGTACATAGGGGGCAGTATTATAGTAGTTATATTCTTGTACATAGGGGGCATTTTTATAGTAGTTATATTCTTGTACATAGGGAGCAGTATTATAGTAGTTATATTCTTGTACACAGGGGGCAGTATTATAGTAGTTATATTCTTGTACATAGGAGCAGTATTATAGTAGTTATATTCTTGTACATAGGGGGCAGTATTATAGTAGTTATATTCTTGTACATAGGGGGCAGTATTAAAGTAGTTATATTCTTGTACACAGGAGCAGCATTATAGTAGTTATATTCTTGTACATAGGGGGCAGTATTATAGTACTTATATTCTTGTACATAGGGGGCAGTATTATAGTAGTTATATTCTTGTACATAGGGGCTGTATTATAGTAGTTATACTCTTGTACATAGGAGCAGTATTATAGTAGTTATATTCTGGTACATAGAGGCAGTATTATAGTAGTTATATTCTTGCACATAGGGCGCAGTATTATAGTAGCTATATTCTTGTACATAGGGGGCAGTATTATAGTACTTATATTCTTGTACATAGGGGCAGTATTATAGTAGTTATATTCTTGTACATAGGGGCAGTATTATAGTAGTTATACTCTTGTACATAGGAGCAGTATTATAGTAGTTATATTCTTGTATATAGGGATAGTATTATAGTAGTTATATTCTTGTACATAGGGGGCAGTATTATAGTAGTTATATTCTTGTACATAGGAGCAGTATTATAGTAGTTATATTCTTGCACATAGGGCGCAGTATTATAGTAGTTGTGTTCTTGTACATAGGAGCAGTATTATAGTAGTTATATTCTTGCACATAGGAGCAGTATTATAGTAGTTATATTCTAGTACATGGGGGCAGTATTATAGTAGTTATATTCTTGCACATAGGGCGCAGTATTATAGTAGTTATATTCTTGTACATAGGAGCACTATTATAGTAGTTATATTCTTGTACATAGGGGGCAGTATTATAGTAGTTATATTCTTGTACAAAGGGGGTAGTATTATAGTAGGTATTTTCTTGTACATAGGGGCAGTATTATAGTAGTTATATTCTTGTACATAGGGGGCAGTATTATAGTAGTTATATTCTTGTACATAGGAGCAGTATTATAGTAGTTATATTCTTGTACATAGGAGCAGTATTATAGTAGTTATATTCTTGTACATAGGGGCAGTATTATAGTAGTTATATTCTTGTACATAGGGGGCAATATTATAGTAGTTATATTCCTGTACATAGGGGGCAGTATTATAATAGTTATATTCCTGAACATAGGGGGCAGTATTATAGTAGTTATATTCTTGTACATAGGAGCAGTATTATAGTAGTTATATTCTTGTACACAGAGACAGTATTATAGTAGTTATATTCTTGTACACAGAGGCAGTATTATAGTAGTTATATTCTTGTACATAGGAGCAGTATTATAGTAATTATATTCTTGTACATAGGAGCAGTATTATAGTAGTTATATTCTTGTACATAGGGGCAGTATTATAGTAGTTATATTCCTGTACATAGGAGCAGTATTATAGTAGTTATATTCTTGTACATAGGGGCAGTATTATAGTAGTTATATTCTTGTACATAGGAGCAGTATTATAGTAGTTATATTCTTGTACATAGGAGCAGTATTATAGTAGTTATATTCTTGTACATAGGAGCAGTATTATAGTAGTTATATTCTTGTACATAGGAGCAGTATTATAGTAGTTATATTCTTGTACATAGGGGTAGTATTATAGTAGTTATATTCTTGTACATAGGGGCAGTATTATAGTAGTTATATTCTTGTACATAGGAGCAGTATTATAGTAGTTATATTCTTGTACATAGGAGCAGTATTATAGTAGTTATATTCTTGTACATAGGGGCAGTATTATAGTAGTTATATTCTTGTACATAGGAGCAGTAGTATAGTAGTTATATTCTTGTACATAGGAGCAGTATTATAGTAGTTATATTCTTGTACATAGGAGCAGTATTATAGTAGTTATATTCTTGTACATAGGAGCAGTATTATAGTAGTTATATTCTTGTACATAGGGGCAGTATTATAGTAGTTATATTCTTGTACTTAGGAGCAGTATTATAGTAGTTATATTCTTGTACATAGGAGCAGTATTATAGTAGTTATATTCTTGTACATAGGAGCAGTATTATAGTAGTTATATTCTTGTACATAGGAGCAGTAGTATAGTAGTTATATTCTTGTACATAGGGGCAGTATTATAGTAGTTATATTCTTGTACATAGGGGGCAGTATTATAGTAGTTATATTCTTGTACATAGGAGCAGTATTATAGTAGTTATATTCTTGTACATAGGAGCAGTATTATAGTAGTTATATTCTTGTACATAGGAG
This sequence comes from Phyllobates terribilis, assembly GCF_046119375.1. Lineage (NCBI taxonomy): Eukaryota > Metazoa > Chordata > Amphibia > Anura > Dendrobatidae > Phyllobates > Phyllobates terribilis. The sequence continues at coordinate 973,414,808 of NW_027362762.1, read as the reverse complement.
CAGTATTATAGTAGTTATATTCTTGTACATAGGGGGCAGTATTATATTAATTATATTCCTGTACATAGGGGCAGTATTATAGTAGTTATATTCTGGTACATAAGAGCAGTATTATAGTAGTTATATTCTTGTACATAGGGGGCAGTATTATAATAGTTATATTCTTGAACATAGGGAGCAGTATTATAGTAGTTATATTCTTGTACATAGAGGCAGTATTATAGTAGTTATATTCTTGTACATAGGGGGCAGTATTATAGTAGTTATATTCTGGTACATAGGAACAGTATTATAGTAGTTATATTCTTGTACATAGGAGCAGTATTATAGTAGTTATATTCTGGTACATAGGAGCAGTATTATAGTAGTTACATTCTTGTACATAGGAGACAGTATTATAGTAGTTATATTCTTGTACATAGGAGCAGTATTATAGTAGTTATATTCTTGTACATGGGGGCAGTATTATAGTAGTTATATTCTTGTACATAGGGAGCAGTATTATAGTAGTTATATTCTTGTACATAGGAACAGTATTATAGTAGTTATATTCTTGTACATAGGGAGCAGTATTATAGTAGTTATATTCTTGTACATAGGAACAGTATTATAGTAGTTATATTCTTGTACATAGGAACAGTATTATAGTAGTTATATTCTTGTACATGGGGGCAGTATTATAGTAGTTATATTCTTGTACATAGGGGGCAGTATTATAGTAGTTATATTCTTGTACATAGGGGGCAGTATTATAGTAGTTATATTCTTGTACATAGGGGGCAGTATTATAGTAGTTATATTCTTGTATATAGGGGGCAGTATTATAGTAGTTATATTCTTGTACATAGGGAGCAGTATTATTGTAGTTATATTCCTGTACATAGGGGGCAGTATTATAGTAGTTATATTCCTGTACATAGGGGGCAGTATTATAGTAGTTATATTCTTGTACATAGGAGGCAGTATTATAGTAGTTATATTCTTGTACATAGGGGGCAGTATTATAGTAGTTATCCTCTTGTACATAGGAGTAGTATTATAGTAGTTATATTCTTGTACATAGGAGCAGTATTATAGTAGTTATATTCTTGTACATAGGGGCAGTATTATAGCAGTTATATTCTTGAACATAGGGCGCAGTATTATAGTAGTTGTATTCTTGCACATAGGAGCAGTATTATAGTAGTTATATTCTTGCACATAGGAGCAGTATTATAGTAGTTATATTCTTGTACATAGGGGGCAGTATTATAGTAGTTATATTCTTGTACATAGAAGCAGTATTATAGTAGTTATATTCTTGTACATAGGAGCAGTATTATAGTAGTTATATTCTTGTACATAGGGGCAGTATTATAGTAGTTATATTCTTGTACATAGGGGGCAGTATTATAGTAGTTATATTCTTGTACATAGGGGGCAGTATTATAGTAGTTATATTCTTGTACATAGGGGGCAGTATTATAGTAGTTATATTCTTGTACATAGGAGCAGTATTATAGTAGTTATATTCTTGTACATAGGAGCAGTATTATAGTAGTTATATTCTTGTACATAGGGGGCAGTATTATAGTAGTTATATTCTTGTACATAGGGGGCAGTATTATAGTAGTTATATTCTTGTACATAGGGGGCAGTATTATAGTAGTTATATTCTTGCACATAGGGCGCAGTATTATAGTAGTTATATTCCTGTACATAGGAGCAGTATTATAGTAGTTATATTCTTGTATATAGGGAGCAGTATTATAGTAGTTATATTCTTGTACATAGGGGGCAGTATTATAGTAGTTATATTCTTGTACATAGGGGCAGTATTATAGTAGTTATATTCTTGTACATAGGGAGCAGTATTATAGTAGTTATATTCTTGTACATAGGGGCAGTATTATAGTAGTTATATTCTTGTACATAGGGGCAGTATTATAGTAGTTATATTCTTGTACATAGGGAGCAGTATTATAGTAGTTATATTCTTGTACATAGGAGCAGTATTATAGTAGTTATATTCTTGTACATAGGAGCAGTATTATAGTAGTTATATTCTTGTACATAGGGTGCAGTATTATAGTAGTTATATTCTTGTACATAGGAGCAGTATTATAGTAGTTATATTCTTGTACATAGGAGCAGTATTATAGTAGTTATATTCTTGTACATAGGAGCAGTATTATAGTAGTTATATTCTTGTACATAGGAGCAGTATTATAGTAGTTATATTCTTGTACATAGGGTGCAGTATTATAGTAGTTATATTCTTGTACATAGGAGCAGTATTATAGTAGTTATATTCTTGTACATAGGAGCAGTATTATAGTAGTTATATTCTTGTACATAGGATCAGTATTATAGTAGTTATATTCTTGTACATAGGGGCAGTATTATAGTAGTTATATTCTTGTACACAGGGGGCAGTATTATAGTAGTTATATTCTTGTACATAGGGGGCAGTATTATAGTAGTTATATTCTTGTACATAGGAGCAGTATTATAGTAGTTATATTCTTGTACATAGGGTGCAGTATTATAGTAGTTATATTCTTGTACATAGGAGCTGTATTATAGTAGTTATATTCTTGTACATAGGAGCAGTATTATAGTAGTTATATTCTTGTACATAGGAGCAGTATTATAGTAGTTATATTCTTGCACATAGGGGGCAGTATTATAGTAGTTATATTCTTGCACATAGGGGGCGGTATTATAGTAGTTATATTCTTGTACATAGGAGCAGTATTATAGTAGTTATATTCTTGTACATAGGAGCAGTATTATAGTAGTTATATTCTTGCACATAGGGGGCAGTATTATAGTAGTTATATTCTTGCACATAGGGTGCAGTATTATAGTAGTTATATTCTTGTACATAGGAGCTGTATTATAGTAGTTATATTCTTGTACATAGGAGCAGTATTATAGTAGTTATATTCTTGTACATAGGAGCAGTATTATAGTAGTTATATTCTTGCACATAGGGGGCAGTATTATAGTAGTTATATTCTTGCACATAGGGGGCAGTATTATAGTAGTTATATTCTTGCACATAGGGGGCAGTATTATAGTAGTTATATTCTTGCACATAGGGAGCAGTATTATAGTAGTTATATTCTTGTACATAGGAGCTGTATTATAGTAGTTATATTCTTGTACATAGGAGCAGTATTATAGTAGTTATATTCTTGTACATAGGAGCAGTATTATAGTAGTTATATTCTTGCACATAGGGGGCAGTATTATAGTAGTTATATTCTTGCACATAGGGGGCGGTATTATAGTAGTTATATTCTTGTACATAGGAGCAGTATTATAGTAGTTATATTCTTGTACATAGGAGCAGTATTATAGTAGTTATATTCTTGCACATAGGGGGCAGTATTATAGTAGTTATATTCTTGCACATAGGGTGCAGTATTATAGTAGTTATATTCTTGTACATAGGAGCTGTATTATAGTAGTTATATTCTTGTACATAGGAGCAGTATTATAGTAGTTATATTCTTGTACATAGGAGCAGTATTATAGTAGTTATATTCTTGCACATAGGGGGCAGTATTATAGTAGTTATATTCTTGCACATAGGGGGCAGTATTATAGTAGTTATATTCTTGCACATAGGGGGCGGTGTTATATTTGAGACTCCACTTGTTGATATTGGTTGAGGTTTTGCCATCATTGTGGATGTCAGTGACTTCTGAGATCTGTCTTCTCGCTGGGTTGTCCGGCACCATTTGCAGCAGACCGTACTCTGTACATCGGTCTCATTCGTATTGAATTTTTTTCTCCTCTCCTGTCGACCATGGAATCTGTTGGAGATATTTTGGAATCTTATGGACAGCCGTGGGATCCATAGTGATATCCATGCTGACAAGGACAGACGCTACGTGACAGGCGCATTGCTACATTGTTGCGAAGCATGTGCTGGATGTAGGGGTGACAGCTCCTGTGATGCGAGTGCTTCAGTCCAGGAGGGGCGTTCGGCCTCCAGCTCATCGGGGTGTAGAGGAGACAGAACAAATAAATGAGGATTGAGCCAGGAACAGATGCTTTCTGAGTGACGTGTAATAAATTATCCCTGACAGATGTGCGAGTCTCCTACGCAATATTGACATAGCCATAGTCCTGCACATGAGAGCCATTGAGTCAGGGCCTGGCAGGAAGCCCTGTATATTTTTCAAAAGCCGTACAATTGCGGATAGGGGTCCATGTAGGACCACAGTTCATGTTTTGCCAGGCGGGCTATGGTTACAGCCATGTCCCAGAAGACCCAACTGGATGTCAGCAGGTGTTGAGAGATTGAAGGATCGTTCCACTGGAGGCCCCAGGAGGCTCCTGACGACCAGTCAACGGTTGGATCCAGGTTTTGGTGCAGATGCAGGGAGTGTCGTCTTCCCAGGGGAGCGCTGGACGCAAGTCTGCACCTAATTCATCAATGTGGAGGGTTCAGGACAGAAGATTCGTCTGACAGATGAACGCAGGCTCGGGCTTTCTGCTCTACTAACTCGCGTGACCTCATGGTTGGCGACCGAGCCGTGGCCGTCTCCACAATGAAAACAATAATAAAGCGGGATCATATCTGTGTGATTTCATCTGTTACTTCACATTGACTTTGACCCACGCTGGGATTTATGCCTCATTCATCCATATAGTGCCAGTAACATTATTATATCTTGTCGCTTTTCTTTCTGTGATGGAGATATGGATTCTTGTAAGACAGAGGTCCTTCCATCATACTGAGATGAGCGTCCCCTGTTGTGTTACGCTTACATAGCAATATGTCTCTTTGCTTAAAAGCTGTAGTCATCAGAATCATGACTGGCCCAGTATTGCACGCGGCCATCCCAGCTTTGCTCTCGGCTTGCCCAGCCTTGCACTTGGCTTGCCCAGCCTTGCATGCGGCCGGCCCAGTCTTGCACACGGCCATCCCAGCTTTGCTCTCAGCTTGCCCAGCCTTGCACTCAACTTGCCCAGCCTTGCATGTGGCCAGCCCAGTCTTGCACGCGGCCATCCCAGCTTTGCTCTCGGCTTGCCGAGCCTTGTACTCGGTCTTGCCCAGTCTTGCACGCAGCCAGCCCAGTCTTGCACGCGGCCATCCCAGCTTTGCTCTCGGCTGGCCCAGCCTTGCACTCGGCTTGCCCAGTCTTGCAAGCGGCCGGCCCAGTCTTGCACGCGGCCATCCCAGCTTGGCTCTCGGCTTGCCCAGCCTTGTACTCAGTCTTGCCCAGTCTTGCACGCGGCCATCCCAGCTTTGCTCTCGGCTGGCCCAGCCTTGCACTCGGCTTGCCCAGTCTTGCACGCGGCCGGCCCAGTCTTGCACGCGGCCATCCCAGCTTTGCTCTCGGCTTGCCCAGCCTTGTACGCGGCCATCCCAGCCTTGCACTCGGTCTTGCCCAGTCGTGCACCCGGCCATCCCAGCTTTGCTCTCGGCTTGCCCAGCCTTGCACTCGGCTTGCCCAGTCTTGCACGCGGCCAGCCCAGTCTTGCACGCGGCCAGCCCAGCTTTGCTCTCGGCTTGCCCAGCCTTGTACGCGGCCATCCCAGCCTTGCACTCGGTCTTGCCCAGTCGTGCACCCGGCCATCCCAGCTTTGCTCTCGGCTTGCCCAGCCTTGCACTCGGCTTGCCCAGTCTTGCATGCGGCCATCCCAGCTTTGCTCTCGGCTTGCCCAGCCTTGCACTCGGCTTGCCCAGCCTTGCACTCGGCTTGCCCAGCCTTGCACTCGGCTTGCCCAGTCTTGCACGCGGCCGGCCCAGTCTTGCACGCAGCCGGCCCAGTCTTTTGTCTTTGGTTGTCTCTCCAGCCTCTGTTCTTACTTCATCCATTATTCTGCACTTCTGCTCACGTTTCTTGTCTAGTTTCCTGGTTATCTCTCAGTTCTTTGACTTTTCCTCCATCAATTACTGTGCACTCTGCACCTCACTTTCTCCAACTTCAGTCTGGTTGAGTTGCAGATGTCCACTCACACATGTCCAGATCTCCATCCTTCCTTGGCTGGAGACAACTCTGAATTCCCTAGATTGATTTAGAGCTACACGCAATTTTGTCTACCTGCCCTAAGAGGAAAAGTTCTGGACCGTTTTTGTTTTTTTGAGCCTTCAAGAAGAGGCCGCATCTTACAAAAGGGAAGGAAGTAAAGCAACTGCACAAGTGACCAAATCACGAAGATCCTTTCACATGAAGGAAATAGTGGAAATATACTCGCGCTTCTTCTGGAAGTATCATGATGTGACCAAGCTCAATGTAAAAGACTCCGGGATCATAAATACATTGAAAAGCCTGAAAGTCCAAGCATGGATATTCTGAAATAACTGTTAACTTGGGAGTCGCGAGGATGGACTGAGGGCAGAACGGTGAATCAGGGCTTATCATTGTTCACTTATAGTATTGGGGTCCAAATCCGTCCAAGGACACTGTCAGCATGGTGGAAAATGTTCTCACATTAATACTAGTGGCAGTGCTTTCAATATGGCTGACGGTTGTCCCCTCTGGACAGTCGTGGTGGGATTCACAGTGAATGACCTTTGTATGTAAACAGACAGTGGTGTCAGAAGTGCGGGGGTCTCTATGTGTGGCCAGAGGGGTGGGGGGGCATTATTATTGACATATTCACCACCACATGATGATTGACGGACAGACAGCAAAACACAAGCCCTGCCATCACTCATCACACACAGGTTCAGCAAATACGACCGGCCGCCTCCATGGCATGTAGACAATGGACTCTTAGTGAGACCGGCTGAGCCCCCGCCAGACCACGTACAGCATGGCGGCTACTGTATATAAACACTGGCACCCGCGACCCACTGTGTGCACTGATTACACGGGGGTCCAAGACCATATACGCACCGGGCCCCCAACTCTGCTGATTCAACAGGAAGGGGACTGAGAATCCAACAGGGAGGATCTTCATCATGAAGTCACTGAGGGGCACAGGACGAGGGGCCGGAGCCACCAGAACCTTCTCATCTTTATGTAGCTTCACTATACCACATCTGGCTTTTTGGTTACTGTAGGCCGTGTTCACATGTAGCATAAATACTGTGGTTTTTGTTTTCTGCAGGATCAGCACCAAACTACACAATAACCATCTTCTGGATATTGCATTTTTGCTGCATTTTTAGGCTTCTTCCCCTTCATTTGATGCGTTTTTTGGTGCAGATGTGAAGCCGCGTTTTTAAGTTTTTTTTTATAGTACAGAAAAGCTTTGATTCTGCACTTAATAAAGTATCTGCAGCTTTTTTATAGGCATTTTTTAGGCTCTACATAGAAGACAAGAGAGAAAAGAATCCAATCGGAGTGTTGTGCGGCTCATTACGATTACAGAGACACCAAATATGTGATTTGTGATGTTTATTATTTTTTTTTTTTTAAATAAGTGCATTAAACATTTCATTATTGTAGTTGTTTTTCATTATATTTTAGTAATTTTATAGGAAGAAAAAAAATGATTTCTTTTTTTTTTTCCCTCTAGAATATTGGCACATGTACAGTACAGACCAAAAGTTTGGACACACCTTCTCATTTAAAGATTTTTCTGTATTTTCATGACTATGAAAATTGTACATTCACACTGAAGGCATCAAAACTATGAATTACCACATGTGGAATTATATACTTACCAAAAAAGTGTGAAACCACTGAAAATATGTCTTATATTCTAGGTTCTTCAAAGTAGCCACCTTTTGCTTTGATGACTGCTTTGCACACTCTTGGCATTCTCTTGATGACCTTCAAGAGGTAGTCACCGGAAATGGTCTTCACTTCACAGGTGTGCCCTGTCAGGTTTAATAAGTGGGATTTCTTGCCTTATAAATGGGGTTGGGACCATCAGTTGTGTTGTGCAGAAGTCAGGTGGATACACAGCTGATAGTCCTACTGAATAGACTGTTAGAATTTGTATTATGGCAAGAAAAAAGCAGCTAAGTAAAGAAAAACGAGTGGCCATCATTACTTTAAGAAATGAAGGTCAGTCAGTCCGAAAAATTGGGAAAACTTTGAAATTGCCCCAAGTGCAGTTGCAAAAACCATCAAGCGCTACAAAGAAACTGGCTCACATGAGGACCGCCCCAGGAAAGGAAGACCAAGAGTCACCTCTGCTTCTGAGGATAAGTTTATCCGAGTCACCAGCCTCAGAAATCGCAGGTTAACAGCAGCTCAGATTAGAGACCAGGTCAATGCCACACAGAGTTCTAGCAGCAGACACATCTCTTCAACAACTGTTAAGAGGAGACTTTGTGCAGCCGGCCTTCATGGTAAAATAGCTGCTAGGAAACCACTGCTAAGGACAGGCAACAAGCAGAAGAGACTTGTTTGGGCCAAAGAACACAAGGAATGGACATTAGACCAGTGGAAATCTGTGCTTTGGTCTGAGGAGTCCAAATTTGAGATCTTTGGTTCCAACCACCGTGTCTTTGTGCGACGCAGAAAAGGTGAACGGATGGACTCTACATGCCTGGTTCCCACCGTGAAGCATGGAGGAGGAGGTGTGATGGTGTGGGGGGCTTTGCTGGTGCCACTGTTGGGGATTTATTCAAAATTGAAGGCATACTGAACCAGCATGGCTACCACAGCATCTTGCAGTGGCATGCTATTCCATCCGGTTTGCGTTTAGTTGGACCATCAGTTATTTTTCAACAGGACAATGACCCCAAACACACCTCCAGGCTGTGTAAGGGCTATTTGACCAAGAAGGAGAGTGATGGGGTGCTACGCCAGATGACCTGGCCTCCAGAGTCACCAGACCTGAACCCAATCGAGATGGTTTGGGGTGAGCTGGACCGCAGAGTGAAGGCAAAAGGGCCAACAAGTGCTAAGCATCTCTGGGAACTCCTTCAAGATTGTTGGAAGACCATTTCCGGTGACTACCTCTTGAAGCTCATCAAGAGAATGCCAAGAGTGTGCAAAGCAGTCATCAAAGCAAAAGGTGGCTACTGTGAAGAACCTAGAATATAAGACATATTTTCAGTTGTTTCACACTTTTTTGTTAAGTATATAATTCCACATGTGGTAATTCATAGTTTTGATGCCTTCAGTGTGAATGTACAATTTCCATAGTCAAGAAAATACAGAAAAATCTTTAAATGAGAAGGTGTGTCCAAACTTTTGGTCTGTACTGTATATGGGAATTTGTGTTAATGTTTGTTTATGTTGTATTTGGAAAAATTCAATTAAAAATCTTATCTGATTTTAAAAGAAAAATATTGGCACATAGAAATACACTGCTATGTATAATGTATCTCTGTGTATTAGTATGATCTGTGTGTGGGGGTCACAGCCTGAAATAAAGATCAAGTATACAAAATTCGCCCAAAGACATCACTGGAGCTCATGGTTTTAGCTGTTGTCAGCAATTATAGAGAGTTTGTGGGTTCAAGTCCCAGGGAGACTCACAAAAAAAGGAAAATGTCATTTTTGTAAGTGATTTTTATTATTTTTAGTAGTTTTTATAGGAACAAAAAAAGACCTGACTTTTTCTTCACCTGCAGAATACAGATACATAGAAATACACTGCTATATACAATGCATCTCTATGTACCTGTGTCATCTGCTTCTGGGTTCACTGTCTGCAATACAGCTCAAGATTACCAAATTCTCCTGCATTTATCATTTTTGGCTGTGGCTCATAGATAGAGCTGCAGCCTGTGAACATGAGATCGTGAGTTTGAGTCCCCTGGAGACCCGAAGAGAATTGTTTATTTTTTTTGGTGCAAAGAGATGCGGCCCCGCCCCCAAGGAGGAGGAGCCACAGAGCATTGACGATGTCGGAGAGAGGTGAGTATTAGAAGTCAGGACAAAGCACTGACATGACAGTGTGGTGCCCCTGAGTGTTCGACCGCCACAGGGATGCTGCACTTCTTTAATGGAGTGTAGTGTTCCTCCTCTGAGGTAACAACAGTGTAATGGTCAGGACTCCACCTCCACATCCAACACCACATTTCTCCACCAGAGGGGGCTAGAATGCACTAGCTGCTGCCCTCCTGGTTACAGGGAGACTGGGGAACCAAGAGTTAGGGGAACCATTTAGTGGGTGAGGGTGGAGGAATCACAATTTAGTTACACTTTAAATTTCATATTTAATAAAAAGCCATTTTTGGTTCTGGGTCTTTGTACTGTGAACAACTGTGATCTCCCACCCTGAGCGTGGATCCTGTGTGGACCTGCAGCAGATGGAGGCACAGCCCTCGTACCCTGGCCTTGGGTCGAGGGGCAGGTTGAAGGCAATGAATGTCTCAACCCGGTCAAGGACCACGACCAAGAAGGCCCGGAGCTTAAGAGTGTAGCTCCACCGCAAATGGATCTCAGGGAGGATGCAGACGGAGCGGTGTACGCCACCTGTCCTCGCTATGCTGATATATTCAGAGGGATTCCGGCTGCAAAAGGGGTACCGGCCCCCGACACCCGACCTTGCTACTTCATGTCCTGGTCGGGGAAGCCTGGTAGGCCCTGAGGATCCCACTGGGTAACGGAAAGAGCAGAGCTGCCACCCGTACCCTTGTTCTGAGAGGAGTTCAGAGGGAGACCCGGCCTATTTGCACACACAGACAGGACAGCACTCGGTCTGTAGTTTTAGGAACACTCTGGTGCGGGGTCCTGATTGAACACTGGACTTACTCGGAGGTTGTCAGACCCCCTTCGTCTCTGGTGACCGCAGGACTCCGCGAGGAGCAGGGAGTCGCCTTCCTTCTGCCATCTCTTATGTGAGTAAAGCCTTGGAAGTTCACCCCTATGGCCTCCGGACTCTTTATTCTGCGCTACACCGCACTACGCATACTTTCTAGACTACTACTCCCGTCATCCTGTCCCTCTGCCCTGAGGCCTTGCTCCGCCTGTGGGGAGTAGTAAGAACTTTGGCCGCCATAACACCAGGCCTCAGCGGACTGCAGCAGCGCTGGTGGCCTTCACCAGGTGCCACAGGTGGCGTAGTCGTAAATCAGCCACTCAACCCGGATAAGTCCACACCATCCTTCTTTTTAATGTGACGGCCCTGGGAACGGAGCGGGTCCGGGCCACGGCTGCATCCCAACTCTCCATCACAGGACCCGACTCCGAGTCCCCCATCTCCCAGGGTAAAAAGGGGCTTTCGAGTAGAGGCGTCACAACAGGACTGGGCCCTCAAATCAGGGCAGTCCCACTGAATCCGGGACGATTAGGAGCTATGTTCAAACTAGACCACTTAATAAATACAGACCCCCGACCACATCAAATAAACAAATACAAATCCCCAGAATAGACCCCTAAACTAAGGGATCATTAAGATCTGTCAGTAAGATCAACCCCCCCCCCCAAACTTCATACACAGGCATGAATCTCTTAGAAGATAAAGAGGTGTCTAGAAGTTTAGCTTTATCTGTTCATTATTTGAACATTAATTAAAATGCCTCAGACTCCTTAGCTCACCTACCTCCTTAGCTCAATTGATAGCACCTTGTCTGTGAGATGTCAGGAAATCAGACAGAGGGCTACTAATAAGGCTAAAGAGGCTACTGCTGAGCAGGGAAACAACCTCGGGAGACAGAGGCCCAGGAAGTGCTCACTCACACCAGAGTACTTCATCATTTGAGTATTAATTAAAATGCTGATTTCTGCAGCAACAGATAGAAGATATAGAGGTGTCAGTGGATTTACATTTCACAGATGCAAGCCTGTATGTGGAGTTTATGGGGGTAAAACTGACAAATCCTGTCACAGGGATACCACGAAAGGGGCCAGAAGATCGCAGCGTCTGGTTACACGAAATCCTGAACTGATTAGAACTGCTTCATCATCCTATTAAACAGAGCAGTATTTCCTTGCTCTGTCATTGCAATGGTTAATCAGTTCAGTTGATCTCCTGGAGTTCTCCATCCTGAATTATCTCAGCTGTTCTGTGTTGGCCACTTCCCTCTGGTATACATGCTCACCACTAGCACTTGGGAGTTGTCAGTGATAGTTCTACTACCTTGTTTGGAGTTGAAGGAGTAGTTCAGTGTTTGGAGTAGGCGGTTCGAGAGCTTTTCAGGAGATTGCTGCGTGGAATTGGTTTGCATGTTTATCCTTATCCTCTCCCATTAAGTTTGTGCTTCCTATTATTCCCGTTTCCCACTGTTGTTTTGTAAGTGTATTTGTATGATTGTAGTTTTCTTTTATTCCTGCCTGGTTAGTGTTTTCGAATACACTTCAGCCTCCCACCTCCCTGGGTGGAGGCAGGAACAGATAAGGGTTACGATAGGAACATAGCAAAGTACGAGACCCCGGCGTCTCCACCATCCGGAGTAATCTACATGAGAGAAATAGAGACACCTCAATTTTCAGGGGGTCAGGGGTCAATGGAGCTTAGGTCGGAGTCTAGCCAGGAACCCATGCAGTTGGGGGGATGGACGACTCTTTTACTGGTCCTCCTGCAGTTCGGCACAAAGAGGGAGTGTGTTTTTTCTGTGGTAAGAGTCATTTTGTTGGTATCTGTCCATCCCTTTAACCTGCAAACAGCCGCTGGAAAACTAAGAAGCCCAGGTTGTGGGAAGGTTAGCAACCCGGGTGTACATATTTCCTCTCTGGGTAGGTAACAATTCTTTTTACCAGACGAGATCTATTTTGGCAAAAGTAAGGTGGTTATTTCAGCCTTTTTGGACAGTGGGGTGGGGTGATGCCCGGTTCCTCCAGGACCAGGGTCTCAATCCTCATAAATTGTCTAGACATATACCTATAATCTCTATTGATTCTGCACCCTTGAGCCAGGGGTATTTTACACAAGTCATTCACGAGATATGTCTGCAGGTAGGGGCCATGCACTTGGAATCAATAGATTGTTATGTGCTAGAGGGTCTACCCTCTCCTGTGTTTCTTGGACTGCCTTCGTTTACGCTGCACAATCCCGTGGTGGACCGGCAGACTCGGGAGGTAGTAAGGTGGAGCGAGTATTATCAAAGGTACTGCTTGGACACCTGTTTAGCCAGGGATGATACCCGGTCTTTGCCGGAATACCTGCCTGATTGAGGATGTGCTCTCGGAACAGGGGAGTCAAGAACTTCCTCCTCAGCGTCCATATGGTTGCACCATTAATTTAATTTCTGGGGCCAAATTGCCTAAGAGCACGTTGTATAATGTTTCAGGTCCGGAGAGGCAGGACATGAAGGCGGAGAGGCAGGACATGAAGGCGGAGAGTTAGGACATGAAGGCGGAGAGTCAGGACATGAAGGCGGAGAGTCAGGACATGAAGGCGGAGAGTCAGGACATGAAGGCGGAGGGGCAGGACATGAAGGCGGAGGGGCAGGACATGAAGGCGGAGAGGCAGGACATGAAGGCGGAGAGGCAGGACATGAAGGCGGAGAGGCAGGACATGAAGGCGGAGAGGGAGGACATGAAGGCGGAGAGGGAGGACATGAAGGCGGAGAGGCAGGACATGAAGGCGGAGAGGCAGGACATGAAGGCGGAGAGGCAGGACATGAAGGCGGGGAGTCAGGACATGAAGGCGGGGAGGCAGGACATGAAGGCAGAGAGTCAGGACATGAGGGCGGAGAGTCAGGACATGAAGGCGGGGAGGCAGGACATGAAGGCGGAGAGTTAGGACATGAAGGCGGAGAGGCAGGACATGAAGGCGGAGAGTCAGGACATGAAGGCGGAGAGTCAGGACATGAAGGCGGAGAGGCAGAATATGAAGGAGGAGAGGCAGGACATGAAGGTGGAGAGGCAGGACATGAGGGCGGAGAGGCAGGACATGAAGGCGGAGAGGCAGGACATGAAGGCGGAGAGGCAGGACATGAAGGCGGAGAGGCAGGACATGAAGGCGGAGAGGCAGGACATGAGGGCGGAGAGGCAGGACATGAAGGCGGAAAGGCAGGACATGAAGGCGGAGAGGCAGGACATGAAGGCGGAGAGTCTGGCTAACATCCGAGTGCAGTGTGATGTTTCACACACACTCAGACTTCTATGGGTGGGTGCGATCTGAATTTCGTATTCAATCACAGCATGCTGCATTTTTTTTTTCAGTTCGATCTCGATCCGATTGGAGCTGAAAAAAAAAAACGCAGATGAGCACACAATCATAGAATAACAATGGACAGAATGCAATCCGATTTTTTATCGGATTGCATTCGTCAGATTTATTCGCGAGCCTTAAGGGTCATATGAGACCTTCCTCATCTCCAGTTGCCCCAGGGTTATTTGTTAAGAAAAAAGATGGGGGGGGGGGGTTACGCCCCTGCTTACATTTTCGAGAGCTAAATCGGATCACGGTTCGGGATCCATATCCTCTCCCTCTCATTCCGGACCTCTTTAATCATATCGTCAGGGCTAAGTGGTTTTCTAAACTGGACTTCAGGGGAGCTTATAATCTCATCCATATAAAGGACTGTGATGAGTGAAAGACTGCTTTTAATACACCAGAGGGACACTACGAAAAACCTCGTTGTGCCATTTGGGTTGACTAATGCCCTTGCCGTTTTTCAGCACTTTGTAAATGACATTTTTTGCCATCTGGCAGGTAAATTTGTGGTAGTCTATCAGGATGACATATTGATTTATTCCCTGGACCTTGAGTCACATCAGGTATATGTCAGGCAGGTCTTACAAATGATCAGGGACAATAAATTAATGGGATCGTCCTGAAGACTTAAAAGGTTTTTAGGGTTTGCCAAATATTACTGTAAGTTCATCGAGAACTTTTCGGGAGTGGCCAAACCACTGACTGATCTGAGTAGGAAATGCACGGACTTTTCTAAATGGTCCAGTCCGACCTGTGAGACATTTGCTACTTTAGAGATGTTTTGCTTCTTCTCCGATTCTTATACACCCATTCATTGTAGAGATTGAGGCATCGGAGGTTGGGGGTTGGGGCTGTATTGTTGCAGGGTTCATTTCCAAGTTAATGGCGTCCGTGTGCATACCTCTCCAAGAAACTTTTGTCTGAGAGAAACTATGACATTGGTAATAGGGTATTCTTGGCAATGAAGTGGGCCTTTGAGGAGTGGCGTCATTTTTTGGAGGGGGCAGTTCATCCGGTCATGGTAATCACCGATCATAAAACTATTTTGTATTTGGAATCTGCTAAACATCTGACACCTCGACAGGCAAGATGGTCATTGCTTTTTACCAGATTCAACTTTTTTAGGACTTTTAGGCCAGGGAATAAAGAACATTAAGGCCGATGCTTTATCTCGTTTGTTTTCCCTTGGGAGGAAGATATTGCGAACCGGTTCCTATATTACAGAAAGGGGTAGTTAACTATATGTTCGAATCTGGAGAAGGAGGTGGTAAAGGTTCAGAGGGATGCCCCTGCTGCCATTAGATAAACTTTGTCCCTGTGAACCGTCGTCATAAGTCTACTGACAAGTCCCCGTTCTTCGGGACATACGGTTTCATCCTCAATTTTGCTTCATTCTTCAGTAGCTGAAGAGGAATGGTTTTCTTCATCTATTACATTAGTGTGGCAAGGGGTTGTTAATAATTTCAGGACGATGGCTGATTGGAAACGCTTGGTAGGTCCGGACATGTGTGTTTGTAACTTTGTGTGGTTGTCCTCGAAGAACGTTAAGTTGAAAGTTCCTTCTGGAACCCAGGTTCCTTGGCCCCTATACGATAGTTGCTATCATTAATCCAGTAGCGTGCCGCTTTGCTTTACCACCCACTTTCAAGACTCGTAATGTGTTTCACTGATCACTTCTCAAAAAATATATTGCATCCTCTGATCCATCTCCATCACCACCTACCCCAGCCATTATTGAAGGAAATCTGGAATTCCAGATAGCGAAGATTATCGATTCTCGCTTTGTACGCTGGTCTCTTCAATATTTGGTACATTGGAAGGGTTACGGTTAGAGAGGGGCAAACCCGAGCAGAAATTTTTTGTGTCCGTACTCACTGTTGGGGTCTGAACGCCAAACACGGACTATCTCCTGAAGTCCGCTGCAGTGTTCTGGCACCCAGCCGGAGGAGCAGTCACTAATCCAGGACCCCTACACCACCGCTAAGGCTCTTTCAAGCAGAAGGAAGTACCCACCCTTCATGACACTCTGACCCCTATATTTGGAGCCAATCTAGAGATGTTTGAAAAAGTCCGTGTATACAGGACGTGCTGCCGACAACATGGTGCGGCACGGGGAAGAACCATCGGAGTAACATTGCTCTGCCCCATGTGTAGGGCCCATTAATCGAGACTTGTGTACCATGGACCGCTGCTCAATAAGGGTCCGGAATCAGACGGTCTAAATGGACGCTCAGTCTGGAACAGCAAAGTATGTGCCCCCAACTCAAAACCCAAGGCTAGTAACATAAATGGAGTCAGAAAATCTGCGACATCCATGGAGATGAGCTGATACGGTGGACACGCGCGGATACGGCGCAGACAGCAGCTGCACCCCACCGCCCGCGCCGTCTGATAATTGCACAATTATGGCTTCCATGGTGCAAACATCTGTGGGGAGGAAGCGGACCCCTGAAAAAAACACAGAATGGAGCTCACCAAACAGCTGGAGGGGCCGGTGCACCGCCGTCCTGGGGGATAATCCGCTGCTGGGGATGGGGGAGCTCTGTGTATTTCACGTCAAGTGCTCCCCTGTAAGAACTGGATGGACGCGGTCTGGAAACAGTTGGGACATTTAAACAGAGTGATTACTCCTGACCTCTGACCCCAGGGGGCTTAAAGGAACAGGTGGGCACTCGCCCATAGTAAACAAGTGCTCAGCACTAATGGCAAGATCAACAAACAGCAACTAATGGAGCAGAATCATCCCCTGCTCTGCGAGTCTCCTCCGCCCCAGGGACCGACAGCAGAGTACTCCACCCGTGGCCCTCATCTTATAGAATATGTCAGGGGCCACAGGATGGAGAAGGAGCGGTGGCACTGAGCTCCCCCATTACACATGAGACCTTATACTCCAGCACCAGCTCCTCATCTATCACTGCTGACACCCCGCTGTATACATGTGTGAGAGGTTGTCAGCTCCGCCCCCTGGTGATGACATCACTGACATAATGATGAGACCGCACCCCTTATACTCCAGCACCAGCTCCTCATCTATCACTGCTGACAACCCGCTGTATACATGTGTGAGAGGATGTCAGCTCCGCCCCCTGGTGATGACATAACTGATATAATGATGAAGCGCCCCTTGGGCCATGTTCAAGGGATACCCGGAGCCGGATCTGGATAGGGGTAGTAGTCCTTGTGGCGGTGACCCGGTCCGTGCCCAGGGTGTCAGACTAAGTGGCGGTATATTAGCAGTAGATGTAGGACGACTACGCCACCCGTTGAATGCAGCTATGGAGCTGCCGCTGCAGGGCAGACCACTGAGGCCGGTGGAAGGATGGTGCAGCGTGGATGGTATAACCCCCAACGGGAGGGGTATGGCCTCAGGGCAGCCGACGTGGATGATGGGGGTAGTAGGAACCACTCAGAGACGATGCGGTGTAATTCAGGGTCTTTACTGGTGACAAAGATAGACCCTCCCGGAGTACTGGCTAGCGGTCGGGGCCTGGTCAGTCCTTGAGCAGATGGGATCCCCCTTGGCCAGGCGGAGTTGTAGGCCTCCCCAACTAATTGTACTCTTCTGGCTTCCTTGCTAGAGGCGGGTAAAGGTAGCCCACGTCCCTGAGTGTACCGTGTGGTGCTCACCCGTATGGCCGGTGACTCGGGGCCTTCTAGTGGCTTCCGCTCCACGACGGCGGTGCTGGTCCCACGCGTGTGACCGTGCCTTCGGGTTTCTTGGCCAGAGGACCTGAAATCCCCTGCCGGGCGGTTTCTGCTGCTGGGTCTGGGTTAATCCCCACAGCCTCGGACTCCGGGTCCGGTGGTAACTCTTCAATCAGGGCGAGCTCTTCAGCTGCCAGCCCCTGATTCCTTTTAGCACTGCTCCCACTGAGCTCCTGATCTTTCTTTCCTAAGCTGCTCCTCTCCAGACCAGACTATGTCTCTGTCTGGGACTACTCTTCTTCTCTCTAACCCTGCCTCAGCCCCAGTTTTATATAGGGGAAGTTCTTCCCCTCCCAGGACTGGGCAGGAGGTGTGGCATGCATAGGATTCCTGACCAAGAGACCTCCCACCTGCTCTCAGACATAACATTGCTATTACTGTGGAGACCAGACCCCTGGGGTGCCACATTCCCCCCTAGTGAAAGTTAGTACTCCGGGACTAAACATACTTTTGTAAACATAACAAGGTGCAAACAATAACATTCTGATAGAGACAAGACATAAGGTGGTCACGGCGTGTCCGCAACTGGGTGTAACTTTTGAGGAAAACAAGGGTGTCCATTTCACCAACACAGGGAGACGTAACCAGGTAGGGGTCTGTCCTGCCCCGAGTCCTTAACAGTCTTTCAGTCCGTCCTGGGTTACGCTCCAACTATATGCACAAAGGATTCCCGGTAAATCCACCAAAGACTCCTATAAATAACTAGAAACACATAATTATACACAAGCAACAATAAACAGGTAAACATTAATAAAATAGTTTGAACATTTAGATCCTCCACCGTATGGGCAGCTGGCCTCTAGTGACCCTAGTGGACCTACGGAGCTGGTTGATTGGTCCTGAGCTACAGGGTATAGGAGCTGTCAAGGGTAAACTGGGCAGCCGTCTACGGACTCTTTGGTTCACTAGGGGTATGGCAGGCTCACTATAAGCAGAGGGTTGATTTTCCTGGTCTGCTTGTGTGGGGCCTTCTGCCTCCTTCTTCCAGCTCTACCTGTGTCTCCGTAGGCACTTGGGATGCTGGTTGGAGGAACGTGAGGACGGGTACCACAACAGCACCATTGACTTGAGTCCAAGACCGAGGGAAGTCTCCGAGCACAGTACTAACCATATCTTCCCTTTCCTCTACGGGTCGAGGGTCCTCTTGTTCCTCTTCAGGGTTCCGTAGCTGTTCGGGACACTTCTTTAGGTGATCCCGGGATACAATGGCTGTGGTTTCCCCTCCGTCTTTACTGATTGTACAGACCTTTGGGTTGTCGTGGCTTGAGGGCAGTACGGTGTACGGGTCCTTCTCCCATTGGTCGTCCAACTTGTGGAGCCGTCTTTTCCTCTTCAAGACCTGCTCTCCGGGCACCAGGGGAACAGCGGGAGCACACTGGTTGTAAGTTTTCTCTTGTCTTTCCCTAGCTTGACAGAGACTACGCTCCACGCTCTCCTGTACTTTTCGGTATTGCTGCTGCCTCTCTGTGTCCCAGTTGGCTTCTGGTGAAGTGTCCTCGGGTGTCAGGACTCCCATCTCCAGATCAACAGGAAGCTTACCAGGTCTTGCCCTCATTAGGTAAGCCGGGGTACAGTTGGTGGAACCTACAGGGATGTGGTTGTATAGGTCCACCAGGTCGGGCAGCTTCTCAGGCCACAGACTGCGTTCCTCCCAATGTTTTCAGGAGATCTATCACCACCTGGTTCATTTTCTCACAAAGTCCATTAGTTTGCGGGTGATAGGGTGTTGTTCTTATCTTCCGGCATCCATACAGGGTGCAGAACTCCTGGAAGACCTCCGCTTCAAAGGCAGGCCCCTGGTCCGTCAGCACCTGCTCCGGGTATCCATGCGGACGGCAGAAGTGCTGCTGGAAGGCTCTAGCTGCTGTGTGAGCCGTTAAGTCCTTGACGGGGACGACAACCAGGAACCGGGAGTAGTGATCCACGATGGTTAACGCGTAGACGTAGCCACTTCTGCTTGGGGTCAGTTTTACATGATCCAAGGCTACCAGTTCCAACGGCTGTCTGGTGATGATGGACCGCAGGGGAGTCTTCTGGCTGGCACGGTCCCTCCTTCTTAAGTTGCATGGGCCACAGTCTCTGCACCACCTCTCGATGGTTCCTCTCATGCCTACCCAATGGAACCGCCCGCGCAGCAGGAACTCCAGCTTCTTCCATCCGAAATGCCCAGCTCCGTCGTGGTATGCCTCCATCACCATAGCTGCGTCTCTTCTTGGCACCACTACTTGCCAGATTAGTTCATGCGTCCGGGAGTTAACCATTCTGCGGCACAACTTTCCCTTGTAAAGGAACAGTCGACTCTTCTCAGCCCACAGTTGCTTGGCTTCCTCCGGAGCGTCTGGGTCAAGGCGTGCATCTGGCCGAGTCAGCATCTCCTTTACCAGACGGACGGCGGGGTCATTGTCTTGCGTCTCCACCCAGTTGTAGTGAGGTAAGGGGTTCAACGTAGCGGTTTGCTTACTTCTTACACGGTGGGAATACTGGATAGTCCCATGACGGTGGAACGCGGGGAGCTCAACTTCTTCCAATCCCTCTGAATCTTCCCCTACGTCCGGTAGGTTTGGCATCCTGGACAGGGCGTCCGCGTTGGTATTGGAGCGTCCTGCCCGGTATTTGATTGTAAACTCATAGTTGGACAAGCGGGCCATCCATCTCTGCTCTAGGACACCGAGTCTTGCAGTGTCCAGGTGTGTCAACGGGTTGTTATCCGTGTACACGGTGAACCGGGAAGAAGCGAGGTAGTGCTTAAAGCGTTCGGTGACTGCCCACACCACTGCCAGGAACTCTAACTTAAATGAGCTGTAATTCTCAGGGTTTCTTTCGGTGGGTCGCAGTTTTCGGCTGGCGTAAGCAATTACCCGTTCTTTCCCCTGCTGGATCTGGGACAGTACGGCTCCTAGCCCGATGTTACTGGCGTCGGTGTAGAGGATAAAGGGTTGGCTATAATCAGGGTACGCCAGGATTTCATCCCCCGTGAGGGCCATCTTCAGCTGGCGGAAGGACTCTTCTTCCAGCTTCTCCCATCTGAAGGGCGGCTTCTGGTTCTTGGCCTTCCTGGACTGGCCTATCAGGAGGTCCTGCATAGGAGCTGCCTTTTTGGTGAAACCGGGTATGAACCTTCGGTAGTAGCCTACCAACCCGAGGAACTGCCTCACTTCCTTTACGCTGGAGGGGCTTGGCCATTCCTTAATTGCGGTGATCTTATCAGGGTCGGGAGCCACTCCGTCAGCACTCACCACGTGTCCCAGGTACTGCACCTTTGGTTTCAGGAGGTGACACTTGGAGGGTTTCACCTTTAGGCCGTAGTTTGCCAGGGCTTCGAACACTTCTGCCAGGTGTTTCAGGTGGTCCTCGTAGGTCTTGGAGTAGACGATGACATCGTCCAGGTATAACAGGACCGTCTCAAAGTTCCGGTGTCCCAGACAGCACTCCATCAATCGCTGGAAGGTTCCTGGTGCGTTGCAGAGTCCAAACGGCATGCAGGTAAACTCGCTAAGTCCCATCGGGGTGGTGAATGCGGTCTTCTCCCGATCCGCCTCTGCTACAGGAACCTGCCAGTACCCGCTAGTGAGATCCAAGGTGGAGAAGAAGTTAGCAGATTTTAAAGCAGCCAAAGACTCCTCTATTCTTGGTAAGGTGTACGCATCCTTGTGTGTGATACGGTTAATTTTCCGGTAATCTACACACATTCTCATGGTGTTGTCTTTCTTTTTGACCAAGACTAGTGGAGCTGCCCAGGGGCTACAGCTATCCCTGATTACCCCAGCCTCCTTCATGTCTCTAAGCATCCCCTTGGCGTGTTGGTAGTGTGCAGGGGGTACGGGCCGATACCTCTCTTTTATGGGAGGATGGTCTCCCGTGGGGATGTGGTGTTCTACCCCCTTGACTCGCCCGAAGTCTAACGGGTGTTTACTAAACACTCTCTCGTACTCTTGAACCACCCGGTAGACTCCCTGTTTCTGGTGGGAGGGAGTGGAGTCAGTACCCAAATGTAGTTGCTGACACCAATCCTCCATTATTTTCTCAGATCCGTTACCTTCCTCCGGATGAGATGGAGGCAAGGGTTCCACAGACTGTATAGAATTTTGGTTGATAGTATATAATTTGGCTAGCGTAGCATACCGGGGCAGGTATACTTCCCTTTTCCCAATATTTATTATGCGAACGGGTACCCTCCCATGGCATACATCAACTACCCCCCGGGCTGTCAAAATGGTGGGCCTACTGTCTGAGTAGACTGGCTCTACCATGGCCTGGTAATCTCTACCTCTCAGACCAATAGCTGCCCGGCACCAAATCATCATTTCACTTTTCGGGGGTATGGCAATAGGGAAAGGGTCACACATTCTTACGCTACCAATCTCACCGCCGGAGAGTTCCACTTGTTGCCGTCGCATCAGTGCCCGGATCTCTTTCTGGAGCACTCGCTGCTGGCCGGAGCTGGCGTTCTTGGCAACCTGTTGTAAAAGGAAAATCACCTCTGCAAGACAATTTTCAATCACATTAGTTCCTAGAGTTATCTTTGGGTGACTCTCACGCTTGTCAATGTCCACAATGATCAGTCCCTGTGCTGCCAGTTCGACTCTACCGATTTTAATGGTCATCTCTTTAAATCCGATCTGCGGCACGGGTTGACCATTGCTGGCAATGATACTCAAGTCGTCGTCAGGGTAGCGGGTTATATCCGAGTCATTCCAGTACTGCTTGAAGAGCACGTACGGGATGGTGGTGACCTGTGACCCGGTGTCCAGTAGGGCACTCATAGGAATGCCATCCAGTACCACAGGCAAGACTGGACGTCCTCCCACATATTTGTCGCGCCAGTTCGATGGGCCTGGTGATCTTTTTCCTGGGGGTTGGCCCTCTACCCCAGGTTGTGCCAGTTTAAAGGACAGTACCTTGCCATATGTCCGAGTTGATTGCAGCGGCGGCAGATGGGTTGTCCGTCCTCGTTGTATCGGTCGCTGGGTCTTCCTCTGGCCGGTGGGGTCCTCCTTGGTCGACGCCACGGGATGTCCTCCGGTCCGGATGCCAGCTGGATCTTCCCTGGAGTGGAAACCTGTAAAGACTGCACAGTTCGGGTTAGCGCAGCAACGCTTTTAGCTAGCTCTTGGACCTGATGGTGCAGGTCTGGAGCCGGGTCATTGTTCAAAGCCTGCGCATCAGCCCCCACAGGCCCTGCCGACAAGGGCGCCGCCTCCTGGTGGTAAGTGATAGCTGGGCGCCTGTGGGTCACAACGCCACCCGGTGCCGGTTCTCGGAGCACCCGGATGGCTCTGTCCTTGAACTGTGCAAAGTCCAGATGAGGATCCTGTAAGGCTAGGGCCCGCAACTGGGTTCGGTGGACATTGCAATATAGTCCCTCTATAAATTGTTCGGTCAACAGCCTGTCCTCGTTTCCCACGCTGTCGGGGTCGGTCTGCTTAATGGCTCTCAGGGCCTCTTGTAGGTTTAGTGCATAGTCCCTTATACTCTCATGTGCTCGCTGCTTGCACCCATAGAATTTAAGCTTAATCTCGGCTGAGGTGCGGGTATCAAAGGTGTCCCTCAGCCGGGTTAGTATCCCCGCGACGGTCCTCCTCCCAGGTGGCCAGGACTTTACCTCCCTTTGGGCTGCCCCGGTTAGTTGGGCCACCAGGATGCTCACTTTTTGCTCTTCTGTGAGGGGGTACACCTGGAAGAGGCTATCCAGCTTTTCTCTAAAGTCATTCAGGGTATGTGACTCCCCTGAGTATTGGGGTAGCCAGGCTGCCCCCGGGATATAGGGCATGGTAAAAGGCATGACTGCAGCAGCGCTGGCGCTGGCGGGGGTTGAGGCAGTGAAGCTCTCCTCCGTATCCGACATCTTCCTCCCCCCTAGTGGACCGTGGCCTACCTTGCGATGATCCTCTTCCGTAGGCCGCGGCTCCGCAGTGGATCGTCAAGGTTGAGGACCTTCCGTCGCGCTCCTGTGACGTCAGCGTCTGCTGGGCTCCTTCCAGGACCTTACGCGACGTCTGGACGTGAGGCGGGGCTTCAGTTCTCGCGCGCTTTCGGAGTCCACGCCCCTCTTCTTCCCGCGCGGCGTCTTCAAGATGGCGTCCAACGGCGGGAAAACTCCACGGAAGGCGGGAAGAAGGCTGAAAATGGTGCCGGATGGCGGGAATCTTCACCGATGGCGGGAAGAAGGCTGAAGATGGCGCCGGATGGCAGGAATCTTCACCACAGGTAAGTTTAAAAGTCTCTTTTTTCAGGCACGCAGTACCCGGTGGCTGCGGGCACGAAATCCTGCCGACTACGCCAAAAGCTGAAGCGCCCCCTGGGCCATGTTCAAGGGATACCCGGAGCCGGATCTGGATAGGGGTAGTAGTCCTTGTGGCGGTGACCCGGTCCGTGCCCAGGGTGTCAGACTAAGTGGCGGTATATTAGCAGTAGATGTAGGACGACTACGCCACCCGTTGAATGCAGCTATGGAGCTGCCGCTGCAGGGCAGACCGCTGAGGCCGGTGGAAGGATGCTGCAGCGTGGATGGTATAACCCCCAACGGGAGGGGTATGGCCTCAGGGCAGCCGATGTGGATGATGGGGGTAGTAGGAACCACTCAGAGACGATGCGGTGTAATTCAGGGTCTTTACTGGTGACAAAGATAGACCCTCCCGGAGTACTGGCTAGCGGTCGGGGCCTGGTCAGTCCTTGAGCAGATGGGATCCCCCTTGGCCAGGCGGAGTTGTAGGCCTCCCCAACTAATTGTACTCTTCTGGCTTCCTTGCTAGAGGCGGGTAAAGGTAGCCCACGTCCCTGAGTGTACCGTGTGGTGCTCACCCGTATGGCCGGTGACTCGGGGCCTTCTAGTGGCTTCCGCTCCACGACGGCGGTGCTGGTCCCACGCGTGTGACCGTGCCTTCGGGTTTCTTGGCCAGAGGACCTGAAATCCCCTGCCGGGCGGTTTCTGCTGCTGGGTCTGGGTTAATCCCCACAGCCTCGGACTCCGGGTCCGGTGGTAACTCTTCAATCAGGGCGAGCTCTTCAGCTGCCAGCCCCTGATTCCTTTTAGCACTGCTCCCACTGAGCTCCTGATCTTTCTTTCCTAAGCTGCTCCTCTCCAGACCAGACTATGTCTCTGTCTGGGACTCCTCTTCTTCTCTCTAACCCTGCCTCAGCCCCAGTTTTATATAGGGGAAGTTCTTCCCCTCCCAGGACTGGGCAGGAGGTGTGGCATGCATAGGATTCCTGACCAAGAGACCTCCCACCTGTTCTCAGACATAACATTGCTATTACTGTGGAGACCAGACCCCTGGGGTGCCACATTGACATGAGACCACACCCCTTATACTCCAGCACCGGCTCCTCATCTATCACTGCTGACACCCCGCTGTATACATGAGAGGTTGTCAGCCCTGCCCCTGGTGATGACATCACTGATATAATGATGAGACCGCACCCCTTATACTCCAGCATCGGCTCCTCATCTATCACTGCTGACAACCAGCCTGTATACATGTGTGAGGCTGTCAGCCCCTCCCCCTGGTGATGACATCACTGATATAATGACATGAGACCACACCCCTTATACTCCAGCACCGGCTCCTCATCTATCACTGCTGACACCCCGCTGTATACGTGAGAGGTTGTCAGCCCCGCCCCTGGTGATGACATCACTGATATAATGATGAGACCGCACCCCTTATACTCCAGCACCGGCTCCTCATCTATCACTGCTGACACCCCGCTGTATACATGTGTGAGATGCTGTCAGCCCCGCCCCTGATGACATCACTGATATGACATGAGACCACACCCCTTATACTCCAGCACCAGCTCCTCATCTATCACTGCTGACACCCCGCTGTATATATGTGTGAGAGGCTGTCAGCCCCGCCCCCTGGTGATGACATCACTGATATAATGACATGAAACCACACCCCTTATACTACAGCACAAGCTCCTCATCTATCACTGCTGACAACCCGCTGTATACATGTGTGAGAGGTTGTCAGCCCCGCCCCTGGTGATGACATCACTAATAAAAGGACATGAGACCACACCCCTTATACTCCAGCACCAGCTCATCTATCACTGCTGACACCCCGCTGTATACATGTGTGAGAGGCTGTCAGCCCCGCCCCCTGGTGATGACATCACTGATATAATGACCTGTGATGAGACTGAACACCCCCGGACTTCATACTGATACATTGTAACAACCCCTCACCCATGAGATGTACAGCGACAACTCTACACTACGTTCCCATTTCCTGGCAGCGGAGATATATAATACAGTGACGGAATACAGCCCCGAGACGCGGCCTCTACTCCCATTACCCTGGGCGGCCGGGCGCTGGGCGCACTATGGGCGCTGGATAAACTATGGGCGCAGGATACACTATGGGGGCAGGATACACTATGGGCGCAGGATACACTATGGGCGCAGGATACACTATGGGCGCAGGATACACTATGGGGGCAGGATACACTATGGGCGCAGGATACACTATGGGGGCAGGATACACTATGGGCGCAGGATACACTATGGGCGCAGGATACACTATGGGCGCAGGATACACTATGGGGGCAGGATACACTATGGGCGCAGGATACACTATGGGCGCAGGATACACTATGGGCGCAGGATACACTATGGGAGCAGGATACACTATGGGCGCAGGATACACTATGGGCGCAGGATACACTATGGGGGCAGGATACACTATGGGAGCAGGATACACTATGGGAGCAGGATACACTATGGGCGCAGGATACACTATGGGAGCAGAATACACTATGGGCGCAGGATACACTATGGGGGCAGGATACACTATGGGGGCAGGATACACTATGGGGGCAGGATACACTATGGGAGCAGGATACACTATGGGCGCAGGATACACTATGGGAGCAGGATACACTATGGGGGCAGGATACACTATGGGGGCAGGATACACTATGGGCGCAGGATACACTATGGGCGCAGGATACACTATGGGCGCAGGATACACTATGGGCGCAGGATAGACTATGGGCGCAGGATACACTATGGGGGCAGGATACACTATGGGGGCAGGATACACTATGGGGGCAGGATACACTATGGGCGCAGGATACACTATGGGCGCAGGATACACTATGGGGGCAGGATACACTATGGGCGCAGGATACACTATGGGCGCAGGATACACTATGGGCGCAGGATACACTATGGGGGCAGGATACACTATGGGGGCAGGATACACTATGGGGGCAGGATACACTATGGGGGCAGGATACACTATGGGCGCAGGATACACTATGGGCGCAGGATACACTATGGGCGCAGGATACACTATGGGAGCAGGATACACTATGGGCGCAGGATACACTATGGGCGCAGGATACACTATGGGCGCAGGATACACTATGGGGGCAGGATACACTATGGGAGCAGGATACACTATGGGCGCAGGATACACTATGGGCGCAGGATACACTATGGGCGCAGGATACACTATGGGGGCAGGATACACTATGGGCGCAGGATACACTATGGGCGCAGGATACACTATGGGCGCAGGATACACTATGGGAGCAGAATACACTATGGGAGCAGAATACACTATGGGAGCAGAATACACTATGGGCGCAGGATACACTATGGGGGCAGGATACACTATGGGGGCAGGATACACTATGGGCGCAGGATACACTATGGGCGCAGGATACACTATGGGAGCAGAATACACTATGGGAGCAGAATACACTATGGGAGCAGAATACACTATGGGCGCAGGATACACTATGGGGGCAGGATACACTATGGGGGCAGGATACACTATGGGCGCAGGATACACTATGGGCGCAGGATACACTATGGGCGCAGGATACTGTTAGAACCTTGCTCTTAGGTTTTTTTTCCTTTGCTGGTCACATGACCTTGTTGGCCTATTTAAGCCTGCTCCGCCCTTCTGGCTTTGCTGGACTTCATTGTATAACTACTTTCTAGCTAGCCTGTGCTCTGTATCTAACTCTGTTAGTTTGTTTGGTCTACGGACCTCTATGTTCTTTATATTTTGTTTGTTCGTCTGTCTGCTACTATTTCTGTTAGGAGGTGTCCCATATTCCTCCCAGTCCTTAGTACTTGTAGGGATTCCTTCCCCACATCTATAGGTCTCCGTACAGACTAGCTTAGGACTTTAGCAGGTCTGATCGCAGGATCAGGTTCCCTGTTACATCGTAGGGATTCAGCTGAGTTCTATCGTAGGGACAGATCTCTTCTCTTTCCTTAGCGCTGGTAGCAGAACATAACAGCTACACTATGGGCGCAGGATACACTATGGGGGCAGGATACACTATGGGGGCAGGATACACTATGGGCGCAGGATACACTATGGGGGCAGGATACACTATGGGGGCAGGATACACTATGGGGGCAGGATACACTATGGGAGCAGGATACACTATGGGAGCAGGATACACTATGGGCGCAGGATACACTATGGGCGCAGGATACACTATGGGGGCAGGATACACTATGGGCGCAGGATACACTATGGGCGCAGGATACACTATGGGCGCAGGATACACTCTGGGCGCAGGATACTGTTAGAACCTTGCTCTTAGGTTTTTTTTCCTTTGCTGGTCACATGACCTTGTTGGCCTAATTAAGCCTGCTCCGCCCTTCTGGCTTTGCTGGACTTCATTGTATAACTACTTTCTAGCTAGCCTGTGCTCTGTATCTAACTCTGTTAGTTTGCTTGGTCTACGGACCTCTATGTTCTTTATATTTTGTTTGTTCGTTTGTCTGCTACTATTTCTGTTAGGAGGTGTCCCATATTCCTCCCAGTCCTTAGTACTTGTAGGGATTCCTTCCCCACAGCTATAGGTCTCCGTACAGACTAGCTTAGGACTTTAGCAGGTCTGATCGCAGGATCAGGTTCCCTGTTACATCGTAGGGATTCAGCTGAGTTC
Source organism: Phyllobates terribilis (assembly GCF_046119375.1). Lineage (NCBI taxonomy): Eukaryota > Metazoa > Chordata > Amphibia > Anura > Dendrobatidae > Phyllobates > Phyllobates terribilis. The sequence continues at coordinate 973,386,227 of NW_027362762.1, read as the reverse complement.
TATCGTAGGGACAGATCTCTTCTCTTTCCTTAGCGCTGGTAGCAGAACATAACAGATACACTATGGGCGCAGGATACACTATGGGGGCAGGATACACTATGGGGGCAGGATACACTATGGGGGCAGGATACACTATGGGCGCAGGATACACTATGGGCGCAGGATACACTATGGGGGCAGGATACACTATGGGCGCAGGATACACTATGGGCGCAGGATACACTATGGGTGCAGGATACACTATGGGGGCAGGATACACTATGGGAGCAGGATACACTATGGGGGCAGGATACACTATGGGGGCAGGATACACTATGGGCGCAGGATACACTATGGGGGCAGGATACACTATGGGCGCAGGATACACTATGGGTGCAGGATACACTATGGGCGCAGGATACACTATGGGCGCACGATACTGTTAGAACCTTGCTCTTAGGTTTTTTTTCCTTTGCTGGTCACATGACCTTGTTGGCCTATTTAAGCCTGCTCCGCCCTTCTGGCTTTGCTGGACTTCATTGTATAACTACTTTCTAGCTAGCCTGTGCTCTGTATCTAACTCTGTTAGTTTGCTTGGTTAATATAGGCAGTATAGGTACCGTCCCAATTTAGGGTCACCTTGCCGCTGGTGAGACGGCTTGTATACTTTTTTTAATCAAAAATAGTTCACTAAGTACCCTATATTTATTATGCAATTTTGCTTTACATTTATATATAATTATGGTAGGGTATGAGATATATTTTTGTTTTGCTTCTTTTTTGCTAGTGTGAACATGCCTCTGTTTCTTGTATGTCTGCCATCTTAGACCTCAGTTCACATTGTCTGGTTTTTATCGTAGGGATTAAGCTGAGTTCTATCGTAGGGACAGATCTCCTCTCTTTCCTTAGCGCTGGTAGCAGAACATAACAGTAAGTCCAGCCTGCAAATTCTCTAAGGAAAGATTTTTCTGTTCCATCATGGTGTCGGTTCAGGATTTGACTCATCGCCTGCAGGGACTCTCTCTGGAGGTTTCCGAGCTCCGTCAGCACGTGAGTAACTGTCCTGGAGCACATTTCATGGAGCCTAAGATATGTTTGCCGGATTTATTTTTTGGTGAACATCGAGAATTTTTTTCATTTAAAAATGCTTGCTTATTGTATTTTCGTTTGAGACCCAAGTCATCTGGGGATGAATCCCAGCGCATAGGGTTCATAATGTCACTTTTGCGCAAAGAGCCTCAGGAGTGGGCCTTTTCTTTGCAACCTAGTGATACATGCTTCAGATCAGTGGATAGTTTTTTTTCTGCTTTGGGACTATTATATGATGATCCTGATCGTGTTGCATCAGCTGAGACTGAGTTGAGACGTTTGAAACAGGGATCAGGTAATGTGGAAAAATATTGTACTCATTTCCGTCGTTGGTCTACTCAAATAGGGTGGAACGATTCTGCTCTGAAAAGTCTATTTCTTGCTGGGCTCAGTGAAAGGGTTAAAGACCTGCTAATTGCTTATCCTACACCTGAAGATTTGCAACAGGCTATGCAATTAGCTATACGGGTGGATAGGAGACTGCGTGCAAGGGTTAATGAGAGCAAATCCTCTGCTATGTCAGTTTCTGGTTATGAGAATGTGTGTACTAACAGTGGTGAACCGATGGAGATTGGATCGGTGGCACCTCGCTCTCAAGAAAAAGACCGTCGATTTTCTGAAGGCTTGTGTTTCTATTGCGGAAAATCTGGTCATTTGATTAAAGGCTGTGAGCTTCGTATGAAGAAAGAAAAAAAAATGGTCAGTCATGCCCGTATTGCCTGTTTAAATTCCAAGGGTGTATTTTTAGCTGCTTCCACGATTGCTCAGGAAAAATTAATGGAATTTCGGGTGTTTGTTGATTGTGGGTCTACTCTGAATGTAATTGATGGGGGATTCGTGGAAAAACTCAATTTAAAACCTGAACCTTTATCATCCTCCATTGCTGTGGTTTCTGTGGATGGTTCCCCTTTGAAGAATATTACTCTCAAGGTCAGTGAATTTCCTCTCACTATTAATGGTGTTCACCATGAGAAATTGGATTTGGTAGTGTTGAATAACTTGCCTTCTCCAGTAATATTGGGATTGCCCTGGTTAAAATTTCACAATCCTGTACTGGATTGGTCTACCAGTGAAATTAAATCCTGGAGCCATAAATGTTATGACAAGTGTTGTAACGGGCGTATTGCAGCTTTGGATAGGGGAGAATTGCCTGTTCCTATTCAGGATTTTTGGAGAGTTTTTTCTGAGAAGGAATCGCAGGTTTTGCCTCCCCATAGAGACTATGATTGTTCTATTGAATTTGTCCCTGGAGCGACTCTTCCTAAAAGTCGTTTATTTAACCTTACTATTCCTGAGAGGAAGGCTTTGGAGGAATACATACAGACAAGTTTGGCCGCCGGTCACATTAGGCCTTCTAAGTCTCCTGTGGCTGTTGGATTTTTTTTTGTAAAAAAAAAGGACGGCGGTTTACGTCCTTGTCTGGATTTTCGTGAGATTAACAAAATTACTGTACGCAATCCTTACCCACTGCCATTGATTCCTGATCTGTTTAACCAGTTAATGGGGGCCAAGTGGTTCTCTAAAATTGACCTTAAGGGGGCATACAATCTGTTGCGCATGAAGGAGGGTGATGAATGGAAGACTGCTTTTAACACTCCTGTGGGTCATTTTGAGAATCTGGTTATGCCTTTTGGTCTTACTAATGCTCCAGCATTTTTTCAGAATCTGATTAATGACATCCTTAGACCTTTGATCGGCAAAAATGTGGTTGTGTATTTGGATGACATTTTGATTTATTCGCCGGATCTGGAGTCTCATTGGCGGAGCGTGCGTGAGGTATTACAGTTATTAATGGACAATTCGCTTTTTGCTAAGCTGGAGAAATGTGAGTTCGCTGTGCAGAGAATTAGTTTTTTGGGCTACATTATCTCCAGCGAGGGCTTTGAGATGGACCCTGTGAAGGTTCAGGCGGTTCAGGAATGGCCTAGGCCTATTGGTTTGAAATCGATACAGAGGTTTTTAGGTTTCGCCAATTACTACAGAAAATTCATAAAAATTTTTCTAGTATTGTCAAACCTCTGACTGATCTCACCAGGAAAGGTGCTGATGCGGTTCAGTGGTCTTCTGAGGCCATTGAAGCTTTTGTGTATCTCAAGGAGAGGTTCACCTCTGCTCCCATCCTTATGCAGCCTGATGTTACTAGGCCGTTTTTGGTTGAGGTTGATGCTTCCTCTGTGGGGGTTGGCGCAGTATTGTCTCAGGATAACGGGGATGGATTACATCCCTGAGCCTTTTTTTCAAAAAAATTTTCGGAGACTGAACTGAATTACGATATTGGTAATCGGGAATTATTGGCTATTAAACTCGCATTTGAACACTGGCGTCACTTCTTGGAAGGTGCGGAATTTCCCGTTCAGGTTCTTACGGATCATAAAAATCTGATATATCTTGATGCTGCCAAGCGCCTGAATGCCCGTCAGGCTAGGTGGGCACTGTTTTTCTCGCGGTTTAATTTCTCCGTTACTTACATCCCTGGTACTAAGAATGTTAAGGCGGATGCCTTGTCTCGCAGTTTTTCTCCCATAGTCGGTGCTGAGAAAGAGGAGAACATTTTACAAGAAGGTGTTGTGATAGCTGCTTTGGACTCCGTTTTGGAAGATGAGATTCTTAAAGCACAGGAGAATGCCCCATCTAACACTCCTCATGGGAGGTTGTTTGTGCCTGGGACCTTTAGGAGAGATTTATTTGTTGAGTGTCACGAATCTCGGTTGGCAGGTCATCCCGGAATCTCTGAGACCAAGAGACTGGTGGGTCGCAGTTTTTGGTGGCCTGGATGGCAGAAGGAAGTCATTAAGTGGGTGCGTCAATGTACTATATGTGCTAGATCTAAGTCCTCACATACTCCTGCTGCGGGGTTGCTTTGTCCTTTGGAGGTCCCCAGTGCTCCTTGGACACATTTGGCTATGGACTTTATAACTGACCTTCCCCCCTCTGAGGGTTTTACTGTCATCTGGGTGGTCGTGGACTGTTTTAGCAAGATGTGTCACTTGGTTCCCTTCGTCAAACTGCCCTGCGCTAAAACTCTCGCTAAGGCCTTTGTCAAGGAAATTGTCAGACTTCATGGCGTTCCTACTGACATTGTTTCTGATAGGGGTCCTCAGTTCGTGGCTCGTTTTTGGCGTGCCTTTTGTGACAGGTTGGGAGTTCATTTGTCGTTCTCGTCCGGATATCATCCTGAATCTAATGGCCAGACAGAAAGGAAAAACCAGGATGTTGAGCAGTTCTTGCGTTGTTTTGTGGCAGACAATCAAGAGGGGTGGTCTGAGTTTCTGCCACTTGCTGAATTTGCTCTGAACAATCATACATCTTCTTCTGCTGGTTGTTCGCCTTTTTTTTGTTGTTCTGGGAGACATCCGTCGTTTGGGTCGTTCTCCAAGTTGGGATCTGCCGTGCCTGAGGAGGAGAATTTTTCCGGTGATTTGGAAAGAGTTTGGACGGATGTGCGTGGTAATCTTCAGGAGGCCAACAGAAAATCTAAAGACTACTTTGATAGGAAACGACAGGAGGTTTTGTTCGCTGTTGGTGACATGGTTTGGTTGTCCTCTAGGAATCTGCGGTTGAGGATTCCTTCTAAGAAATTGGGTCCCAAGTTTGTAGGGCCCTTTAAGGTGCTTCAGGTTGTCAACCAATCTGCTGTTAGGTTGGAGGTTCCTACCTCCTGGAGAATTAATCCGGTATTTCATGTCTCTCTGTTGAAAAAAGCTGTTGTATCGGATTGTGACGCCTCTGCCTCTGTTCCTCCGGTGGTGGAGGACGGGGAATATGAAATTTCTCGCATACTTGACTCTAGACGGTATAGAGGTAGTTTGCAGTATCTGGTGGCCTGGAAAGGTTTCGGACCCGAGGATAACTCTTGGGTGAGGTCGGATGATGTTTCCGCGTCCAGACTTATCAGAGCGTTTCACAGGAGATTTCCTGATAAGCCTGGTCCTAGGGGATCTGGAGGATCCTCTTAGAAGGGGGGGTACTGTTAGAACCTTGCTCTTAGGTTTTTTCTCCTTTGCTGGTCACATGACCTTGTTGGCCTATTTAAGCCTGCTCCGCCCTTCTGGCTTTGCTGGACTTCATTGTATAGCTCTGTATCTAACTCTGTTAGTTTGCTTGGTCTACGGACCTCTATGTTCTTTATATTTTGTTTGTTCGTCTGTCTGCTACTATTTCTGTTAGGAGGTGTCCCATATTCCTCCCAGTCCTTAGTACTTGTAGGGATTCCTTCCCCACATCTATAGGTCTCCGTACAGACTAGCTTAGGACTTTAGCAGGTCTGATCGCAGGATCAGGTTCCCTGTTACATCGTAGGGATTAAGCTGAGTTCTATCGTAGGGACAGATCTCCTCTCTTTCCTTAGCGCTGGTAGCAGAACATAACAGATACACTATGGGCGCAGGATACACTATGGGCGCAGGATACACTATGGGCGCAGGATACACTATGGGCGCAGGATACACTATGGGAGCAGGATACACTATGGGCGCAGGATACACTATGGGCGCAGGATACACTATGGGGGCAGGATACACTATGGGGGCAGGATACACTATGGGCGCAGGATACACTATGGGCGCAGGATACACTATGGGCGCAGGATACTGTTAGAACCTTGCTCTTAGGTTTTTTTTTCCTTTGCTGGTCACATGACCTTGTTGGCCTAATTAAGCCTGCTCCGCCCTTCTGGCTTTGCTGGACTTCATTGTATAACTACTTTCTAGCTAGCCTGTGCTCTGTATCTGTATGGGCGCAGGATACACTATGGGGGCAGGATACACTATGGGCGCAGGATACACTATGGGCGCAGGATACACTATGGGCGCAGGATACACTATGGGGGCAGGATACACTATGGGCGCAGGATACACTATGGGGGCAGGATACACTATGGGCGCAGGATACACTATGGGGGCAGGATACACTATGGGAGCAGGATACACTATGGGGGCAGGATACACTATGGGGGCAGGATACACTATGGGCGCAGGATACACTATGGGCGCAGGATACACTATGGGCGCAGGATACACTATGGGGGCAGGATACACTATGGGGGCAGGATACACTATGGGGGCAGGATACACTATGGGCGCAGGATACACTATGGGGGCAGGATACACTATGGGCGCAGGATACACTATGGGGGCAGGATACACTATGGGCGCAGGATACACTATGGGCGCAGGATACACTATGGGGGCAGGATACACTATGGGCGCAGGATACACTATGGGGGCAGGATACACTATGGGGGCAGGATACACTATGGGCGCAGGATACACTATGGGCGCAGGATACACTATGGGGGCAGGATACACTATGGGCGCAGGATACACTATGGGCGCAGGATACACTATGGGAGCAGGATACACTATGGGAGCAGGATACACTATGGGAGCAGGATACACTATGGGGGCAGGATACACTATGGGGGCAGGATACACTATGGGGGCAGGATACACTATGGGCGCAGGATACACTATGGGCGCAGGATACACTATGGGCGCAGGATACACTATGGGCGCAGGATACACTATGGGGGCAGGATACACTATGGGGGCAGGATACACTATGGGCGCAGGATACACTATGGGCGCAGGATACACTATGGGCGCAGGATACACTATGGGCGCAGGATACACTATGGGCGCAGGATACACTATGGGGGCAGGATACACTATGGGCGCAGGATACACTATGGGCGCAGGATACACTATGGGGGCAGGATACACTATGGGCGCAGGATACACTATGGGGGCAGGATACACTATGGGGGCAGGATACACTATGGGCGCAGGATACACTATGGGGGCAGGATACACTATGGGCGCAGGATACACTATGGGCGCAGGATACACTATGGGCGCAGGATACACTATGGGGGCAGGATACACTATGGGAGCAGGATACACTATGGGAGCAGGATACACTATGGGGGCAGGATACACTATGGGGGCAGGATACACTATGGGGGCAGGATACACTATGGGCGCAGGATACACTATGGGCGCAGGATACACTATGGGCGCAGGATACACTATGGGCGCAGGGAGGGGACGGTCCGGTCAGTGGTATAATTATAGACTGAGCCTGGAATGAGCGGGGCGGGGGTCCGGCATCCAGGTCCTCTGTCTTCCTCCTGATTATTAGGGCTGATGGGGGGCAGATGTGTGGAGCCGCGGGGGACAGGACCTGCAGCATATGATGTCGGGAAGGTCAGAGGATGGAATCTGATAGGGACGCTGGGGAGCGATGGCCGGGGGTCCGATGAAAGAGTCACATGATGAACCCTTACAGTAGGGCAGCCAGAGCAGTGCATTGTGGGCAAAACTGTCACCATCATTTACATTTATCGTTTACTAAAGAGAAGCCGATAACTGAAAATATGTCATAGACGACCACAATGTATCACTACTCCCATCATCCCTGCCACAGGAGCACACGATGTATCACTACTCCCATCATCCCTGCCACAGGGGCACACAATGTATCACTACTCCCATCATCCCTGCCACAGGGGCACACAATGTATCACTACTCCCATCATCCCTGCCACAGGGGCACACAATGTATCACTACTCCCATCATCCCTGCCACAGGAACACACAATGTATCACTACTCCCATCATCCCTGCCACAGGAACACACGATGTATCACTACTCCCATCATCCCTGCCACAGGAGCACACGATGTATCACTACTCCCATCATCCCTGCCACAGGAGCACACGATGTATCACTACTCCCATCATCCCTGCCACAGGGGCACACAATGTATCACTACTCCCATCATCCCTGCCACAGGAGCACACGATGTATCACTACTCCCATCATCCCTGCCACAGGGGCACACAATGTATCACTACTCCCATCATCCCTGCCACAGGAGCACACAATGTATCACTACTCCCATCATCCCTGCCACAGGAGCACACGATGTATCACTACTCCCATCATCCCTGCCACAGGGGCACACAATGTATCACTACTCCCATCATCCCTGCCACAGGGGCACACAATGTATCACTACTCCCATCATCCCTGCCACAGGAACACACAATGTATCACTACTCCCATCATCCCTGCCACAGGAACACACGATGTATCACTACTCCCATCATCCCTGCCACAGGAACACACGATGTATCACTACTCCCATCATCCCTGCCACAGGAGCACACGATGTATCACTACTCCCATCATCCCTGCCACAGGAGCACACAATGTATCACTACTCCCATCATCCCTGCCACAGGAGCACACAATGTATCACTACTCCCATCATCCCTGCCACAGGAGCACACGATGTATCACTACTCCCATCATCCCTGCCACAGGAGCACACAATGTATCACTACTCCCATCATCCCTGCCACAGGAACACACAATGTATCACTACTCCCATCATCCCTGCCACAGGAGCACACGATGTATCACTACTCCCATCATCCCTGCCACAGGAGCACACGATGTATCACTACTCCCATCATCCCTGCCACAGGAGCACACGATGTATCACTACTCCCATCATCCCTGCCACAGGAGCACACGATGTATCACTACTCCCATCATCCCTGCCACAGGAGCACACGATGTATCACTACTCCCATCATCCCTGCCACAGGAGCACACGATGTATCACTACTCCGATCATCCCTGCCACAGGAACACACAATGTATCACTACTCCCATCATCCCTGCCACAGGAACACACAATGTATCACTACTCCCATCATCTCTGCCACAAGAGCACACAGTGCATAACTACTCCCATCATCCCTGCCACAGGAACACACAATGTATCACTACTCCCACCATCCCTGCCACAGGAACACACAATGTATCACTACTCCCATCATCCCTGCCACAGGAGCACACAATGTATCACTACTCCCATCATCCCTGCCACAAGAGCACACAGTGCATAACTACTCCCATCATCCCTGCCACAGGAGCACATGATGTATCACTACTCCCATCATCCCTGCCACAGGAACACACAATGTATCACTACTCCCATCATCCCTGCCACAGGAACACACAATGTATCACTACTCCCATCATCTCTGCCACAGGAGCACACAATGTTTCACTACTCCCATCATCCCTGCCACAGGAACACACAATGTATCACTACTCCCATCATCCCTGCCACAGGAACACACAATGTATCACTACTCCCATCATCCCTGCCACAGGAGCACACAATGTATCACTACTCCCATCATCCCTGCCACAGGAGCACACAATGTATAACTACTCCCATCATTCCTGTCACAGGAGCACACAGTGTATCACTACTCCCATCATCCCTGCCACAGGAGCACACAGTGTATAACTACTCCCATCATTCCTGTCACAGGAGCACACAATGTATCACTACTCCCATCATCCCTGCCACAGGAGCACACAATGTATAAATACTCCCATCATTCCTGTCACAGGAGCACACATTGTATCACTACTCCCATCATCCCTGCCACAGGAGCACACAGTGTATAACTACTCCCATCATTCCTGTCACAGGAGCACACATTGTATCACTACTCCCATCATCCCTGCCACAGGAGCACACAATGTATCACTACTCCCATCATCCCTGCCACAGGAGCACACATTGTATCACTACTCCCATCATCCCTGCCACAGGAGCACACGATGTATCACTACTCCCATCATCTCTGCCACAAGAGCACACAGTGCATAACTACTCCCATCATCCCTGCCACGGGAGAACACGATGTGTCACTACTCCCATCATCCCTGCCACAGGAGCACATGATGTATCACTACTCCCATCATCCCTGCCACAGGAGCGCACAATGTATCACTACTCCCATCATCCCTGCCACAGGAGCACACAATGTATCACTACTCCCATCATCCCTGCCACAGGAGCACACGATGTATCACTACTCCCATCATCCCTGCCACAGGAGCACACAATGTATCACTACTCCCATCATCCCTGCCACAGGAGCACACAATGTATCACTACTCCCATCATCCCTGCCACAGGAGCACACAATGTATCACTACTCCCATCATCCCTGCCACAGGAGCACACAATGTATAACTACTCCCATCATTCCTGTCACAGGAGCACACAGTGTATCACTACTCCCATCATCCCTGCCACAGGAGCACACAGTGTATAACTACTCCCATCATTCCTGTCACAGGAGCACACAATGTATCACTACTCCCATCATCCCTGCCACAGGAGCACACAATGTATAAATACTCCCATCATTCCTGTCACAGGAGCACACATTGTATCACTACTCCCATCATCCCTGCCACAGGAGCACACAGTGTATAACTACTCCCATCATTCCTGTCACAGGAGCACACATTGTATCACTACTCCCATCATCCCTGCCACAGGAGCACACAATGTATCACTACTCCCATCATCCCTGCCACAGGAGCACACAATGTATCACTACTCCCATCATCCCTGCCACAGGAACACACAATGTATCACTGCTCCCATCATCCCTGCCACAGGAGCACACAATGTATAACTACTCCCATCATCTCTGCCACAAGAGCACACGATGTATCACTACTCCCATCATCCCTGCCACAGGAGCACATGATGTATCACTACTCCCATCATCCCTGTTACAGGCGACCACAGTGTATCACTACTCCCATCATCCCTGCCGCAGAAGCACACAGTGTATAACTACTCCCATCATCCCTGCCACAGGAGCACAGAATGTATCACTACTCCCATCATCCCTGCCACAGGAGCACACAATGTATCACTACTCCCATCATCCCTGCCACAGGAGCACACAATGTATCACTACTCCCATCATCCCTGCCACAGGAGCACACAATGTATAACTACTCCCATCATTCCTGTCACAGGAGCACACAATCTATCACTACTCCCATCATCCCTGCCACAGGAGCACACAATGTATAAATACTCCCATCATTCCTGTCACAGGAGCACACATTGTATCACTACTCCCATCATCCCTGCCACAGGAGCACACAGTGTATAACTACTCCCATCATTCCTGTCACAGGAGCACACAATGTATCACTACTCCCATCATCCCTGCCACAGGAGCACACAATGTTTCACTACTCCCATCATCCCTGCCACAGGAGCACACAATGTATCACTACTCCCATCATCCCTGCCACAGGAGCACACGATGTATCACTACTCCCATCATCCCTGCCACAGGAGCACACAATGTATCACTACTCCCATCATCCCTGCCACAGGAGCACACAATGTATCACTACTCCCATCATCTCTGCCACAGGAACACACAGTGCATAACTACTCCCATCATTCCTGCCACAGGAGCACACAGTGTATAACTACTCCCATCATCTCTGCCACAAGAGCACACGATGTATCACTACTCCCATCATCCCTGCCACAGGAGCACACAATGTATCACTACTCCCATCATCCCTGCCACAGGAGCACACAATGTATCACTACTCCCATCATTCCTGTCACAGGAGCACACAATGTATCACTACTCCCATCATCCCTGCCACAGGAGCACACAGTGTATAACTACTCCCATCATTCCTGTCACAGGAGCACACAATGTATCACTACTCCCATCATCCCTGCCACAGGAGCACACAATGTATAAATACTCCCATCATTCCTGTCACAGGAGCACACAATGTATCACTACTCCCATCATCCCTGCCACAGGAGCACACAATGTATCACTACTCCCATCATCCCTGCCACAGGAGCACACAATGTATAACTACTCCCATCATTCCTGTCACAGGAGCACACATTGTATCACTACTCCCATCATCCCTGCCACAGGAGCACACAATGTATCACTACTCCCATCATCCCTGCCACAGGAGCACACAATGTATCACTACTCCCATCATCCCTGCCACAGGAACACACAATGCATCACTGCTCCCATCATCCCTGCCACAGGAGCACACAGTGTATAACTACTCCCATCATCTCTGCCACAAGAGCACACGATGTATCACTACTCCCATCATCCCTGCCACAGGAGCACATGATGTATCACTACTCCCATCATCCCTGTTACAGGCGACCACAGTGTATCACTACTCCCATCATCCCTGCCGCAGAAGCACACAGTGTATAACTACTCCCATCATCCCTGCCACAGGAGCACAGAATGTATCACTACTCCCATCATCCCTGCCACAGAAGCACACAATGTATCACTACTCCCATCATCCCTGCCACAGGAGCACACAATGTATCACTACTCCCATCATCCCTGCCACAGAAGCACACAATGTATCACTACTCCCATCATCCCTGCCACAGAAGCACACAATGTATCACTACTCCCATCATCCCTGCCACAGGAGCACACAGTGTATAACTACTCCCATCATTCCTGTCACAGGAGCACACAATCTAATATCAAACACCTAATGTCTAAGTGACATCTGCTCTGACATAAACTATCTAGAAAAAAAGTATGTGCCCCCCCCCCCCCGTTCTCGGAGTTGCCAGGACGTACCCAGGTGGACGAACATGAAATCCCGACGGAAACACAAGTGCGGATGCCGGGAGAGCCGCGTTTCTGCAACAACCACAGGAAGGTCGGCCAGATACGTCACCACCCTGGGTAGTAACGAAAGGTTACTCCCAAATCCTTCTCGCCCAAAGTGCGAAGAAGAAGACGGCCTCTTCTGCACCTGACGATGGCTTCCAGGATACCAGAATTCCATTCGGGCTGCAATGAGCCCCAGCTACATCCTGGAGGGCCATGGACCGGACTGTAGCCCCTCACAAGAAGTACATCGCAGCTTACCTCCATGATATTGTGATATTCAGCCCGGATTGGGGAAGTCATCTGCAGAAGGTCCAGGCCGTGCTGGATGCACTGAGGAAAGCGGGCTTTACCATAAACTCAAAGAAGTGCGCCACCGGGAAAAAGAAGGGAAAATACCGGGACTACATCGCTGGAAGAGGCGAAGTAAAGCCGCAAGTGTATAACGTGGAGGCCGTCCAAAACTGGCGGAAACCGACCTCCAAGGAACAGGTTCGGGCATTTCTGGGAATGGTGGGATACTATCAGCGGTGTATCCTGAACTTCGCCATGATAGCCGAACCACTGACCGACCTTGTTAAGGGCACGAAGACTATGATGGCCAAATGGTCTCTTGAAACAGAGATGGCGCTCCAAGAGTTGAAACTCAGGGCTACCTACAGGACTTAATCTTTCATGTGGACACAGGCCTAGGAAGCTGCACAGCAACACAGATGCCCTGTTTAGACCTCCCTGTATGGTGACTGAAGGTGTCAAAACCTATGGCTCTGGGCAGAGGGGGGGGATATGTGACTAGGTCGCTGGCAAAGTACTGGAGAGAAGATGTGTAACACTAAGATTGTAAGCTCCAGTGATATAAACATAGAAAAAGTGTTCCAGTACACGGAATATAGAAGGGGGCTAATCAGCCATTTTAGAGCTAGGGTAATTAAACACCTGTAGAAAGGGAGGAACTCAGAGGATAAAAACACAGCCTTTCAGAGCATTTGGTGTGGGGAGGGCCTGGAGGTGAAAGCTCTGGAGCTGCGGTGTGCATGTTAAGGAAAGCTAAACCTTATGTTGTTTTGTTCCTGAAGTGGGCGGTTACAACAAGGACATACATTATGTTTTGTTCTTCCTGTTATCCTGGCCGTGTGTGTTTTGCTAACAATGCAGTGCTCTTAATAAACCACAAAATTTAAAGAGACAGTGTTCCTGTGTATCTCTATGTGCAACCAAGTGAGCCGATCTACCACAATCCATAGACATTAATATGGAGAAAAGTATGTGCCCCCCCACATCCACCTCCAGGGGCTTCTCTGTCCTCATCTACATCCATAGACATTAATATGTAGAAAAGTATGTGCCCCCCCCCCCCCACACACACACACACATCCACCTCCAGGGGCTTCTCTGTCCTCTTCTACATCCATAAACATTAATATGTAGAAAAGTATGTGCCCCCCACATCCACCTCCGGGGGCTTCTCTGTCCTCATCTACATCCATAGACATTAATATGGAGGAAAGTATGTGCCCCCCACATCCACCTCCAGGGGCTTCTCTGTCCTCATCTACATCCATAGACATTAATATGGAAAAAAGTATGTGCCCCCCACATCCACCCCCGCGGGCTTCTTTATCCTCATCTATATCCATAGACATTAATATGGAGAAAAGTATGTGCCCCCCACATCCACCTCCAGGGGCTTCTCTGTCCTCATCTACATCCATAGACATTAATATGGAGGAAAGTATGTGCCCCCCACATCCACCTCTAGGGGCTTCTCTGTCCTCATCGACATCCATAGACATTAATATGGAGAAAAGTATGTGCCCCCCACATCCACCACCGGGGGCTTCTCTGTCCTCATCTACATCCATAGATATTAATATGGAGGAAAGTATGTGCCCCCCACATCCACCTCCGGGGGCTTCTCTGTCCTCATCTACATCCATAGACATTAATATGGAGAAAGTATGTGCCCCCCCACATCCACCTCCAGGCCCTGTCCTCATCTTCATCCATAGACATTAATATGGAGAAAAGTAAGTGCCCCCCACATCCACCTCCAGGGGCTTCTCTGTCCTCATCTACATCCATAGACATTAATATGGAGGAAAGTATGTGCCCCCCACATCCACCTCTAGGGGCTTCTCTGTCCTCATCGACATCCATAGACATTAATATGGAGAAAAGTATGTGCCCCCCACATCCACCTCCGGGGGCTTCTCTGTCCTCATCTACATCCATAGATATTAATATGGAGGAAAGTATGTGCCACCCCACATCCACCTCCGGGGGCTTCTCTGTCCTCATCTTCATCCATAGACATTAATATGGAGAAAAGTAAGTGCCCCCCACATCCACCTCCGGGGGCTTCTCTGTCCTCATCTACATCCATAGACATTAATATGGAGAAAAGTAAGTGCCCCCCACATCTACCTCCGGGGGCTTCTCTGTCCTCATCTACATCCATAGACATTAATATGGAGGAAAGTATGTGCCCCCCACATCCACCTCCGGGGGCTTCTCTGTCCTCATCTACATCCATAGACATTAATATGGAGGAAAGTATGTGCCCCCCACATCCACCTCCAGGGGCTTCTCTGTCCTCATCTACATCCATAGACATTAATATGGAGAAAAGTATGTGCCCCCCACATCCACCTCCAGGGGCTTCTCTGTCCTCATCTATATCCATAGACATTAATATGGAGGAAAGTATGTGCCCCCCACATCCACCTCCGGGGGCTTCTCTGTCCTCATCTACATCCATAGACATTAATATGGAGAAAAGTATGTGCCCCCCACATCCACCTCCAGGGGCTTCTCTGTCCTCATCTACATCCATAGACATTAATATGGAGAAAAGTATGTGCCCCCCACATCCACCTCCAGGGGCTTCTCTGTCCTCATCTATATCCATAGACATTAATATGGAGGAAAGTATGTGCCCCCCACATCCACCTCCGGGGGCTTCACTGTCCTCATCTACATCCATAGACATTAATATGGAGAAAAGTATATGCCCCCCACATCCACCTCCGGGGGCTTCTCTGTCCTCATCTACATCCATAGACATTAATATGGAGAAAAGTATGTGCCCCCCACATCCACCTCCAGGGGCTTCTCTGTCCTCATCTACATCCATAGACATTAATATGGAGAAAAGTATGTGCCCCCCACATACACCTCCGGGGGCTTCTCTGTCCTCATCTATATCCATAGACATTAATATGGAGAAAAGTATGTGCCCCCCACATCCACCTCCAGGGGCTTCTCTGTCCTCATCTACATCCATAGACATTAATATGGAGAAAAGTATGTGCCCCCCACATCCACCTCCAGGGGCTTCTCTGTCCTCATCTACATCCATAGACATTAATATGGAGAAAAGTATGTGCCCCCCACATCCACCTCCAGGGGCTTCTCTGTCCTCATCTATATCCATAGACATTAATATGGAGGAAAGTATGTGCCCCCCACATCCACCTCCAGGGGCTTCTCTGTCCTCATCTACATCCATAGACATTAATATGGAGAAAAGTATGTGCCCCCCACATACACCTCCGGGGGCTTCACTGTCCTCATCTACATCCATAGACATTAATATGGAGGAAAGTATGTGCCCCCCACATCCACCTCCGGGGGCTTCTCTGTCCTCATCTACATCCATAGACATTAATATGAAGGAAAGTATGTGCCCCCCACATCCACCTCCGGGGGCTTCACTGTCCTCATCTACATCCAGAGACATTAATATGGAGAAAAGTATGTGCCCCCCACATCCACCTCCGGGGGCTTCTCTGTCCTCATCTACATCCATAGACATTAATATGGAGAAAGTATGTGCCCCCCACATCCACCTCCGGGGGCTTCTCTGTCCTCATCTTCATCCATAGACATTAATATGGAGGAAAGTATGTGCCCCCCACATCCACCTCCAGGGGCTTCTCTGTCCTCATCTTCATCCATAGACATTAATATGGAGAAAGTATGTGCCCCCCACATCCACCTCCGGGGGCTTCTCTGTCCTCATCTTCATCCATAGACATTAATATGGAGGAAAGTATGTGCCCCCTACATCCACCTCCAGTGGCTTCTCTGTCCTCATCTACATCCATAGACATTAATATGGAGGAAAGTATGTGCCCCCCACATCCACCTCCGGGGGCTTCACTGTCCTCATCTACATCCAGAGACATTAATATGGAGTCGCTCCTCTACAGATTTATGGGGCCAGACTCTGATATTGGGAGGTCCGGGCTCACAATCTCCACTATAGGATGGGGCTGTGGTCCGGGCTCTGTGCGGCCGCTCATGTCCTCCTCCATGTCTGTATGGAGCTTGTGCACTCGGCACCATCATGGGGAACAGATAAGGGTAAACCCCAAACTGTTCCCACAAAGCTGAAGCTACAATTATACAGCTATACACCGGGAGCGAGGGGTCGGAGGTTATACACTGGAGGGCGAGGGGCTGGAGGTTATATGCTGGAGGGCGAGGGGCTGGAGGTTATATGCTGGAGGGCGAGGGGCTGGAGGTTATACACTGGAGGGCGAGGGGCTGGAGGTTATATGCTGGAGGGCGAGGGGCTGGAGGTTATATACTGGAGGGCGAGGGGCTGGAGGTTATATACTGGAGGGCGAGGGGCTGGAGGTTATATACTGGAAGGCGAGGGGCTGGAGGTTATATGCTGGAGGGCGAGGGGCTGGAGGTTATACACTGGAGGGCGAGGGGCTGGAGGTTTTATGCTGGAGGGCGAGGGGCTGGAGGTTATACACTGGAGGGCGAGGGGCTGGAGGTTTTATGCTGGAGGGCGAGGAGCTGGAGGTTTTATGCTGGAGGGCGAGGGGCTGGAGGTTACATACTGGAAGGCGAGGGGCTGGAGGTTATATACTGGAGGGCGTGGGGCTGGAGGTTATATGCTGGAGGGCGAGGGGCTGGAGGTTACATACTGGAAGGCGAGGGGCTGGAGGTTATATACTGGAGGGCGAGGGGCTGGAGGTTATATACTGGAGGGCGAGGGGCTGGAGGTTATATACTGGAGGGCGTGGGGCTGGAGGTTATATACTGGAGGGCGAGGGGCTGGAGGTTATATACTGGAGGGCGTGGGGCTGGAGGTTATATGCTGGAGGGCGAGGGGCTGGAGGTTATATGCTGGAGGGCGAGGGGCTGGAGGTTACATACTGGAAGGCGAGGGGCTGGAGGTTATATGCTGGAGGGCGAGGGGCTGGAGGTTATATACTGGAGGGCGAGGGGCTGGAGGTTATATGCTGGAGGGCGAGGGGCTGGAGGTTATATACTGGAGGGCGAGGGGCTGGAGGTTATATACTGGAGGGCGAGGGGCTGGAGGTTATATGCTGGAGGGCGTGGGGCTGGAGGTTATATACTGGAGGGCGAGGGGCTGGAGGTTATATACTGGAGGGCGAGGGGCTGGAGGTTATATACTGGAGGGCGTGGGGCTGGAGGTTATACACCAGGGGGGGGGGCTGGAGGTTTATACTGGAGGGCGAGGGGCTGGAGGTTTATACTGGAGGGCGAGGGGCTGGAGGTTATATGCTGGAGGGCGAGGGGCTGGAGGTTATACACTGGAGGGCGAGGGGCTGGAGGTTATATGCTGGAGGGCGAGGGGCTGGAGGTTATATACTGGAAGGCGAGGGGCTGGAGGTTATATACTGGAGGGCGAGGGGCTGGAGGTTTATACTGGAGGGCGAGGGGCTGGAGGTTATATGCCGGAGGGCGAGGGGCTGGAGGTTATACACTGGAGGGCGAGGGGCTGGAGGTTATATGCTGGAGGGCGAGGGGCTGGAGGTTATATACTGGAGGGCGATGGAGGGCGAGGGGCTGGAGGTTATACACTGGGGGTGAGGGGCTGGAGGTTTATACTGGAGGGCGAGGGGCTGGAGGTTATATACTGGAGGGCGTGGGGCTGGAGGTTATACACTGGAGGGCGAGGGGCTGGAGGTTATACACTGGAGGGTGAGGGGCTAGAGGTTTATACTGGAGGGCGAGGGGCTGGAGGTTATATGCTGGAGGGCGAGGGGCTGGAGGTTATATACTGGAGGGCGAGGGGCTGGAGGTTATATGCTGGAGGGCGAGGGGCTGGAGGTTATACACTGGGGGTGAGGGGCTGGAGGTTTATACTGGAGGGCGAGGGGCTGGAGGTTATATGCTGGAGGGCGAGGGGCTGGAGGTTATATACTGGAGGGCGAGGGGCTGGAGGTTATATACTGGAGGGCGAGGGGCTGGAGGTTTTATGCTGGAGGGCGAGGGGCTGGAGGTTATATGCCGGAGGGCGAGGGGTTGGAGGTTATATACTGGAGGGCGAGGGGCTGGAGGTTTTATGCTGGAGGGCGAGGGGCTGGAGGTTATATGCCGGAGGGCGAGGGGCTGGAGGTTATACACTGAAGGGCAAGGGGCTGGAGGTTTTATGCTGGAGGGCGAGGGGCTGGAGGTTATATGCCGGAGGGCGAGGGGCTGGAGGTTATACACTGGAGGGCGAGGGGCTGGAGGTTATATACTGGAGGGCGAGGGGCTGGAGGTTATATGCTGGAGGGCGAGGGGCTGGAGGTTACATACTGGAAGGCGAGGGGCTGGAGGTTATATACTGGAGGGCGAGGGGCTGGAGGTTATATGCCGGAGGGCGAGGGGTTGGAGGTTACATACTGGAAGGCGAGGGGCTGGAGGTTATATACTGGAGGGCGAGGGGCTGGAGGTTATATGCCGGAGGGCGAGGGGCTGGAGGTTATACGCTGGAGGGCGAGGGGCTGGAGGTTTTATGCTGGAGGGCGAGGGGCTGGAGGTTATATGCTGGAGGGCGAGGGGCTGGAGGTTATACGCTGGAGGGCGAGGGGCTGGAGGTTATACACTGGAGGGCGAGGGGCTGGAGGTTATACACTGGAGGGCGAGGGGCTGGAGGTTTATACTGGGGGGCGAAGGGCTGGAGGTTATATGCTGGAGGGCGAGGGGCTGGAGGTTACATACTGGAAGGCGAGGGGCTGGAGGTTATATGCTGGAGGGCGAGGGGCTGGAGGTTATATGCTGGAGGGCGAGGGGCTGGAGGTTTTATGCTGGAGGGCGAGGGGCTGGAGGTTATATGCTGGAGGGCGAGGGGCTGGAGGTTTTATGCTGGAGGGCGAGGGGCTGGAGGTTATATGCTGGAGGGCGAGGGGCTGGAGGTTTTATGCTGGAGGGCGAGGGGCTGGAGGTTATACGCTGGAGGGCGAGGGGCTGGAGGTTATATACTGGAAGGCGAGGGGCTGGAGGTTATATACTGGAGGGCGAGGGGCTGGAGGTTATATACTGGGGGGCGAGGGGCTGGAGGTTATACGCTGGAGGGCGAGGGGCTGGATGTTATACACTGGAGGGCGAGGGGCTGGAGGTTTATACTGGGGGGCGAGGGGCTGGAGGTTATATACTGGAGGGCGAGGGGCTGGAGGTTATATACTGGAGGGCGAGGGGCTGGAGGTTATATACTGGAGGGCGAGGGGCTGGAGGTTATATGCTGGAGGGCAAGGGGCTGGAGGTTATATGCTGGAGGGCGAGGGGCTGGAGGTTTTATGCTGGGGGGCGTGGGGCTGGAGGTTATATACTGGAGGGCGTGGGGCTGGAGGTTATATACTGGAGGGCGAGGGGCTGGAGGTTATATGCTGGAGGGCGTGGGGCTGGAGGTTATATACTGGAGGGCGAGGGGCTGGAGGTTATATACTGGAGGGCGAGGGGCTGGAGGTTATATACTGTAGGGCGAGGGGCTGGAGGTTATATGCCGGAGGGCGAGGGGCTGGAGGTTATATGCCGGAGGGCGAGGGGCTGGAGGTTATATACTGGAGGGCGAGGGGCTGGAAGTTATATACTGGAGGGCGAGGGGCTGGAGGTTATATGTTGGAGAGCGAGGGGCTGGAGGTTATATGCTGGAGGGCGTGGGGCTGGAGGTTATATACTGGAAGGCGAGGGGCTGGAGGTTATATACTGGAGGGCGAGGGGCTGGAGGTTATATGCTGGAGGGCGTGGGGCTGGAGGTTATATATTGGAGGGCGAGGGGCTGGAGGTTATATACTGGAGGGCGAGGGACTGGAGGTTATATACTGGAGGGCGAGGGGCTGAAGGTTATATACTGGAGGGCGAGGGGCTGGGGGTTATACACTGGAGGGCGAGGGGCTGGAGGTCATATACTGGAGGGCGAGGGGCTGGAGGTTATATGCTGGAGGTTATATACTGAAGGGCGAGGGGCTGGAGGTTATACACTGGAGGGCGAGGGGCTGGAGGTTATATGCTGGAGGGCGAGGGGCTGGAGGTTATACACTGGAGGGCGAGGGGCTGGAGGTTATATGCTGGAGGGCGAGGGGCTGGAGGTTATATACTGGAGGGCGATGGAGGGCG
This sequence comes from Phyllobates terribilis, assembly GCF_046119375.1. Lineage (NCBI taxonomy): Eukaryota > Metazoa > Chordata > Amphibia > Anura > Dendrobatidae > Phyllobates > Phyllobates terribilis. The sequence continues at coordinate 973,365,261 of NW_027362762.1, read as the reverse complement.
AGGGGCTGGAGGTTATACACTGGGGGTGAGGGGCTGGAGGTTTATACTGGAGGGCGAGGGGCTGGAGGTTATATGCTGGAGAGCGAGGGGCTGGAGGTTATATACTGGAGGGCGTGGGGCTGGAGGTTATACACTGGAGGGCGAGGGGCTGGAGGTTATACACTGGAGGGTGAGGGGCTAGAGGTTTATACTGGAGGGCGAGGGGCTGGAGGTTATATGCTGGAGGGCGAGGGGCTGGAGGTTATATACTGGAGGGCGAGGGGCTGGAGGTTATATGCTGGAGGGCGAGGGGCTGGAGGTTATACACTGGGGGTGAGGGGCTGGAGGTTTATACTGGAGGGCGAGGGGCTGGAGGTTATATGCTGGAGGGCGAGGGGCTGGAGGTTATATACTGGAGGGCGAGGGGCTGGAGGTTATATACTGGAGGGCGAGGGGCTGGAGGTTTTATGCTGGAGGGCGAGGGGCTGGAGGTTATATGCCGGAGGGCGAGGGGTTGGAGGTTATATACTGGAGGGCGAGGGGCTGGAGGTTTTATGCTGGAGGGCGAGGGGCTGGAGGTTATATGCCGGAGGGCGAGGGGCTGGAGGTTATACACTGAAGGGCAAGGGGCTGGAGGTTTTATGCTGGAGGGCGAGGGGCTGGAGGTTATATGCCGGAGGGCGAGGGGCTGGAGGTTATACACTGGAGGGCGAGGGGCTGGAGGTTATATACTGGAGGGCGAGGGGCTGGAGGTTATATGCTGGAGGGCGAGGGGCTGGAGGTTACATACTGGAAGGCGAGGGGCTGGAGGTTATATGCTGGAGGGCGAGGGGCTGGAGGTTTTATGCTGGAGGGCGAGGGGCTGGAGGTTATATGCTGGAGGGCGAGGGGCTGGAGGTTATACGCTGGAGGGCGAGGGGCTGGAGGTTATATACTGGAGGGCGAGGGGCTGGAGGTTATACACTGGAGGGCGAGGGGCTGGAGGTTTATACTGGGGGGCGAAGGGCTGGAGGTTATATGCTGGAGGGCGAGGGGCTGGAGGTTACATACTGGAAGGCGAGGGGCTGGAGGTTATATGCTGGAGGGCGAGGGGCTGGAGGTTATATGCTGGAGGGCGAGGGGCTGGAGGTTTTATGCTGGAGGGCGAGGGGCTGGAGGTTATATGCTGGAGGGCGAGGGGCTGGAGGTTATACGCTGGAGGGCGAGGGGCTGGAGGTTATATACTGGAGGGCGAGGGGCTGGAGGTTATATACTGGGGGGCGAGGGGCTGGAGGTTATACGCTGGAGGGCGAGGGGCTGGATGTTATACACTGGAGGGCGAGGGGCTGGAGGTTTATACTGGGGGGCGAGGGGCTGGAGGTTATATACTGGAGGGCGAGGGGCTGGAGGTTATATACTGGAGGGCGAGGGGCTGGAGGTTATATACTGGAGGGCGAGGGGCTGGAGGTTATATGCTGGAGGGCAAGGGGCTGGAGGTTATATGCTGGAGGGCGAGGGGCTGGAGGATTTATGCTGGGGGGCGTGGGGCTGGAGGTTATATACTGGAGGGCGTGGGGCTGGAGGTTATATACTGGAGGGCGAGGGGCTGGAGGTTATATGCTGGAGGGCGTGGGGCTGGAGGTTATATACTGGAGGGCGAGGGGCTGGAGGTTATATACTGGAGGGCGAGGGGCTGGAGGTTATATGCCGGAGGGCGAGGGGCTGGAGGTTATATGCCGGAGGGCGAGGGGCTGGAGGTTATATACTGGAGGGCGAGGGGCTGGAGGTTATATACTGGAGGGCGAGGGGCTGGAGGTTATATACTGGAGGGCGAGGGGCTGGAGGTTATATGTTGGAGAGCGAGGGGCTGGAGGTTATATGCTGGAGGGCGTGGGGCTGGAGGTTATATACTGGAAGGCGAGGGGCTGGAGGTTATATACTGGAGGGCGAGGGGCTGGAGGTTATATGCTGGAGGGCGTGGGGCTGGAGGTTATATATTGGAGGGCGAGGGGCTGGAGGTTATATACTGGAGGGCGAGGGACTGGAGGTTATATACTGGAGGGCGAGGGGCTGAAGGTTATATACTGGAGGGCGAGGGGCTGGAGGTTATACACTGGAGGGCGAGGGGCTGGAGGTTATATACTGGAGGGCGAGGGGCTGGAGGTTATATGCTGGAGGTTATATACTGAAGGGCGAGGGGCTGGAGGTTATACACTGGAGGGCGAGGGGCTGGAGGTTATATACTGGAGGGCGAGGGGCTGGAGGTTATACACTGGAGGGCGAGGGGCTGGAGGTTATATGCTGGAGGGCGAGGGGCTGGAGGTTATATACTGGAGGGCGAGGGGCTGGAGGTTATTTGCTGGAGGGCGAGGGGCTGGAGGTTATATGCTGGAGGGCGTGGGGCTGGAGGTTATATACTGGAGGGCGAGGGGCTGGAGGTTATATACTGGAGGGCGTGGGGCTGGAGGTTATATACTGGAGGGCGAGGGGCTGGAGGTTATATACTGGAGGGCGAGGGGCTGGAGGTTATATACTGGAGGGCGAGGGGCTGGAGGTTATATGCTGGAGGGAGAGGGGCTGGAGGTTACATACTGGAGGGCGTGGGGCTGGAGGTTATATGCTGGAGGGCGAGGGGCTGGAGGTTATATACTGGAGGGCGAGGGGCTGGAGGTTATATACTGGAGGGCGAGGGGCTGGAGGTTATATACTGGAGGGCGAGGGGCTGGAGGTTTATGCTGGAGGGCGAGGGGCTGGAGGTTATATGCTGGAGGGCGTGGGGCTGGAGGTTATACACCAGGGGGGGGGGGCTGGACGTTATATGCTGGAGGGCGAGGGGCTGGAGGTTATATACTGGAGGGCGAGGGGCTGGAGGTTATATACTGGAGGGCGAGGGGCTGGAGGTTATATGCTGGAGAGCGAGGAGCTGGAGGTTATATACTCGAAGGCGAGGGGCTGGAGGTTATATGCTGGAGGGCGAGGGGCTGGAGGTTATATACTGGAAGGCGAGGGGCTGGAGGTTATATACTGGAGGGCGAGGGGCTGGAGGTTATATACTGAAGGGCGAGGGGCTGGAGGTTTATACTGGAGGGCGAGGGGCTGGAGGTTATATGCTGGAGGGCGAGGGGCTGGAGGTTATATACTGGAGGGCGAGGGGCTGGAGGTTACATACTGGAAGGCGAGGGGCTGGAGGTTATATGCTGGAGAGCGAGGGGCTGGAGGTTATATGCTGGAGAGCGAGGGGCTGGAGGTTATATACTGGAGGGCGAGGGGCTGGAGGTTATATGCTGGAGGGCGTGGGGCTGGAGGTTATATACTGGAGGGCGAGGGGCTGGAGGTTATATACTGGAGGGCGAGGGGCTGGAGGTTATATGCTGGAGGGCGAGGGGCTGGAGGTTATATACTGGAGGGCGAGGGGCTGGAGGTTATATACTGGAGGGCGAGGGGCTGGAGGTTATACACTGGGGCAGGGCCGGCATCAGCACCCGGGCAAGTGCTGGAGCACTGAGCAGACGGGGTGTCCAATCGCCGTCGGGTACCCCGGAGCGCTATGGGGCCCATGAGCAGAGGAGTGCAGTGGCAGCGCCCGCTTGCTCAGGGCCCCGGCACAATACTTACCTCTCCCCGTTCCGCCACAGGTCCTGTCTCTTCCGTGTCTCCTGACTGTTTAGTCCCAGGTCAGAGGGCGTGATGAAGTCTTTCCAGCGCGGCCTCTGCTGAGCAGTCACAGCGTAGAGAGCGGGAACACGGTGACACAGAGGAGTCCGGAGCAGCGGCAGCAGGAGAGGTGCGGAGAGGGGAGTATTTGATTTTTTTATGTATGGAGGCCTGGAGCAATATAGGCCCATTATGTAGGGAGTATTTACAGTATATGGGGGCATCCTGCATGAAACATGTATATGGGGCAATCCTGCAAGGAGCATTATATGGAGGCCAGTAGACTGCATGGAGTATTATATGGGGTCCATTATACTGCATGGAGGACTATGTGGTGCACATTATACTGTATGGAGGACTATGTGGTGCACATTATACTGTATGGAGGACTATGTGGTGCACATTATACTGTATGGAGGACTATGTGGTGCCCATAATACTGTATGGAGGACTATGTGGTGGCCATAATACTGTATGGAGCACTATGTGGGGCCATTATACTGTATGGAGGACTATGTGGGGCCATTATACTGTATGGAGCACTATGTGGGGACCATTATACTGTATGGAGGACTATGCGGACCGATTATACTGTATGGAGGACTATGTGGTGCCCATTATACTGTATGGAGGACTATGTGGTACCCATAATACTGTATGGAGGACTATTTGGGGCCCATTATACTGTATGGAGGATTATGTGGGGCCCATTATTTTGTATGGAGGACTATGTCGGGCCATTATACTGTATGGAGGACTATGTGGTGCACATTATACTATATAGAGGACTATGTAGACCCATTATACTGTATGAAGGACTATGTGGTGCATATTATATTGTATGGAAGACTATGTGGTGCCCATAATACTGTATGGAGGACTATGTGGGGCCAATAATACTGTATGGAGGACTATGTGGTGCCCATAATATTGTATGGAGGACTATGTGGGCCCATTATACTGTATGGAGGACTATGTGGGGCCCATTATACTGTATGGAGGACTATGTGGGGCCATTATACTGTATGGAGGACTGTGTGGGGTCCATTATACTGTATGGAGGACTATGTGGGGCCCATTGTACTGTATGGAGGACTATGTGGGGCCCATTATACTGCATGGAGCACTATGTGGGGCCCATTATACTGTATGGAGGACTATGTGGGGCCATTATACTGTATGGAGGACTATGTGGTGCCCATTATTCTGTATGGAGGACTATGTGGGGTCCATTATACTGTATGGAGGACTATGTAGTGCCCATAATACTGTGTGGAGGACTATGTGGAGCCATTATACTGTATGGAGGACTATGTGGGGCCCATTGTACTGTATGGAGGACTATGTGGGGCCCATTATACTGTATGGAGGACTATGTGGGGCCATTATTCTGTATGGAGGACTATGTGGGGCCATTATACTGTATGGAGGACTATGTGGAGCCCATTATTCTGTATGGAGGACTATGTGGGGTCATTATACTGTATGGAGGACTATGTGGTGCCCATAATACTGTATGGAGGACTATTTGGGACCCATTATACTGTATGGAGGACTATGTGGGGCCCATTATACTGTATAGAGGACTATGTGGGCCCATTATACTGTATGGAGGATTATGTGGGGCCCATAATGCTGTATGGAGACTATGTGGGGACATTATACTGTATGGAGGACTATGTGGGGCCCATAATACTGTATTGAGAACTATGTGGGGCCAATAATACTGTATGGAGCACTATGTGGGGCCATTATATTGTATGGAGGACTATGTGGTGCCCATTATTCTGTATGGAGGACTATGTGGGCCCATTATACTGTATGGAGGACTATGTGGGGTCATTATACTGTATGGAGGACTATGTGGGGCCCATAATACTGTATGGAGGACTATGTGGGGCCCATTATACTGTATGGAGGACTATGTGGTGCCCATAATACTGTATGGAGGACTATGTGGGCCCATTATACTGTATGGAAGACTGTGTGGGGTCCATTATACTGTATGGAGGACTATGTAGTGCCCATAATACTGTGTGGAGGACTATGTGGGGCCCATTGTACTGTATGGAGGACTATGTGGGGCCCATTGTACTGTATGGAGGACTATGTGGGGCCCATTATACTGTATGGAGCAATATGTGGGGCCAATTATACTGTATGGAGGACTATGTGGGGCCATTATACTGTATGGAGGACTATGTGGGGCCATTATACTGTATGGAGGACTATGTGGTGCCCATTATTCTGTATGGAGGACTATGTGGGGTCCATTATACTGTATGGAGGACTATGTAGTGCCCATAATACTGTGTGGAGCACTATGTGGAGCCATTATACTGTATGGAGGACTATGTGGGGCCCATTGTACTGTATGGAGGACTATGTGGGGCCCATTATACTGTATGGAGCACTATGTGGGGCCCATTATACTGTATGGAGGACTATGTGGGGCCATTATACTGTATGGAGGACTATGTGGGGCCATTATACTGTATGGAGGACTATGTGGTGCCCATTATTCTGTATGGAGGACTATGTGGGGTCATTATACTGTATGGAGGACAATGTGGGGTCATTATACTGTATGCAGGACTATGTGGGGCACATTATACTGTATGGAGGACTATGTGGGTCCATTATATTGTATGGAGGACTATGTGGGGCCATTATACTGTATGGAGGACTATGTGGTGCCCATTATTCTGTATGGAGGACTATGTGGGGTCATTATATTGTATGCAGGACTATGTGGGGCACATTATAATGTATGGAGGGCTATGTGGGGCCCATTATACTGTATGGAAGACTATGTGGGGCACATTATACTGTATAGAGGACTATGTGGGGCCATTATACTGTATGGAGGACTATGTGGGGTCATTATACTGTATGGAGGACTATGTGGTGCCCATTATACTGTATGGAGCACTATGTGGGGACTATTATACTGTATGGAGGACTATGCGGACCCATTATACTGTATGGAGGACTATGTGGTGCCCATTATACTGTATGGAGGACTATGTGGTGCCCATAATACTGTATGGAGGACTATGTGGTGCCCATTATACTGTATGGAGGACTATTTGGGGCCCATTATACTGTATGGAGGATTATGTGGGGCCCATTATTTTGTATGGAGGACTATGTCGGGCCATTATACTGTATGGAGGACTATGTGGTGCACATTATACTATATAGAGGACTATGTAGGCCCATTATACTGTATGAAGGACTATGTGGTGCACATTATATTGTATGGAAGACTATGTGGTGCCCATAATACTGTATGGAGGACTATGTGGGGCCAATAATACTGTATGGAGGACTATGTGGTGGCCATAATACTGTATGGAGGACTATGTGGGGCCCATTATACTGTATGGAGGAGTATGTGGGGCCCATTATACTGTATGGAGGACTATGTGGGCCCATTATACTGTATGGAGGACTATGTGGGCCCATTATACTGTATGGAGGATTATGTGGGGCCCATAATGCTGTATGGAGACTATGTGGGGACATTATACTGTATGGAGGACTATGTGGGGCCCATAATACTGTATTGAGAACTATGTGGTGCCCATTATTCTGCATGGAGGACTATGTGGGGCCATTATACTGCATGGAGGACTATGTGGGGTCATTATACTGCATGGAGGACTATGTGGGCCCATTATACTGTATGGAGGACTATGTGGGGTCATTATACTGTATGGAAGACTATGTGGGGCCCATAATACTGTATGGAGGACTATGTGGGGCCCATTATACTGTATGGAGGACTATGTGGTGCCCATAATACTGTATGGAGGACTATGTGGGCCCATTATACTATATGGAGGACTGTGTGGGGTCCATTATACTGTATGGAGGACTATGTAGTGCCCATAATACTGTGTGGAGGACTATGTGGAGCCATTATACTGTATGGAGGACTATGTGGGGCCCATTGTACTGTATGGAGGACTATGTGGGGCCCATTATACTGCATGGAGCACTATGTGGGGCACATTATACTGTATGGAGGACTATGTGGGGCCATTATACTGTATGGAGGACTATGTGGGGCCATTATACTGTATGGAGGACTATGTGGTGCCCATTATTCTGTATGGAGGACTATGTGGGGTCCATTATACTGTATGGAGGACTATGTAGTGCCCATAATACTGTGTGGAGGACTATGTGAAGCCATTATACTGTATGGAGGACTATGTGGGTCCCATTGTACTGTATGGAGGACTATGTGGGGCCCATTATACTGTATGGAGCACTATGTGGGGCCCATTATACTGTATGGAGGACTATGTGGGGCCATTATACTGTATGGAGGAATATGTGGGGCCATTATACTGTATGGAGGACAATGTGGTGCCCATAATACTGTATGGAGGACTATGTGGTGGCCATAATACTGTATGGAGCACTATGTGGGGCCATTATACTGTATGGAGGACTATGTGGGGCCATTATACTGTATGGAGCACTATGTGGGGACTATTATACTGTATGGAGGACTATGCGGACCCATTATACTGTATGGAGGACTATGTGGTGCCCATTATACTGTATGGAGGACTATGTGGTGCCCATAATACTGTATGGAGGACTATGTGGTGCCCATTATACTGTATGGAGGACTATTTGGGGCCCATTATTCTGTATGGAGGATTATGTGGGGCCCATTATTTTGTATGGAGGACTATGTCGGGCCATTATACTGTATGGAGGACTATGTGGTGCACATTATACTATATAGAGGACTATGTAGGCCCATTATACTGTATGAAGGACTATGTGGTGCACATTATATTGTATGGAAGACTATGTGGTGCCCATAATACTGTATGGAGGACTATGTGGGGCCAATAATACTGTATGGAGGACTATGTGGTGGCCATAATACTGTATGGAGGACTATGTGGGGCCCATTATACTGTATGGAGGAGTATGTGGGGCCCATTATACTGTATGGAGGACTATGTGGGCCCATTATACTGTATGGAGGACTATGTGGGCCCATTATACTGTATGGAGGATTATGTGGGGCCCATAATGCTGTATGGAGACTATGTGGGGACATTATACTGTATGGAGGACTATGTGGGGCCCATAATACTGTATTGAGAACTATGTGGTGCCCATTATTCTGCATGGAGGACTATGTGGGCCCATTATACTGCATGGAGGACTATGTGGGGTCATTATACTGCATGGAGGACTATGTGGGCCCATTATACTGTATGGAGGACTATGTGGGGTCATTATACTGTATGGAAGACTATGTGGGGCCCATAATACTGTATGGAGGACTATGTGGGGCCCATTATACTGTATGGAGGACTATGTGGTGCCCATAATACTGTATGGAGGACTATGTGGGCCCATTATACTATATGGAGGACTGTGTGGGGTCCATTATACTGTATGGAGGACTATGTAGTGCCCATAATACTGTGTGGAGGACTATGTGGAGCCATTATACTGTATGGAGGACTATGTGGGGCCCATTGTACTGTATGGAGGACTATGTGGGGCCCATTATACTGCATGGAGCACTATGTGGGGCACATTATACTGTATGGAGGACTATGTGGGGCCATTATACTGTATGGAGGACTATGTGGGGCCATTATACTGTATGGAGGACTATGTGGTGCCCATTATTCTGTATGGAGGACTATGTGGGGTCCATTATACTGTATGGAGGACTATGTAGTGCCCATAATACTGTGTGGAGGACTATGTGAAGCCATTATACTGTATGGAGGACTATGTGGGGCCCATTGTACTGTATGGAGGACTATGTGGGGCCCATTATACTGTATGGAGCACTATGTGGGGCCCATTATACTGTATGGAGGACTATGTGGGGCCATTATACTGTATGGAGGACTATGTGGGGCCATTATACTGTATGGAGGACTATGTGGTGCCCATTATTCTGTATGGAGGACTATGTGGGGTCATTATACTGTATGGAGGACTATGTGGTGCCCATAATACTGTATGGAGGACTATTTGGGACCCATTATACTGTATGGAGGATTATGTGAGGCCATTATTTTGCATGGAGGACTATGTCGGGCCATTATACTTTATGGAGGACTATGTGGTGCACATTATACTGTATGGAAGACTATGTGGTGCCCATAATACTGTATGGAGGACTATTTGGGGCCCATAATACTGTATGGAGGACTATGTAGTGCTCATTATACTGTATGGAAGACTGTGTGGGGTCCATTATACTGTATGGAGGACTATGTAGTGCCCATAATACTGTGTGGAGGACTATGTGAAGCCATTATACTGTATGGAGGACTATGTGGGGCCCATTGTACTGTATGGAGGACTATGTGGGGCCCATTATACTGTATGGAGCACTATGTGGGGACAATTATACTGTATGGAGGACTATGTGGGGCCATTATACTGTATGGAGGACTATGTGGGGCCATTATACTGTATGGAGGACTATGTGGTGCCCATTATTCTGTATGGAGGACTATGTGGGGTCCATTATACTGTATGGAGGACTATGTAGTGCCCATAATACTGTGTGGAGGACTATGTGGAGCCATTATACTGTATGGAGGACTATGTGGGGCCCATTATACTGTATGGAGCACTATGTTGGGCCCATTATACTGTATGGAGGACTATGTGGTGCCCATTATTCTGTATGGAGGACTATGTGGGGTCATTATACTGTATGGAGGAGTATGTGGGGCCCATTATACTGTATGGAGGACTATGTGGGCCCATTATACTGTATGGAGGACTATGTGGGCCCATTATACTGTATGGAGGATTATGTGGGGCCCATAATGCTGTATGGAGACTATGTGGGGACATTATACTGTATGGAGGACTATGTGGGGCCCATAATACTGTATTGAGAACTATGTGGTGCCCATTATTCTGCATGGAGGACTATGTGGGCCCATTATACTGCATGGAGGACTATGTGGGGTCATTATACTGCATGGAGGACTATGTGGGCCCATTATACTGTATGGAGGACTATGTGGGGTCATTATACTGTATGGAAGACTATGTGGGGCCCATAATACTGTATGGAGGACTATGTGGGGCCCATTATACTGTATGGAGGACTATGTGGTGCCCATAATACTGTATGGAGGACTATGTGGGCCCATTATACTATATGGAGGACTGTGTGGGGTCCATTATACTGTATGGAGGACTATGTAGTGCCCATAATACTGTGTGGAGGACTATGTGGAGCCATTATACTGTATGGAGGACTATGTGGGGCCCATTGTACTGTATGGAGGACTATGTGGGGCCCATTATACTGCATGGAGCACTATGTGGGGCACATTATACTGTATGGAGGACTATGTGGGGCCATTATACTGTATGGAGGACTATGTGGGGCCATTATACTGTATGTAGGACTATGTGGTGCCCATTATTCTGTATGGAGGACTATGTGGGGTCCATTATACTGTATGGAGGACTATGTAGTGCCCATAATACTGTGTGGAGGACTATGTGAAGCCATTATACTGTATGGAGGACTATGTGGGGCCCATTGTACTGTATGGAGGACTATGTGGGGCCCATTATACTGTATGGAGCACTATGTGGGGCCCATTATACTGTATGGAGGACTATGTGGGGCCATTATACTGTATGGAGGACTATGTGGGGCCATTATACTGTATGGAGGACAATGTGGTGCCCATAATACTGTATGGAGGACTATGTGGTGGCCATAATACTGTATGGAGCACTATGTGGGGCCATTATACTGTATGGAGGACTATGTGGGGCCATTATACTGTATGGAGCACTATGTGGGGACTATTATACTGTATGGAGGACTATGCGGACCCATTATACTGTATGGAGGACTATGTGGTGCCCATTATACTGTATGGAGGACTATGTGGTGCCCATAATACTGTATGGAGGACTATGTGGTGCCCATTATACTGTACGGAGGACTATTTGGGGCCCATTATACTGTATGGAGGATTATGTGGGGCCCATTATTTTGTATGGAGGACTATGTCGGGCCATTATACTGTATGGAGGACTATGTGGTGCACATTATACTATATAGAGGACTATGTAGGCCCATTATACTGTATGAAGGACTATGTGGTGCACATTATATTGTATGGAAGACTATGTGGTGCCCATAATACTGTATGGAGGACTATGTGGGGCCAATAATACTGTATGGAGGACTATGTGGTGGCCATAATACTGTATGGAGGACTATGTGGGGCCCATTATACTGTATGGAGGAGTATGTGGGGCCCATTATACTGTATGGAGGACTATGTGGGCCCATTATACTGTATGGAGGACTATGTGGGCCCATTATACTGTATGGAGGATTATGTGGGGCCCATAATGCTGTATGGAGACTATGTGGGGACATTATACTGTATGGAGGACTATGTGGGGCCCATAATACTGTATTGAGAACTATGTGGTGCCCATTATTCTGCATGGAGGACTATGTGGGCCCATTATACTGCATGGAGGACTATGTGGGGTCATTATACTGCATGGAGGACTATGTGGGCCCATTATACTGTATGGAGGACTATGTGGGGTCATTATACTGTATGGAAGACTATGTGGGGCCCATAATACTGTATGGAGGACTATGTGGGGCCCATTATACTGTATGGAGGACTATGTGGTGCCCATAATACTGTATGGAGGACTATGTGGGCCCATTATACTATATGGAGGACTGTGTGGGGTCCATTATACTGTATGGAGGACTATGTAGTGCCCATAATACTGTGTGGAGGACTATGTGGAGCCATTATACTGTATGGAGGACTATGTGGGGCCCATTGTACTGTATGGAGGACTATGTGGGGCCCATTATACTGCATGGAGCACTATGTGGGGCACATTATACTGTATGGAGGACTATGTGGGGCCATTATACTGTTTGGAGGACTATGTGGGGCCATTATACTGTATGGAGGACTATGTGGTGCCCATTATTCTGTATGGAGGACTATGTGGGGTCCATTATACTGTATGGAGGACTATGTAGTGCCCATAATACTGTGTGGAGGACTATGTGAAGCCATTATACTGTATGGAGGACTATGTGGGGCCCATTGTACTGTATGGAGGACTATGTGGGGCCCATTATACTGTATGGAGCACTATGTGGGGCCCATTATACTGTATGGAGGACTATGTGGGGCCATTATACTGTATGGAGGACTATGTGGTGCCCATTATTCTGTATGGAGGACTATGTGGGGTCATTATACTGTATGGAGGACTATGTGGTGCCCATAATACTGTATGGAGGACTATTTGGGACCCATTATACTGTATGGAGGATTATGTGAGGCCATTATTTTGCATGGAGGACTATGTCGGGCCATTATACTTTATGGAGGACTATGTGGTGCACATTATACTGTATGGAAGACTATGTGGTGCCCATAATACTGTATGGAGGACTATTTGGGGCCCATAATACTGTATGGAGGACTATGTAGTGCTCATTATACTGTATGGAAGACTGTGTGGGGTCCATTATACTGTATGGAGGACTATGTAGTGCCCATAATACTGTGTGGAGGACTATGTGAAGCCATTATACTGTATGGAGGACTATGTGGGGCCCATTGTACTGTATGGAGGACTATGTGGGGCCCATTATACTGTATGGAGCACTATGTGGGGCCAATTATACTGTATGGAGGACTATGTGGGGCCATTATACTGTATGGAGGACTATGTGGGGCCATTATATTGTATGGAGGACTATGTGGTGCCCATTATTCTGTATGGAGGACTATGTGGGGTCCATTATACTGTATGGAGGACTATGTAGTGCCCATAATACTGTGTGGAGGACTATGTGGAGCCATTATACTGTATGGAGGACTATGTGGGGCCCATTATACTGTATGGAGCACTATGTGGGGCCCATTATACTGTATGGAGGACTATGTGGTGCCCATTATTCTGTATGGAGGACTATGTGGGGTCATTATACTGTATGGAGGACTATGTGGGGTCATTATACTGTATGCAGGACTATGTGGGGCACATTATACTGTATGGAGGACTACGTGGGGCCATTATATTGTATGGAGGACTATGTGGGGCCATTATACTGTATGGAGGACTATGTGGTGCCCATTATTCTGTATGGAGGACTATGTGGGGTCATTATACTGTATGCAGGACTATGTGGGGCACATTATAATGTATGGAGGGCTATGTGGGGCCCATTATACTGCATGGAAGACTATGTGGGGCACATTATACTGTACAGAGGACTATGTGGGGCCATTATACTGTATGGAGGACTATGTGGGGTCATTATACTGTATGGAGGACTATGTGGGGCCATTATACTGTACGGAGGACTATGTGGGGCCCATTATACTGTATGGAGGATTATGTGGGGTCCATTATACTGTATGGAGGACTATGTGGGGCCATTATACTGTATGCAGGACTATGTGGGGCCCATTATACTGTATGGAGGATTATGTGGGGTCCATTATTCTGTATGGAGGACTATGTGGGGCCCATTATACCGTATGGAGGACTATGTGGTGCCCATTATACTGTATGGAGGACTATGTGGGGCCCATTATACTGTATGGAGGACTATGTGGGGTCATTTTACTGTATGGAGGACTATGTGGGGCACATTATACTGTATGGAGGACTATGTGGGGCCCATTATACTTTATGGAGGACTATGTGGGGCCCATTATACTGTATAGAGGACTTTGTGGGGCCCATTATACTGTATGGAGGACTATGTGGGGCCATTATACTGTATGGAGGACTATATGGGGCCCATTATACTGTATGGAGGACTATGTGGGGCCATTATACTGTATGGAGGACTATGTGGGGCCCATTATACTGTATGGAGGACTATGTGGTGTCATTATACTGTATGGAGGACTATGTGGGGCCATTATACTGTATGGAGGACTATGTGGTGTCATTATACTGTATGGAGGACTATGTGGTGTCATTATACTGTATGGAGGACTATGTGGTGTCATTATACTGTATGGAGGACTATGTGGGACCATTATACTGTATGGAGGACTATGTGGGGCCCATTATACTGTATAGAGGACTTTGTGGGGCCCATTATACTGTATGGAGGACTATGTGGGGCCATTATACTGTATGGAGGACTATGTGGGGCCCATTATACTGTATGGAGGACTATGTGGGGCCATTATACTGTATGGAGGACTATGTGGTGTCATTATACTGTCTGGAGGACTATACTGTCCGGTCTGCACTGTGCGCTGTGAGGATTCGCCGGTTTCTGAGCTCTTGTGGAATTTACAATAGATATCACTCATGTAATGTAAGAAGTGAAATCTTTGGCCTTGTACTCTCTATATATATATTTCTCTGCAGTATCTTTGCAGCATGAATTGTGGTATGTGTTAAAGTGGCCCACGAAAACCTTGAGCCAGTCCTGCACTGGGGGGTGAGAGATCGGAGGTTATACACTGCGGAGTGAGGGGCTGGAGGTTATACATCGGGGGGCAAGGGGGTGGAGGTTATACACTGGGGGTGAGGGGCTGGAGGTTATACACCAGGGGGTGAGGGGCTGGAGGTTATACACCAGGGGGTGAGGGGCTGGAGGTTATACACGGGGGGTGAGGAGCTGGAGGTTATACACGGGGGACGAGGGGCTGGAGGTTATACACTGGGGGGCAAGGGGGTGGAGGTTATACACTGGGGGCAAGGGGCTGGACGTTATACACTGGGGGGCAAGGGGGTGGAGGTTATACACTGGGGGCAAGGGGCTGGACGTTATACATCGGGGGGCAAGGGGGTGGAGGTTATACACTGGGGGTGAGGGGCTGGAGGTTATACACCAGGGGGTGAGGGGCTGGAGGTTATACACCAGGGGGTGAGGGGCTGGAGGTTATACACGGGGGGTGAGGAGCTGGAGGTTATACACCAGGGGGTGAGGGGCTGGAGGTTATACACCAGGGGGTGAGGGGCTGGAGGTTATACACGGGGGGTGAGGAGCTGGAGGTTATACACGGGGGACGAGGGGCTGGAGGTTATACACTGGGGGGCAAGGGGGTGGAGGTTATACACTGGGGGCAAGGGGCTGGACGTTATACATCGGGGGGCAAGGGGCTGGACGTTATACGTCGGGGGGTGAGGGGCTGGAGGTTATACACCAGGGGGTGAGGGGCTGGAGGTTATACACCAGGGGGTGAGGGGCTGGAGGTTATACACCAGGGGCTGGAGGTTATACACGGGGGGTAAGGAGCTGGAGGTTATACACGGGGGGCGAGGGGCTGGAGGTTATACACCGGGGGCGAGGGGTTGGAGGTTATACATCGGGGGCGAGGGGCTGGAGGTTATACACCGGGGGCGAGGGGTTGGAGGTTATACACGGGGGGTGAGGAGCTGGAGGTTATACACCGGGGGCGAGGGGTTGGAGGTTATACATCGGGGGCGGGGTGGGGTGGGGGGCGAGAGGCCGGAGGTTATACACTGGGGGTGAGGAGCTGGAGGTTATACATCGAGGGGCAAGGGGGTGGAGGTTATACACTGGGGGTGAGGAGCTGGAGGTTATACATCAGGGGTGAGGGGTTGGAGGTTATACATCGGGGGTGGGGGGGGGCGAGAGGCTGGAGGTTATATACGGGGGGGGTGAGGGGCTGGAGGTTATACACCAGAGGGCGAGGGGGTGGAGGTTATACATCGGGGGGCGAGGGGCTGGAGGTTATACATCGGGGGTGACGGGTTGGAGGTTATAAACTGGGGGTGAGGGGCTGGAGGTTATACACAGGGGGTGAGGGGCTGGAGGTTATACACTGGGGGTGAGGGGCTAGAGGTTATACACCGGGGGCGAGGGGTTGGACGTTATACATCGGGGGCAGGGTGGGGTGGGGGGCGAGAGGCCGGAGGTTATATACTGGGGGTGAGGGGCAGGAGATTATACAACGGGGGCGAGGGGGTGGAGGTTATACACTGGAGGCGAGGGGCTGGAGGTTATACATCGGGGGGCGAGGGGTTGGAGGTTATACATCGGGGGGTGAGGGGCTGGAGGTTATACACTGGGGGTGAGGGGCTGGAGGTTATATAGAGGGGTGAGGGTCTGGAGGTTATACACTGGGGGCGAGGGGCTGGAGGTTATACACTGGGGGCGAGGGGCTGGAGGTTATACACTGGGGGTGAGGGGCTGGAGGTTATACACTGGGGGCGAGGGGCTGGAGGTTATACACTGGGGGTGAGGCGTTGGAGGTTATACACTGGGGGCGAGGGGCTGGATGTTATACACGAGGGTGGGGGGTTGGAGGTTATACACTGGGGGTGAGGGGTTGGAGGTTATACACTGGGGGCGAGGGGCTGGAGGTTATACATCGGGGGGTGGGGGGTTGGAGGTTATACACTGGGGGTGAGGGGTTGGAGGTTATACACAGGGGGCGAGGGGCTGGAGGTTATACACAGGGGGCGAGGGGCTGGAGGTTATACATCAGGGGTGAGGGGTTGGAGGTTATACACTGGGCGCGAGGGGCTGGACGTTATACACTGGGGGGTGAGGGGCTGGAGGTTATACATCGGGGGGTGAGGGGCTGGAGGTTATACACTGGGGGTGAGGGGCTGGAGGTTATACACAGGGGTGAGGGGCTGGAGGTTATACACTGGGGGTGAGGGGTCGGAAGTTATACACTGGGGGTGAGGAGCTGGAGGTTATACATCGGGGGGGTGAGAGGCTGGAGGTTATACATCAGGGGTGAGGGGTTGGAGGTTATACACTGGGCGCGAGGGGCTGGACGTTATACACTGGGGGGTGAGGGGCTGGAGGTTATACATCGGGGGGTGAGGGGCTGGAGGTTATACACTGGGGGCGAGGGGCTGGAGGTTATACACAGGGGTGAGGGGCTGGAGGTTATACACTGGGGGTGAGGGGTCGGAAGTTATACACTGGGGGTGAGGAGCTGGAGGTTATACATCGGGGGGGTGAGAGGCTGGAGGTTATATACGGGGGGTGAGGGGCAGGAGGTGATACAACGGGGGCGAGGGGGTGGAGGTTATACATCGGGGGGCGAGGGGCTGGAGGTTATACATCGGGGGTGAGGGGTTGGAGGTTATAAACTGGGGGTGACGGGCTGGAGGTTATACACAGGGGGTGAGGGGCTGGAGGTTATACACTGGGGGTGAGGGGCTAGAGGTTATACACAGGGGGGGAGGGGTTGGAGGTTATACATCGGGGGCGGGGTGGGGTGGGGGGCGAGAGTCCGGAGGTTATATACTGGGGGTGAGGGGCAGGAGGTTATACAATGGGGGCGAGGGGGTGGAGGTTATACACTGGGGGCGAGGGGCTGGAGGTTATACATCGGGGGGGCGAGGGGCTGGAGGTTATACACTGGGGGCGAGGGGCTGGAGGTTATACACTGGAGGTGAGGGGCTGGAGGTTATATACTGGGGGTGAGGGGCTGGAGGTTATACACTGGGGGTGAGCGGTTGGAGGTTATACACTGGGGGTGAGGGGTTGGAGGTTATACACTGGGGGTGAGGGGTCGGAGGTTATATAGAGGGGTCAGGGGCTGGAGGTTATACACTGGGGGTGAGGGGCTGGAGGTTATACACAGGGGTGAGGGGCTGGAGGTTATACACCAGGAGGTGAGGGGCTGGAGGATATACATGGGGGGCTAGGGGCTGGAGGATATACACGGGGGGTGAGGGGCTAGAGGTTATACACTGGGGGCGAGGGGCTGGAGGTTATACATCAGGGGTGAGGGGTTGGAGGTTATACACTGGGGGGTGAGGGGCTGGAGGTTATACATCGGGGGGTGAGGGGCTGGAGGTTATACACTGGGGGCGAGGGGCTGGAGGTTATACACAGGGGTGAGGGGCTGGAGGTTATACACTGGGGGTGAGGGGTCGGAAGTAATACACTGGGGGTGAGGAGCTGGAGGTTATACATCGGGGGGGGGCGAGAGGCTGGAAGTTATATACGGGGGGGTGAGGGGCAGGAGGTTATACACTGGGGGCTAGGGGCTGGAGGCTATACATCGGGGGGCGAGGGGCTGGAGGTTATACACAGGGGTGAGGGGCTGGAGGTTATACACTGGGGGTGAGGGGTCGGAAGTTATACACTGGGGGTGAGGAGCTGGAGGTTATACATCGGGGGGGGTGAGAGGCTGGACGTTATACACTGGGGGGTGAGGGGCTGGAGGTTATACATCGGGGGGTGAGGGGCTGGAGGTTATATACTGGGGGCGAGGGGCTGGAGGTTATACACAGGGGTGAGGGGCTGGAGGTTATACACTGGGTGTGAGGGGTCGGAAGTTATACACTGGGGGTGAGGAGCTGGAGGTTATACATGGGGGGGGGGTGAGAGGCTGGAGGTTATATACGGAGGGTGAGGGGCAGGAGGTGATACAACGGGGGTGAGGGGCTGGAGGTTATACATCGGGGGGCGAGGGGCTGGAGGTTATACATCGGGGGTGAGGGGTTGGAGGTTATAAACTGGGGGTGACGGGCTGGAGGTTATACACAGGGGGTGAGGGGCTGGAGGTTATACACTGGGGGTGAGGGGCTAGAGGTTATACACCGAGGGGGAGGGGTTGGAGGTTATACATCGGGGGCGGGGTGGGGGGCGAGAGTCCGGAGGTTATATACTGGGGGTGAGGGGCAGGAGGTTATACAATGGGGGCGAGGGGGTGGAGGTTATACACTGGGGGCGAGGGGCTGGTGGTTATACATCGGGGGGCGAGGGGCTGGAGGTTATACACTGGGGGCGAGGGGCTGGAGGTTATACACTGGAGGTGAGGGGCTGGAGGTTATATACTGGGGGTGAGGGGCTGGAGGTTATACACTGGGGGTGAGCGGTTGGAGGTTATACACTGGGGGTGAGGGGTCGGAGGTTATACACTGGGGGCGAGGGGCTGGAGGTTATACACTGGGGGTGAGGAGCTGGAGGTTATATAGAGGGGTCAGGGGCTGGAGGTTATACACTGGGGGTGAGGGGCTGGAGGTTATACACAGGGGTGAGGGGCTGGAGGTTATACACCAGGAGGTGAGGGGCTGGAGGATATACATGGGGGGCTAGGGGCTGGAGGTTATACACTGGGGGCGAGGGGCTGGAGGTTATACATCAGGGGTGAGGGGTTGGAGGTTATACACTGGGGGGTGAGGGGCTGGAGGTTATACATCGGGGGGTGAGGGGCTGGAGGTTATACACTGGGGGCGAGGGGCTGGAGGTTATACACAGGGGTGAGGGGCTGGAGGTTATACACTGGGGGTGAGGGGTCGGAAGTTATACACTGGGGGTGAAGAGCTGGAGGTTATACATCGGGGGGGCGAGAGGCTGGAAGTTATATACGGGGGGGTGAGGGGCAGGAGGTTATACAATGGGGGCGAGGGGGTGGAGGTTATACACTGGGGGCGAGGGGCTGGAGGTTATACATCGGGGGGCGAGGGGCTGGAGGTTATACATCGGGGGGCGAGGGGCTGGAGGTTATACACTGGGGGCGAGGAGCTGGAGGTTATACACTGGAGGTGAGGGGCTGGAGGTTATATACTGGGGGTGAGGGGCTGGAGGTTATACACTGGGGGTGAGCGGTTGGAGGTTATACACTGGGGGTGAGGGGTCGGAGGTTATACACTGGGGGCGAGGGGCTGGAGGTTATACACTGGGGGTGAGGAGCTGGAGGTTATATAGAGGGGTGAGGGGCTGGAGGTTATACACTGGGGGTGAGGGGCTGGAGGTTATACACAGGGGTGAGGGGCTGGAGGTTATACACCAGGAGGTGAGGGGCTGGAGGTTATACACCAGGAGGTGAGGGGCTGGAGGATATACATGGGGGGCGAGGGGCTGGAGGATATACACGGGGGGTGAGGGGCTGGAGGTTATACACCAGGGGGTGAGGGGCTGGAGGTTATACATGGGGGGTGAGGGGCTGGAGGTTATACATTGGGAAGTGAGGGGTAGTAAGACTGAAAGAGACACCTCTGAATTCAGTGATTAGGACTTGAGCCCCAGGACTTTCCTCGTACAACGCATCATCTCGGACCCCGCAGCAATGAGTGTGAAGTCTTCCTCTACATACAGGCAGCGTCTCACTTGCCCTTCTCACTTCCCGGGTCCCTGACAGACGTCCTATATGGAGCTTCTAATCCTACAAATAGGAGACCCTCTTACAATCAGTACATTAGGGGGTTGCCCAATATGCTGAAGTTCGGAGTCCTCCCCGCATTAGTGTCCGGTCCAGCGGCTTTTCTCTGTGGTGGGTTATATAAAGCAGCACAGGTGCTGAAGGTCTCGCTGACCCGCTGACCTGGCACTGGATATCGGGCAGTGATGAGCCAGGGCACCTAACGCTGACATAGGGCATCGCTGGGACATTTTCTAAGCACCTTTCATTTGTGATTCATGGAAATCCTACACCGCTCTTCATGGCCGACCTCCCCGAAATGTCACCTTTAACCCCTGAGGCAGTAAATTTTTTCCCAGAACAAGGAGGGTGATAGGGTGCTGGGGCAACAACCGATAAAACATAAGACGTGTGAGACGACACCCTATTCCAAACCATCAAGAAGTTGTAAGAGATAGACATACTGCCCATCTTCCCCCTTCAACACGCGGATATAGCTGTAGACATAACTCGATGTGTAATGTGTATTGTAACGTGTTATTAGTGACAGTGTAGTAGTTTGACTGACAGTAGGGAGAGTTAGGGTTATTGATTGGGACTAGCCCAGAGTGGGAGGGGATAAGGTGAAGGGACCTAGACAGTGTCCTGTCAGGAAGTCAGTTAAGGCCTAGCATGCAGCAGACCTAAGGTCTGACTAGAGAGCAGTGCTACATAACGTGGGTGTCCCCGATGTGAGTGGAGACCGAGACAGTGGATAGCGAGATCCGGAGTAAAGAATGGAGAAGTGACAGAAGGACAGTGATGCTCTGAGGACCAGTCCTAGGACACCTAGCAATACGGCCCCGAGGTTATAACTCAGAAAGGTAATGGGCCAGGACGGAACAGAGACCGTGAGCCGAAGACAGTGCCCCGGGAGAGAGTTCCAAGGCATCAGCAAGCAGAAAAGTTAAGTATCGGTCGTTTTGGCAAACTAGTTCCCATAGGAGGAAAGAGGATGCATTACCGCGGGTTGAAAATAGGATTTTCACTTACTTACTCGACCATGGGGGACGCTCAAAATTCTTACATGAGGATTATACAGCGAGCGACTGTAGTATTGGTGAAGGAAGTAGTTTCCCTCTGGCACTAAAAAAAGGTTAAAAAGCATGTTCCCAAAAGTTTGACCTCTCTGGGCTGCAGTTAGGTCCAGTTAAGGGGTTAGCTGTGATAATCCAGCCCAGTAGAGGGAGGGGGGACCTAGTGCTGTGGTTGAGTACAAAAAGTGAATAGTTCAGTAGTGTATAGTACCTCAGAGGATTGACAGGCTCTATTTCTAGCTGCTAGGGTAGACGTGGGCCTAGTATCCCAGACAGTAGATCATCGAACAGGAGAATCCCTCCACAAGATGCCCCTTAGCTGGCCTGGGAACCTCGAGAGAGTTATCGGGGGCCTAGGGGCATATACTGTCTGCAGGACTGCAGAAGGAGTTAGGACTCAAGGCTAGTATGTGGAGAGAGCTAAGATCCGGATATACTGTCACTGGTGAGGAAGATTCTCTAGGGCTAGAGAACAGAGCAACAGAGATGCTTCACCTAAATTGGGAACCAGGGCTGAAGTTGTATTAAGTAGGTGTGAGAAAGATGACAACCCGTGGGCCTTATCCATTATATCTACCTGTAAATATTGTAAATGCTCCCAGTTACCCAGTAAGTCCCAACTATTGTTATGAACTTTGTGTCCTCTGAATTCATTGCTGCCCTGGTTCCAGAAGAGAAATCCCTGGAGACAGAAGAGCCCGGCTGTTCAGAAGTAAGTGGAATACACCACATACACTACAGCACATCAGAGAGAGGACACATTTTATCAGTAGGGTACCAGAGCGAGCATAGGCCACAGCTCGCCCACGACTACCCTGTTGGGGCACCTTACACGACCATGACACGTAATGTCTGAGGAGAAAGGAAGCAACGATACAAACCACTTTTGAGTTGCCGCCTGCACCTCAGGACCACAACCCGAACCACGGGACCACAACCCGCATCTCGAAACCACAACCCGCGCTTCAAGATTCCAACCCATATCTCGAGACCAAAACCCGCACCTTGAGAGCCCAACCTGCACCTCGAGATGACAACCTATACCACCACAAGACCTTGCGACCAGAACCTGTACCTCAAGACCACAATCCGCACCTTGAGACCATATCCCAAACCCCGGGACCGCAACCCAAATCTTGGGACCACCACCTGTACCTCAAGACCACAACCTAACCCCAAACCTCGAGAAAATATAAACCTCAGGACCACAACTAGGAACTACAACCTGCACCTTGAGACTAAAATCCACATCTTGAGAGCATAACCTGCACGTCGGGACCACAACTCACACCTTGAAACCCCAACCCAAAGCTCTGGATCACAACCTACACCTTGGTACAACACAAACCTCGGGACCCCCGCTCGCACTTTGTTAACACCACCGCACCTCGGGACCACAACCTAAAACTTGGGACCACCACCTGCAACTCAAGATCACCAGCTAAACCTGGGTTTGTTAGTAATATATGCAGTCTGCACAATCCTCTGTGAGGTGGGCACTCCAGAGTCACCGCTCTCACTCCGGCCACATGGTCAGGACGCCAGGTATCAGCCCAGGTACCTTGTATCCGGCTGGAGCTCAGGTGATTTAGCTCATACACTATTGTCTAGACTGGAAGCAATTGTGACAAACCCCCAGCTATGAGAAAAATCAGGCCTGTTAGTTTTCTCATCATCTGCTCATGAACAAAGCTGTTCCTATTCACTGGCAACAAGCAAAGATTTAAAAAATTCAGTGGAATTAAAATTTAAAATACTAGAAAGTAGCAGATCAGGCCGAAAACTGCACAGCAGCGCTATATAGACCTTCACGGACCACCTGCCTGCTCATTACTGGGGGCACAGCAGGCGATGGGGAGAGTTCAGCTCCTCCATAAAGCGGCACCTCTGGGGTGTTAATGAGTGAGGAGTCTCCGGGATCTGACACTATGCCGTGTCCCCCGGGACTGGGAGGAGATTTGCATCTTAGGGGAAATATTATATTATTCGCTGGGTCTATATTTACAGTCCTCACATCTGAGATCTGTTACATAGAGCGGCAGTGACCGGCAGCTGCAGATTCCAGGACCGTCACAGCGTTCACTGCCTGCAGACGTCCCCTTATCTGACCCCTAACCACCACCTCCCCGGACTTCACTGCCATGTTTGACCTTCAGAATATTATGTGGATGGAGCAGGGTGTACATATATATATAACTGATCCTGAGCTACACATTGTATTCTACTCCAGAGCTGCACTCACTATTCTGCTGGTGCAGTCACTGTGTACATACATTACATTACTGATCCTGAGTTACCTCCTGTATTATACTCCAGAGCTGCACTCACTATTCTGCTGGTACAGTCACTGTATACATACATTACATTACTGATACTGAGTTACATCCTGTATTATACTCCAGAGCGGCACTCACTATTCTGCTGGTGCAGTCACTGTGTACATACATTACATTACTGATCCTGAGATACATCCTGTATTATACTCCAGAGCTGCACTCACTATTCTGCTGGTGCAGTCACTGTGTACATACATTACATTACTAATCCTGAGTTACCTCCTGTATTATACTCCAGAGCTGCACTCACTATTCTGCTGGTACAGTCACTGTATACATACATTACATTACTGATCCTGAGTTACATCCTGTATTATACTCCAGAGCGGCACTCACTATTCTGCTGGTGCAGTCACTGTGTACATACATTACATTACTGATCCTGAGTTACATCCTGTATTATACTCCAGAGCTGCACTCACTATTCTGCTGGTGCAGTCACTGTGTACATACATTACATTACTGATCCTGAGTTACATCCTGTATTATACTCCAGAGCTGCACTCACTATTCTGCTGCTGCAGTCACTGTGTACATACATTACATTACTGATCCTGAGTTACCTCCTGTATTATACTCCAGAGCGGCACTCACTATTCTGCTGGTGCAGTCACTGTGTACATACATTACATTACTGATCCTGAGTTACCTCCTGTATTATACTCCAGAGCTGCACTCACTATTCTGCTGGTGCAGTCACTGTGTACATACATTACATTACTGATCCTGAGTTACATCCTGTATTATACTCCAGAGCTGCACTCACTATTCTGCTGGTGCAGTCACTGTGTACATACATTACATTACTGATCCTGAGTTACATCCTGTATTATCCTCCAGAGCTGCACTCACTATTCTGCTGGTGCAGTCACTGTGTACATACATTACATTACTGATCCTGAGTTATATCCTGTATTATACTCCAGAGCTGCACTCACTATTCTGCTGGTGCAGTCACTGTGTACATACATTACATTACTGATCCTGAGTTACCTCCTGTATTATACTCCAGAGCTGCACTCACTATTCTGCTGGTGCAGTCACTGTGTACATACATTACTGATCCTGAGTTACATCCTGTATTATACTCCAGAGCTGCACTCACTATTCTGCTGGTGCAGTCACTGTGTACATACATTACATTACTGATCCTGAGTTACATCCTGTATTATACTCCAGAGCTGCACTCATTATTCTGCTGGTGGAGTCACTGTGTACATACATTACATTACTGATCCTGAGTTACATCCTGTATTATACTCCAGAGCTGCACTCACTATTCTGCTGGTGTAGTCACTGTGTACATACATTACATTACTGATCCTGAGTTACCTCCTGTATTATACTCCAGAGCTGCACTCACTATTCTGCTGGTGCAGTCACTGTGTACATACATTACATTACTCATCCTGAGTTACCTCCTGTATTATACTCCAGAGCTGCACTCACTATTCTGCTGGTGCAGTCACTGTGTACATACATTACATTACTGATCCTGAGTTACATCCTGTATTATACTCCAGAGCTGCACTCACTATTCTGCTGGTGCAGTCACTGTGTACGTACATTACATTACTGATCCTGAGTTACATCCTGTATTATACTCCAGAGCTGCACTCACTATTCTGCAGGTGCAGTCGCTGTGTACATACATTACATTACTGATCCTGAGTTACCTCCTGTATTATACTCCAGAGCTGCACTCACTATTCTGCTGGTGCAGTCACTGTGTACATACATTACTGATCCTGAGTTACATCCTGTATTATACTCCAGAGCTGCACTCACTATTCTGCTGGTGCAGTCACTGTGTACATACATTACATTACTGATCCTGAGTTACATCCTGTATTATACTCCAGAGCTGCACTCATTATTCTGCTGGTGGAGTCACTGTGTACATACATTACATTACTGATCCTGAGTTACATCCTGTATTATACTCCAGAGCTGCACTCACTATTCTGCTGGTGTAGTCACTGTGTACATACATTACATTACTGATCCTGAGTTACATCCTGTATTATACCCCAGAGCTGCACTCACTATTCTGCTGGTGCAGTCACTGTGTACATACATTACATTACTGATCCTGAGTTACATCCTGTATTATCCTCCAGAGCTGCACTCACTATTCTGCTGGTGCAGTCACTGTGTACATACATTACATTACTCATCCTGAGTTACCTCCTGTATTATACTCCAGAGCTGCACTCACTATTCTGCTGGTGCAGTCACTGTGTACATACATTACATTACTGATCCTGAGTTACATCCTGTATTATACTCCAGAGCTGCACTCACTATTCTGCTGGTGCAGTCACTGTGTACGTACATTACATTACTGATCCTGAGTTACATCCTGTATTATACTCCAGAGCTGCACTCGCTGTTAGAACCCTCCTGTTAGTTTTTTCTATCTTGTGGTTTGCGGTCACGTGACCATCTGCCTTTATATTCCAGCTCCGCCCTTTTGGCTGTGCTGGACTTCAGTGTTGTTTGACTGTCTCTCTAGCCAGGTGCTTCGGTGCCTTTCTCTGTCAGTTTGCTTGGTCCTCTGGGACCTCTAGTACTTTTTGTCAGTTTGTCTTTTGTGCTCTATAACAATTTCTGTTTAGGAGGTGTCCCATTTTTTTGTTCCAGTCCTTAGTTCTTGTAGGGACCCCTCCCTTAACTCTATAGGTCTTCGTTCAGACTAGCCGAGGACTAAGGCGGGCCTGTTCACTAGGAGCAGGCAGCCTGCTACATCGTAGGGATTCAGCTTAGTCTTACTGTAGGGACAGCTTTCCCCTTTCGTTCCTTAGTTCATGTTGCAGATCATAACAGTAAGTCCAGCCAAAACAAAAAAACTAAAAGGAAAGAAATTCGGGGATCAGTATGGTTTCCATCCAGGATTTGGCTCAACGCTTGCAGGGACTGTCTCTGGAGGTGGCCGAGCTTCAGCAACACGTGAGTAGCTGGTCCAGAGTGCATTTTGTTGAACCCAAGGTAGGACTGCCTGATGTTTTTTATGGTAAACAGCACGATTTTTTTTTCTTTAAAAATGCTTGTTTGTTATATTTTCGTTTGAGACCAAGATCCTCTGGGAATGAATCACAGCGCATTGGGTTTATTATGTCACTTTTGCGCAAAGAACCACAGGGGTGGGCCTTTTCTCTCCAGCCTAATGATCCGTGTTTAAGATCTGTAGAAGAATTTATTTCTGCTATGGGGCTATTATATGACGATCCTGATCGAATCTCATCTGCTGAATCAGAAATTAGACGTGTGAATCAGGGGTCAGGTGATGTTGAAAATTATTGCACACACTTCAGGAGATGGACCTCAGAAGTTCAGTGGAATGATTCGGCACTGAGATGTTTATTTCTTGCTGGTCTGAGTGAAAGGGTTAAGGATTTGCTAATTGCATTCCCTGCACCTGAGACTCTGCAGGATGCTATGCAGTTAGCTGTTCGTGTGGACAGGAGACTGAGGTCCAGGGTGAATGATGTAAAAACTCCTGTAACTTCAGGTCCTAGTTCCCAGAAAATCTCCTCTGACAGCGGAGAACCAATGGAGGTTTGGGCGATGTCACTCCGCTCTCAGGAAAGAGACCGGAGGTTCGCCGAAGGTTTGTGTCTTTATTGTGGTAAAGCTGACCATTTGATTAAGTATTGTGAGCGTCCTTTAAGTATAGAAATAAATAAGGTCAGTTACGCCCGTATAGCTTGTTTACGCTCTGCAGGAGTATTTCTTTCTGGGAGTACTACTCTGCAGAAAATTTGATTGAATTTCAGGTATTTGTGGATTGTGGTTCAACACTTAATGTGATTGATAAAGGGTTTTTGGAAAACCTTAAATTGAAATCCAATCCTTTGTCATCTCCTATTTCTGTGATTGCAATTGATAACACTCCTTTGAAATGTATTACTCACAAGGTTGCTGCATTTCCCCTCACTATCAATGGCATTCACCAAGAAAATTTTGACTTGGTTGTATTAGATAATTTACCCTCTCCAGTTGTTTTAGGTTTGCCTTGGTTAAAACTGCACAATCTTTTATTGGACTGGTCTACTAATGAGATTAAGTCTTGGAGTCCGAAGTGCTATGATAAATGTTGCAATGGTTGCATTGCGGCGGTGGATAAAGGGGAATTACCTGTACCTATTCAGGATTTTTGGAGGGTTTTTACGGAGGAGGAGTCGCAAGTTTTACCTCCTCATAGGGATTATGATTGCACCATTGAGTTTGTCCCTGGAGCTACTCTTCCCAAGAGTCGCTTATTTAATCTGACTATCCCTGAGAGAAAGGCCTTGGAGGAAAACATACAGACGAGCCTGGCTGCTGGTCACATTAGACCTTCTAAGTCGCCTGTGGTCGTTGGATTTTTCTTTGTTAAAAAAAAAGGACGGGGGTTTACGTCCATGTCTGGATTTTCGTGAAATTAATAAGATTACTGTACGCAATTCCTACCCACTGCCGTTAATTCCTGACTTGTTTAGCCAGTTAGTGGGGGCCAAGTGGTTCTCTAAGATTGATCTCCGGGGGGCATACAATTTGTTACGTCTGAAGGAGGGTGATGAATGGAAGACTGCTTTTAACACTCCTGTGGGTCATTTTGAGAATCTGGTGATGCCTTTTGGTCTTACCAATGCACCCGTGTTTTTTCAGAACCTTATTAATGACATCCTGAGACCTCTGATTGGTAAGAATGTGGTTGTGTATTTGGATGACATTCTGATTTATTCACCAGATCTGGAATCTCATTGGCGGAGCGTACGTGAGGTATTACAGTTATTGAGTGACAATTCGCTTTTTGCTAAGCTGGAGAAATGTGAGTTCGTTGTGCAGAGAATTAGTTTTTTGGGCTACATTATCTCCAGCGAGGGCTTTGAGATGGACCCTGTGAAGGTTCAGGCGGTTCAGGAATGGCCTAGGCCTATTGGTTTGAAATCTTGGGTTTTGCCAATTATTACAGGAAATTCATTAAGAATTTTTCTATAATTGTTAAACCTCTAACCGATCTCACCAGGAAAGGTGTGAATACGGCCCAGTGGACTACTGAGGCCATTGAAGCGTTTGTGTATCTCAAAGAGAGGTTCAGTTCTGCCCCTATCCTTATGCAGCCTGATGAGACCAAGCCTTTTTTGGTCGAGGTCGATGCTTCATCGGTGGGGGTCGGAGCAGTTTTGTCTCAGGAGAACAAGGGTGGATTACATCCTTGTGCCTTTTTTTCGAAAAAAAATTCGGAAACCGAACTGAATTATGATGTCGGTAATCGGGAGTTGCTGGCTATTAAACTCACGTTTGAACACTGGCGTCATTTTTTGGAAGGCGCTAGATTTCCTATTCAGGTTTTCACAGATCATAAGAATTTGATCTATCTGGATGCTGCCAAGCGCTTGAATGCCCGTCAGGCTAGGTGGGCACTTTTTTTTTCTCGGTTTCATTTTTCTGTTACCTATATCCCTGGTACCAAGAATGTTAAAGCCGATGCTTTATCTCGCAGCTTCTCTCCTACGGTCGGTGCCGAGGAGGAGGAGAGCATTTTACAGAAAGGAGTTGTGGTGGCGGCATTGGACTCCGTTTTGGAGAATGGGATTCTGAAAGCTCAAGATGATGCCCCATCTAACACTCCCCATGGGAGGTTGTTTGTGCCTAGGACCTTTAGGAGAGATTTGTTTGTGGAGTGTCATGAGTCTCGGTTGGCAGGTCATCCAGAAATTTCGGAGACTAAAAGACTGATCAGTCGCAGTTTTTGGTGGCCTGGATGGCAGAAGGAAGTCATCAAGTGGGTGCGTCAGTGTACTGTGTGTGCTAGGTCAAAAGCTTCACATACCCCTGCAGCGGGGTTGCTTTGCCCTCTGGACGTTCCTAGTGCGCCTTGGACGCATCTCACTATGGATTTTATTACTGATCTTCCTGTGTCCGAGGGTTTTACTGTCATCTGGGTGGCCGTGGACCGTTTTAGTAAGATGTGTCATTTGGTTCCATTCGTTAAGTTGCCCTGCGCCAAGACACTCGCTAAGGCGTTTGTTAAGGAAATTGTCAGGCTCCATGGCGTTCCCACGGATATTGTTTCTGATAGAGGACCTCAGTTTGTGGCTCGCTTTTGGCGTGCTTTTTGTGACAGGTTGGGAGTCCCTTTGTCATTTTCATCTGGGTATCATCCTGAGTCTAATGGACAGACAGAAAGAAAGAACCAGGATGTTGAGCAGTTCTTGCGTTGTTTTGTGGCGGACAATCAAGAGGGGTGGTCTGAGTTTCTGCCTCTCGCAGAATTTGCTTTTAACAATCATACATCCTCCTCTGCTTGGTGTTCTCCATTTTTTTGTTGTACTGGGAGACATCCGTCGTTTAGTTCGTTCTCCAAATTGGGGTCGGCGGTGCCGGAGGAGGATAATTTTTCCGGTGATTTGGAGAGAGTTTGGACTAATGTTAGCCTCTTGAAGGTTACAACGTACAAGAAGTCCAAGAAGTATTTTGACAGGAAACGTAAGGAGGTTTTGTTTACTGTGGGTGACATGGTTTGGTTGTCCTCAAAGAACCTGCGGTTGAGGATTCCCTCTAAAAAACTGGGTCCTAAGTTTGTGGGTCCATTTATGGTGCTTCAGGTTGTTAACCCGTCTGCGGTTAGGTTGGAGGTCCCCACCTCCTGGAAGATTAATCCTGTGTTTCATGTTTCCTTGTTGAAAAAGGCTGATGTATCTGATAGGGACGCCACTGTCACAGTTCCTCCTGTGGTGGAAGACGGTGAATATGAAATTTCTCGTATCTTGAATTCTAGATGGCATAAAGGGAGATTACAGTATATTGTCTTCTGGAATTGTTTCGGTCCCGAAGATAACTCCTGGGTAAGGACGGATGATGTCTCTGCTCCTAGGCTTGTTAAAGCTTTCCACAGGAGGTTTCCGGATAGGCCTGGGCCTGGAGGATCCGGAGGATCCTCATAAAAGAGGGGGTACTGTTAGAACCCTCCTGTTTGTTTTTTCCATCTTGTGTTTTGCAGTCACGTGACCATCTGCCTTTATATTCCAGCTCCGCCCTTTTGGCTGTGCTGGACTTCAGTGTTTGACTGTTTCTCTAGCCAGGTGCTTCTGTGCCTTTCTCTGTCAGTTTGCTTGGTCCTCTTGGACCTCTAGTACTTTTTGTCAGTTTGTCTTTTGTGTTCTATAACAATTTCTGTTTAGGAGGTGTCCCTTTTTTGTCCCAGTCCTTAGTTCTTTTAGGGACCCCTCCCTTAATTCTATAGGTCTTCGTTCAGACTAGCCGAGGACGAAGGCGGGTCTGTTCACTAGGAACAGGCAGCCGGCTACATCGTAGGGATTCAGCTTAGTCTTACTGTAGGGACAGTTCTCCCCTATCTTTCCTTAGTTCTTGCTGCAGATCATAACATATACATTTACAAGTCAGCATCAACATAATAGTGTATTTCTCTTGGATAAACAAATCTAGTCCGGCTTATTAAGATTATAGGCTGTATTGTCACAGATGCGTTACTCCCTTTAAGAGCAGGGGAGCGAGCGTGCACTAGGCGCGCCACCGCAAGTCATTGCAGCATGCATAGGAGGAGAAGGAGGAGGAGCAAGAGTACACTGCCGCGGCTGTGAGTACATCGGTGTCTCTGCATGAAGAGAGCAGGGGAACCATGCGGGGGCACCGGCAAAGGTGGCTACAAGTATCAAACTTCAGTCTGTAAAATTCATAAAGTTTTGTTTTCTTTTAAAACATAGCAAGCACTACTGCATACACCTTAACATAGGTGTGAGTTGGGGATAAGGGGTATGAGCAAAATACCGAACGCGTTTTGAATGCTAGCTGCGTTCTTAATTCGGCTAGAGAGGTGATCTTGAGCTTCCAACACTGAAACTCACAGGGAGTTTCCACCAAGGGTGAGCTGATATTGCTTTCTTTAAAACAAGTACTAGTTGCCTGATTACCAGTGGGCTTGATATTTAACCCCAGGGCTACAAGGCAAAGCTCTGGAGGTGTTCGCCGCTATCCCCAGAGAACAAGATGGAAACTATGAGGCCATCAAACAAATCCTGATAAGGAAGTATCAGCAGACTACTGAAGTGTACAGAAAAAAGTTCCAGACCCTCCAATGTGAACCTCACGACACATATGGTGATGTGGTGGACAGGCTCAGAACAAACAGTGGGTCCAGGAATTATCGATTACTTTCTTCCAGAATTTGATGGACCTGATGGTGAAGGACCAATTTCTTCATCTTTGCCCTGTGGAGGTGCGACAGTTCGTAATGGACCGGGAGCCAAAGGAGGCCGCCAAGGCCACATAGATTGAAGATACCTGAGGCCAACCATATACCTGATGTGAGGAAGTCAGCCATTGCCAGCTGTAAAGGGGGTAAGCCAACACCCATTGCCCCTGCCAGACGGTCCTTGTAGGGTCCGCCCCATCTTCCAGGATCCGGCCTGCATCTGTCACGGGTGTGTCAGAAGTGACTGACAGTCACCCTGCAGTTGGCTGCAGAAGATCTCTACGTTTGGCATTACAGACATCTTCTCAGAGGCTGGCTGTCTCTAAGACCCAGCTGCTACTTCCCTCTGGCTAATTAGCTCCCTGGCCTGAGTATATAAATACCTGGTGTGTCTGAGAGGGAGGTGTCGGCGATATTCATTACTACTTGTGAGGCTTCAGCAAGAACAGTACTTCGTCCTCTCTGGAGCTTGATGCCGTGTGCGCATTTGTCTGGAGTCGTCTAAAGCTAAGCAATCCCCCCGTTTGTCTACAGAGTTTAGTGGAGATCGACTAGTGCTCATCTCCTCCCTTCCCTAGCCGTACGCCAGGGAAAGTCAGGGCAAGGCACACGAGCAGCGATTGGTGAAGAACCAATATAGGGACAGTAGTTGAGACAGGGTGACACTAGACCAGACTAGAAGGTCTCAACTCCTCCCTTTCCCTAGTGTCTGGGCTCCCTTTCCCTCTTCCCTTTGTGTTGAACTAAGTCTTTCCCACACCCTGCGATACAGCATCTGACTCCCCCCGGTGCTATACCTGCAGCCAAACTGGACACATCAGCATCATCTGCCCGGAAAGGCAGAAGAGGAACCCCACATTCGAGGCCCAGGGGCCTAATGCAGCTGTTCTTTTGTGGGTGGCACAGTTGGGTGGGCCAGTGAAAACTTGCAACTGGTTACTGTGGGCAGCACCGTCACTGTGGGCCTCAAGGACACTGGTGCAGAACAAACCCTCACCCACTCTGAATTTGTGTTCCCTGAAGAACTTATACCTAGGAAGACCCTGACTGTCACCGGGTTTGGGGGGTGTTCGCCGACATTTACCAATAACCCGGGTTTTCCTGGATTTGCGTGCTGGGAGAAGGTTAAGGGAAGTAGGGGGTGTCTGAGAATCTCCCCACAAATGTTTTATTGTGGACCGATGTTGGATGGTTGGTCGAACAATACGTTCCTGAAAACCCTCCCAAATCTGGTACTTCGTGTGTTTCAAATGTCGATAATGTGGATGTTAATGTTATCCATGGTGATAATGTGTATTGTTGCACAGGAGAACTCAGCAATGTCACATTGCGGGGTGATGCTGCTGAGGATCCCCTAAAAGGAGCGAGCACCAGTGCTAAAAGCTATGGGAACAGGCGCGGGGATCATGAAACAGGTGGTCCTGTGCAGCTGACTAGTGTCACGATGGACTGTGACATGGCGGTGGTAGCTGCCCCCTGATTAACATTGCTCCTGAGGTATCAGGGTAGGCGGGGAAAGTTTTATCCCCAGGATGTCATGAAAGTGTGTCCCACAGCCGGTCAGGGTGAGGGAAAAGTGTTACCCACAGCCTGTCCGGAAGGTGGGAAAGTGGTACCCACAGCCTGTCAGGGTGATGGGAGAGCGGTAACCATAACCTGTCAGGGTGATGGGAAAGTATTACCCACAGCTGGTCAGGATGGTGGGAAAGTGTGTCCCACAGCCTGTCAGGGTGAGGGAAAAGTGTTACTCACAGCCTGCCAAGATGGTGGGAAATCAGTACCCACAGCCTGTCAAGGTGATGGGAGAGCAGTACCCACAGCCCGTCAGGATGGTGGGAAAGTGTTGTTATCCCGCAGGAGACAGCCTGTGTAGCCGCTGTCACCCGCAGTCAGAGTGCCCAGAATGCAGGTAAAGCGCTGCCTTCTAGATCCTCCTCATACAGAGGGATAACAGGACCAGTTACTGACCTAGAGCAGGTCCCAGAGGGTTCCTGTGAGGTTGGGGCCTTAACATCGCTTCTGGCTGCCTCCAGCCAGGAGTTTCAGACTGCACTACCCGTAGATGCCAGTCTTGAGGCGCTGAGTGACCTCACGGAGAACCCATCTCCAAGTCCAAAAAGGAGAGGGTGTTGTGGGATTCAGGGAGGTTGTGCCTTGAAATGGGCTTGGGAGACGATCTGTAAATCAGCCCCCCATGCCACTTCTAAAAGGGGGAGGTGTCGTAGGGAAAAATTAAAATCCATAAAGACATCTCCAGAGAGGGGACATATCACCCCCACATTGAACATATGGGATTAATTATAACTGGGGATGTTAGAGCGCTGACACTTCAACCTCCATTGAAGTAAAACCTCCAGCAGTGGCCAGGTAATTACAGCAGGAGATCTGCTCTGAGAAGCAGACACTAAGGCTAGGATTCCTATTTTCAAAGGCACAGAAATACACTTCTGATATAAGAGCTTCAAAAGCACTGGGTGGTCCCAGTCTTTCTGGAACCAGTGGTCAGTGATGAATATTGGGGTTTGTATTGATCCAATATTTATGGGAGATACATTTTCGGGACGAACATAAATTATCCACTCAAATCACAGTAAGGCCATTCTAACCTCTCCAACTTAATATTGGCCAATAGATGATGCTATCCATGCCATGTTTCATCTCTATAGAAAGGTAAAATCGTGATAGGAAACAGGAAGTGAAAATCTACCGCCTGAGACCTCCAGGTGCGATGATATCCTGAAAGTTGGGGATATCATAATCTGCTAAAAGACCTAGCACATCCCACAACCCTAATAAAAATCAGAGTTTGGGTTTCTGTCACTGTTCATTTCTGTAAGACACGGTTCCTTGTGACAGTGTTCCATTTTCTTAACAGCGACGCTTCACTCCATAAAGATAAGACCCTTTCCTGCAACATCAGCTTTAATAATTCTCTTTCGTTATTTATTTTTATTACATTTAATTGCATATACTGTATTGCTTTGTTCCCATTTTGTAACATATTTGTATATTTTTTATAAACACTAACTTTCTGGATTAAATATGTAAAATTTAATAGCTCTGTTAACCGCACACCTGAAGCCATCCGCTACCTGTAACCGGTGTCCAATCGGCCTGTATAAACGACTGGTGGTGGCAGCTCGTGGTTCTTTTTGTTATTGAGGATTGGGCAGTGACCATACCGGGGTATATATATATATATTCCATAAGTTGGAATCAGAGGTGTATATACCTCACGCTCACTGTGAGTTTCCCAATAACCGACCTAGTAGTGGAAGCAGCCGCGGCCTTGTCCATCACTCGTCTGCCAATTGTCCTGATGACTGGAGGCAGCGGAGTTGTGTTCCCCTGACAACTAGTGATAGGGAATGTAGATTGTGAGACCCTTCTGCTATTATTCCTTCCTAGCGCACATTTCCAGCCCTGTCTGATATCCAGTAGCTCTGCTCTCACCGTTTCCACGTTTCCTGCTCCCGAGGTGCTTGCTCTTATTGACTTCATTTACCTTTAAGGCTTTCTTATGGTTTCAGGCTCCTCTGGGGACAATGGGGTTAAAATAAAGTGAAATTAACACAAATAAGCCCCCCCGCGAGCAGCACACGAAGAAGCCCGCACCAGACGCTGCCCCGCTGACCCTGTGAATGTGACTGAGGTTTGGACCCCAGTAAATACCAGGAACATACACCTGCAGGAGCTCGCAGCCTTCATTACCGGGGATGGGAAACAGATGCCACGGAGACACTTAAGAAAAGGAAGATGGAGACCAGGAACAGACGCAAAAACGCCGTAAAACGGAAAAGAAACCTCCATGTCGGCTGAGCTGAAACCTGAGAATGTGCCTGAAAACAAAGCAAAAGCTTCCTGGCCCAGACAGAGGGGCTCCGGCAGCCCCGGCTCCTGGCATTGGTGACTTGTTGAGGTTGACCGCAGGGAGGAAGGTCAGCGTCACCGCGTCTGCGGGGAGATCCTGCCACCTCGCCCCATTAACCCCACCAAGTGATGGCGAAACGATGAGGACAGCAAGAGACTGTGACCAAGACCAAGAGGCAAATGTCCACACCGAACAGCACAACCTGCGGGGGAAATCGCAGGAGACCCCCCGGGGCAGAGTGAATTACATGTAACCTCTGACTCTGCGATGTGTGAACTAGGCCTTAAAAGGCTTTACGTAAACGGGAAAAAAAGTGTCAACTCGGAATAAAAGATAACAGGGGCGCTCTTTCCCTTTCCAACAGACCGCGGCAGAGTCCTTGAAGCCGTCCCTCCACTTTCTGGACTCATTTAGTCAGTTTTATTCGCTGAACGTTTTCTGCCACTTTTTTGCTTTTCCCTCGCCCGCTTTGCTCACCCAGATGTTTCAGACAAATTTATCAAGCTTTAGCATCACTTGGAAAAGTGCTTGTGACAACTTGGTCACACTATATAAATCCATGCAACCGAGAACCAGCAACCGGCATGGGTTTATATAGTGTGACCAAGTTACGATGCTGCAAATGCAGCATCAATAGTAAAAAAACAAAAAAACATTATACTCACCTTCCGATGGCCCCCGGTCTCCTTAGCGATGCGTCCAGTGTCTTCGGCGGCTCCCAGTGCTCTAAAGAGGACCTTCCATGACGTCATTTAGTCATGTGATGGTCACGCGACCATCACCTGACCGCTGACGTCAGCGGGCGCGTGACTGTCACATGACTAAATGACATCACGGAAGGTCCTTGCAGACCACCGCCGGAAGCCAAGGAGACAGCGGCGCCGCTGAGAGGAGACCGGGGGGCACCGGAAAGGGGAGTATAAGGTTTTTTTTTAATTTTAATTCTTTTTTAACTACAGGTACTATGGTACCCGGGTCTGGGTGAGAGTCTCCTCTTCTACCATCCCCACATAGAATCGCATAATATCTGCATGTACAGATGTAGTCATGCGGATATTAAGTGATTCAGTGCAAGTCAATGGCGGCGATTACGCCGTGATACTGCAAAATAATTGGTAGTGCTGGGATTTTTCCGCAATGATAATCCGCAGCGGAAATTTCCGCAGCATGAGCACAGCACATGCGGATTATCATTGGGGGACATGGCAGGCCTTCTACCAAGCGTTTTTTAAGCATTTCTGCGGCGGAATTGCCTAAAAAACGCGTCATGGGCACACAGCCTTATTATGCAGATTGGATGTAAGAGACAGAAAGATGTAATTTTCTGGTTTACCCATAACCTCATGGACAGTTTGTGTCTCGGGGTGCTTGGATCACTGACATCAATCTCGGACCCCTGTGATCATTATTTTCAGGTGAGGCCCAATGGAAAACTCCTTAAGAAGAACGTTCCCCGTTTTTAAGCAGCCGCAGGTCTCCAGCAATATGGGAAAGGAAAGGATCTCTGCTGCTGAAAACTATCACATTGTCCGAGGCATTGCACTAAGTATGAAAATATTAGATACTTCATGTAAAACATAAGTGCGATCATCATACTGTGAAGAGATTGGTGGCCGATACAGGGCACTGACGGGTTGGTGCAGATAAAGGCATAATGAGGAAGGTTTCTGTCAGACAAATTAATTAGATTGAGAGCAGCTGCCAAAATCACATTACAAAGCAGCAGACAGGTATGTGAAGTTACTGGAGCCTCGAGTCCCGAGAACCTCAAGCTGTATAGGATCCTCCAGAGGCCGCAGTTGTGCATAAACCTATGAAGCAGCGCTGACAAGCAGAGATGGCTGCGGAGGCCCCGACATACATGACGACTCGTTGTAAACCAGCCATGGTTACTGATGATGCTGGCAACCCCAGATGGATGGAGAAGTGAATGGTTGATGGATGGCCACCATGTCCCAACTGGGTTGTGATGTCAGCAAGGAGGTGGCGGAGTCATGTTCTGGACCAGAATCATGGGGAGAGCTGGTCGCCCCATTGGGGTCCAAGAAAGTGTGAAAATGACCTCAGCAAAGTATAGAGAGTTTCTGACTGATCACTTTTTTTCCATGGTACAAAAAGAAGAACAGTGAACCGCACCGTCCGTAGAAGAATCCTATCCATGCTGACAATGTCCCATCTCCTGCTGCAGAGACCTACAAGTCATTAGCTGCTATGGGCATAAAAGAGAAGCTCCTGGTGCGGCCACCACCCTCCCCTGACCTCAGCCCTACTGGGAACCTTTGGAGCGTCCTCAGCAGAAGATCTATGAGGGTGGAGGCCGATCATCAGATCAGCAGCTCTGGGGGCGACTGACACCCGGCAAAGAAACTCTCCAAAAACTCCCAAGATCAATGGAGAATTGTGGAGGATCCCAGACGCTCCGATGTTACCTGGACCTCGGCCTGGGAGGAGGTGTCTGATGGAAAAGCTTCTGATGTCAGGAAATAGAACCACTTAAGATCCCACAACTCACCGTCCTCAGATCTTCAGCCCCTGGAAGACGTCTGGACTCTCGTTCTGCAGGAGAAGTTGCTGCTTTCTGACTTTTTTAGTTTTGAAATAAATCCTGTTCTCCTAAAGAGATTTGTCCAATACATTTTTTTTTACTTATTTTACTCACTTATATAGCGCCATTAATTCCACAGCGCTTCACATACAATATCGGCACTGTCCCCATTGGGGCTCAGAATCAACATTCCCTATCAGTCTTTGGAGTGTGGGAGGAAACAGGAGAACCCAGAGGAAACCCACAAAACACGGGGAGAACATACAAACTCCTGGCAGATGACGCCATTGGTGGGATTTGAACCCAGAACCCCAGCGCTGCAAGGCTGCAGTGCTAACCACTGAGCCACCATACAGTGCTAACCACTGAGCCACCATACAGTGCTAACCACTGAGCCACCATACAGTGCTAACCACTGAGCCACCATACAGTGCTAATCACTGAGCCACCATACAGTGCTAACCACTGAGCCACCATACAGTGCTAACCACTGAGCCACCATACAGTGCTAACCACTGAGCCACCATACAGTGCTAACCACTGAGCCACCATACAGTGCTAACCACTGAGCCACCATACAGTGCTAATCACTGAGCCACCATACAGTGCTAACCACTGAGCCACCATACAGTGCTAATCACTGAGCCACCATACAGTTCTAATCACTGAGACACCATACAGTGCTAACCCCTGAGCCACCATACAGTGCTAATCACTGAGCCACCATACAGTACTAATCACTGAGCCACCATACAGTGCTAATCACTGAGCCACCATACAGTGCTAACCTCTCAGCCACCATACAGTGCTAATCACTGAGCCACCATACAGTGCTAATCACTGAGCCACCATACAGTGCTAACTACTGAGCCACCATACAGTGCTAATCACTGAGCCACCATACAGTGCTAACCACTGAGCCACCATACAGTGCTAACCCCTGAGCTACCATACAGTGCTAACCCCTGAGCCACCATACAGTGCTAACCACTGAGCCACCATACAGTGCTAACCACTGAGCCACCATACAGTGCTAATCACTGAGCTACCATACAGTGCTAACCACTGAGCCACCACACAGTGCTAACCACTGAGCCACCATACAGTGCTAACCACTGAGCCACCATACAGTGCTAAC
The DNA here is from genome assembly GCF_046119375.1 of Phyllobates terribilis. Classification (NCBI taxonomy): domain Eukaryota; kingdom Metazoa; phylum Chordata; class Amphibia; order Anura; family Dendrobatidae; genus Phyllobates; species Phyllobates terribilis. The sequence goes on along the minus strand of NW_027362762.1, from coordinate 973,325,342 downwards.
CACTGAGCCACCATACAGTGCTAATCAGTGACATATCCTCCAACGGTCGATGCAGGAACATTGTTCTGACTCATTTACATCCATCGAATTCAGGAAAATCATAGAAAAATACCATTTGGGTAATAATTTGGAACCTTTGGACTGATTCATCGTAACAAGCTGATGTGTTTAGCTCCCAGAAATACTAAACCACCACCCTCCACCCCCCGGCTAATGCGGCCTCCGCCCCCCTGCCCTGTCTAATGCGGCCTCCGCCCCCCTGCCCTGTCTAATGCGGCCTCCGCCCCCCTGCCCTGTCTAATGCGGCCTCCACCCCCCGGCCCTGTCTAATGCGGCCTTCGCCCCCCTGCCCTGTCTAATGCGGCCTTCGCCCCCCTGCCCTGTCTAATGGGGCCTCCGCCCCCCTGCCCTGTCTAATGCGGCCTCCGCCCCCCCGTCTAATGCGGCCTCCGCCCCCCTGCCCTGTCTAATGCGGCCTCCGCCCCCCTGCCCTGTCTAATGCGGCCTCCACCCCCCTGCCCTGTCTAATGCGGCCTTCGCCCCCCTGCCCTGTCTAATGCGGCCTTCGCCCCCCTGCCCTGTCTAATGCGGCCTTCGCCCCCCTGCCCTGTCTAATGCGGCCTCCGCCCCCCTGCCCTGTCTAATGCGGCCTCCGCCCCCCTGCCCTGTCTAATGCGGCCTTCGCCCCCCTGCCCTGTCTAATGCGGCCTCCGCCCCCCTGCCCTGTCTAATGCGGCCTCCGCCCCCCCGTCTAATGCGGCCTCCGCCCCCTGCCCTGTCTAATGCGGCCTCCGCCCCCCTGCCCTGTCTAATGCGGCCTCCGCCCCCCTGCCCTGTCTAATGCGGCCTCCGCCCCCCGGCCCTGTCTAATGCGGCCTCCGCCCCCCGGCCCTGTCTAATGCGGCCTCCGCCCCCCGGCCCTGTCTAATGCGGCCTCCGCCCCCCGGCCCTGTCTAATGCGGCCTCCGCCCCCCGGCCCTGTCTAATGCGGCCTCCGCCCCCCGGCCCTGTCTAATGCGGCCTCCGCCCCCCGGCCCTGTCTAATGCGGCCTCCGCCCCCTTGCCCTGTCTAATGCGGCCTCCGCCCCCCTGCCCTGTCTAATGCGGCCTCCGCCCCCCTGCCCTGTCTAATGCGGCCTCCGACCCCCTGCCCTGTCTAATGCGGCCTCCGACCCCCTGCCCTGTCTAATGCGGCCTCCGACCCCCTGCCATCCGGTCTAATGCGGCCTCCGCCCCAGCCATCCAGTCTAATGCGGCCTCCGCCCCAGCCATCCAGTCTAATGCGGCCTCCGCCCCAGCCATCCAGTCTAATGCGGCCTCCGCCCCAGCCATCCAGTCTAATGCGGCCCCCGCCGTCCCGTCTAATGCGCCCCCCCGCCGTCCCGTCTAATGTGGCCCCCGCCGTCCCGTCTAATGCGGTCTCTGCTCCTGCTGTCCCGCCTAATGCGGCCTCTGCTCCTGCTGTCCCGCCTAATGCGGCCTCTGCTCCTGCTGTCCCGTCTAATGCGGCCTCCGCCTCCCCCGTCCTGTCTAATGCGGCCTCCTCCGTCCTAATGCGGCCCCCGTCATCCTGTCTAATGCAGCCCCCCCCGTCCTGTCTAATGCGGCCCCCGCCGTCCTGTCTAATGCCGCCTCTGCTCCTGCTGTCCCGTCTGATGCGGCCTCCGCCGTCCCGTCTGATGCGGCCCCCGCCGTCCTGTCTGATGCGGCCTCCGCTCCCGCCGCCCTGTCTGATGCCGCCCCCGCCGTCCTGTCTGATGCGGTCTCCGCCCCCGCCGTCCTGTCTGATGCCGCCCCCGCCGTCCTAACGCGGCCTCCTCCGTCCTAATGCGGCCCCCGCCGTCCCGTCTAATGCGGCCCCCGCCGTCCCGCCTAATGCGGCCTCTGCTCCTGCTGTCCCGTCTAATGCAGCCTCCGCCTCCGCTGTCCTGTCTAATGCGGCCTCCTCCGTCCTAATGCGGCCCCCGCCATCCTGTCTAATGCAGCCCCTGCCGTCCTGTCTAATGCAGCCCCCCCGCCGTCCTGTCTAATGCTGCCTCTGCTCCTGCTGTCCCGTCTGATGCAGCCCCCGCCGTCCCGTCTGATGCGGCCCCCGCCGTCCCGTCTGATGCGGCCCCCGCCCCCGCCGTCCTGTCTGATGCCGCCCCCGCCGTCCTAACGCGGCCTCCTCCGTCCTAATGCGGCCCCCGCCGTCCCGTCTAATGCGGCCCCCGCCGTCCCGCCTAATGCGGCCTCTGCTCCTGCTGTCCCGTCTAATGCAGCCTCCGCCTCCCCTGTCCTGTCTAATGCGGCCTCCTCCGTCCTAATGCAGCCCCCGCCATCCTGTCTAATGCAGCCCCCCCCCGTCCTGTCTAATGCTGCCTCTGCTCCTGCTGTCCCGTCTGATGCAGCCCCCGCCGTCCCGTCTGATGCGGCCCCCGCCGTCCCGTCTGATGCGGCCCCCGCCCCCGCCGTCCCGTCTGATGCGGCCTCCGCCGTCCCGTCTAATGCGACCTCCGCCGTCCCGTCTAATGCGACCTCCGCCGTCCCGTCTAATGCGACCTCCGCCGTCCTGTCTAATGCATCCTCCGCCGTCCTGTCTAATGCATCCTCCGCCGTCCTGTCTAATGCATCCTCCGCCGTCCTAATGCGGCCCCCGCCGTCCTGTCTGATGCCGCCCCCGCCGTCCTGTCTGATGCGGCCTCCGCCCCCGCCGTCCTGTCTGATGCGGCCTCCGCCCCCGCCGTCCTGTCTGATGCGGCCTCCGCCGTCCTGTCTGATGCGGCCCGCCCCGTCCTGTCTAATGCGGCCTCCTCCGTCCTAATGCGGCCCCCGCCGTCCTGTCTAATGTGGCCCCCCCCCCGTCCTGTCTAATGCGGCCCCCGCCGTCCTGTCTACTGCGGCCCCCGCCGTCCTGTCTACTGCCGCCTCTGCTCCTGCTGTCCCGTCTGATGCGGCCCCCGCCGTCCCGTCTGATGCGGCCACCGCCGTCCCGTCTGATGCGGCCACCGCCGTCCCGTCTGATGCGGCCTCCGCCACCTGCCGTCCTGTCTAATGCGACCTCCGCCGTCCTGTCTGATGCGGCCTCCGCCCCCTGCCGTCCAGTCTAATGCGACCTCCGCCGTCCTGTCTGATGCAGCCTCCGCTGTCCTGTCTGATGCGGCCTCCGCCCCCTGCCGTCCTGTCTGATGTGGCCCCCGCCGTCCTGTCTGATGTGGCCCCCGCCGTCCTGTCTGATGCGGCCCCCGCCGTCCTGTCTGATGCGGCCCCAGCCGTCCTGTCTGATGCGGCCCCAGCCGTCCTGTCTGATGCGGCCCCAGCCGTCCTGTCTGATGCGGCCCCAGCCGTCCTGTCTGATGCGGCCCCAGCCGTCCTGTCTGATGCGGCCTCCGCCCCCGCCGTCCCGTCTGATGCGGCCACCGCCGTCCCGTCTGATGCGGCCTCCGCCACCTGCCGTCCTGTCTAATGCGACCTCCGCCGTCCTGTCTGATGCGGCCTCCGCCCCCTGCCGTCCAGTCTAATGCGACCTCCGCCGTCCTGTCTGATGCGGCCTCCGCTGTCCTGTCTGATGCGGCCTCCGCCCCCTGCCGTCCTGTCTGATGTGGCCCCCGCCGTCCTGTCTGATGTGGCCCCCGCCGTCCTGTCTGATGCGGCCCCCGCCGTCCTGTCTGATGCGGCCCCAGCCATCCTGTCTGATGCGGCCCCAGCCATCCTGTCTGATGCGGCCCCAGCCGTCCTGTCTGATGCGGCCTCCGCCCCCGCCGTCCCGTCTGATGCGGCCCCCGCCCCCTGCCGTCCAGTCTGATGCGGCCTCCGCCCCCGCCGTCCAGTCTGATGCGGCCTCCGCCCCCGCCGTCCCGTCTGATGCGGCCTCCGCCCCCGCCGTCCCGTCTGATGCGGCCTCCGCCCCCGCCGTCCCGTCTGATGCGGCCTCCGCCGTCCCGTCTGATGCGGCCTCCGCCGTCCCGTCTGATGTGGCCTCCGCCCCCGCCGTTCTGTCTGATGCGGCCTCCGCCCCCGCCGTCCCGTCTGATGCGGCCTCCGCCCCCGCCGTTCTGTCTGATACGGCCTCCGCCGTCCTGTCTGATGCGGCCTCCGCCCCCGCCGTCCCGTCTGATGCGGCCCCCGCCGTCCCGTCTGATGCGGCCCATGCCGTCCCGTCTGATGCGGCCTCCGCCCCGGCCGTTCTGTCTGATGCGGCCTCCGCAGTCCTGTCTGATGCGGCCTCCGCCCCCGCCGTTCTGTCTGATGTGGCCTCCGCCGTCCCGTCTGATGCGGTCTCCGCCGTCCTGTCTGATGCGGCCTCCGCCCCCGCCGTTCTGTCTGATGCGGCCCCCGCCCTCCTGTCTGATGCGGCCCCCGCCGTTCTGTCTGATGCGGCCCCCGCCGTCCCGTCTGATGCGGTCTCCGCCGTCCTGTCTGATGCGGCCTCCGCCGTCCCGTCTGATGCGGTCTCCGCCGTCCTGTCTGATGCGGCCTCCGCCCCCGCCGTCCCGTCTGATGCGGCCTCCGCCGTCCTGTCTGATGCGGCCTCCGCCCCCGCCGTTCTGTCTGATGCGGCCTCCGCCGTCCTGTCTGATGCGGTCTCCGCCCCCGCCGCTCTGTCTGATGCGGCCCCCGCCGTCCCGTCTGATGCGGTCTCCGCCCCCGCCGCTCTGTCTGATGCGGCCCCCGCCGTCCCGTCTGATGCGGCCCCCGCCGTCCCGTCTGATGCGGTCTCCGCCGTCCTGTCTGATGCGGCCCCCGCCGTCCCGTCTGATGCGGCCTCCGCCCCCGCCGCTCTGTCTGATGCGGCCTCCGCCGTCCTGTCTGATGCGGCCTCCGCCCCCGCCGTCCCGTCTGATGCGGCCTCCGCCGTCCTGTCTGATGCGGCCTCCGCCGTCCCGTCTGATGCGGCCTCCGCCGTCCCGTCTGATGCGGCCTCCGCCGTCCCGTCTGATGCGGCCTCCGCCGTCCCGTCTGATGCGGCCTCCGCCGTCCCGTCTGATGCGGCCTCCGCCGTCCTGTCTGATGCGGCCTCCGCCGTCCTGTCTGATGCGGCCTCCGCCCCCGCCGTCCCGTCTGATGCGGCCTCCGCCGTCCCGTCTGATGCGGCCTCCGCCGTCCCGTCGCCGTTTTTCTTCCTGGCACTCCACTGTTTCTTACACGGTGGACCCCAGTCTGCTCTTTGGTTTGTCCCTCTCCGAGCTGTCAGTCAGAAGTACATGGACTTCAGGGAGGCAGCAGGTATGGAGGGCTGCCAGGCCTCCACATGTTCCCTAATCTCCCTGACCGGCTTGCTGGATCCAGGACAAGCCCTAAAACAAGCCATTAATACCCTAACACGGTGCCCGCGTCACACCTCGGCCGGTGATCTGATCCTGACTGACTGCAGAGCCCGAGAGAGAACATGTGGATGGGGGGGGACGATCATAAAAAGGCGACCCCCCATCTCATCCCCCGTCCCGCGCTTTATGAGCTGTTGCCTGACGTCTCCTTGTAGCGGTGGTAGCGCACAGCTGTTCCTGGTTCTCCGGAGCCCAGCAGGTGTATCGCCTGGCGCGGCCGCCCCTCCTCGCATCACGAATAATAGGGCCTCAGACACACAGCAGCGATCCATCATAGTTATGGCCGGTCCCAGTGCGGCCCGCGCTCTCAGGCTGCGGCTACTTTCTGCGGATTATTAGTTACACGTTCTGCGCTCTTTCTAATTGAATGACCCCTGCCCCTGGTGAGGCGGGAGGGAAGGGCGCAGACAATACCTGCATTGTGCCTGCTGAAAAGCAATTACCTGCCGAACGGCAACCTCTAGTGGAAGACCAAAAAGGGCAGCGCTGACAAGTCGGCAGGTGAGCGGGGAGGCGATCAGGAAGTGAGCGGGGAGGCAAGTCGGCAGGTGAGCGGGGAGGCAAGTCGGCAGGTGAGCGGGGAGGCAAGTCGGCAGGTGAGCGGGGAGGCAAGTCGGCAGGTGCGCGGGGAGGCAAGTCGGCAGGTGAGCGGGGAGGCAAGTCGGCAGGTGAGCGGGGAGGCAAGTCGGCAGGTGCGCGGGGAGGCAAGTCGGCAGGTGCGCGGGGAGGCAAGTCGGCAGGTGAGCGGGGAGGCAAGTCGGCAGGTGAGCGAGGAGGCGATCAGGAAGTGAGCGGGGAGGCAAGTCGGCAGGTGAGCGGGGAGGCAAGTCGGCAGGTGAGCGGGGAGGCAAGTCGGCAGGTGCGCGGGGAGGCAAGTCGGCAGGTGAGCGGGGAGGCAAGTCGGCAGGTGAGCGGGGAGGCAAGTCGGCAGGTGAGCGGGGAGGCAAGTCGGCAGGTGAGCGGGGAGGCAAGTCGGCAGGTGAGCGGGGAGGCAAGTCGGCAGGTGAGTGAGGAGGCAAGTCAGCAGGTGAGCGAGGAGGCGATCAGGAAGTGAGCGGGGAGGCAAGTTGGCAGGTGAGTGAGGAGGCAAGTCAGCAGGTGAGCGAGGAGGCGATCAGGAAGTGAGCGGGGAGGCAAATCGGCAGGTGAGCGGGGAGGCAAGTTGGCAGGTGAGTGAGGAGGCAAGTCAGCAGGTGAGCGAGGAGGCGATCAGGAAGTGAGCGGGGAGGCAAGTCGGCAGGTGAGCGGGGAGGTGATCAGGAAGTGAGCAGGGAGGCAAGTCGGCAGGTGAGTGGGGAGGCGATCAGGAAGTGAGCAGGGAGGCAAGTCGGCAGGTGAGTGGGGAGGCGATCAGGAAGTGAGCGGGGAGGCAAGTCGGCAGGTGAGCGGGGAGGCAAGTCGGCAGGTGAGCGGGGAGGCAAGTCGGCAGGTGAGCGGGGAGGCAAGTCGGCAGGTGAGCGGGGAGGCAAGTCGGCAGGTGAGCGGGGAGGTGATCAGGAAGTGAGCAGGGAGGCAAGTCGGCAGGTGAGTGGGGAGGCGATCAGGAAGTGAGCGGGGAGGCAAGTCGGCAGGTGAGCGAGGAGGCAAGTCGGCAGGTGAGCGGGGAGGCAAGTCGGCAGGTGAGCGAGGAGGCGATCAGGAAGTGAGCGGGGAGGCAAGTCGGCAGGTGAGCGGGGAGGCAAGTCGGCAGGTGCGCGGGGAGGCAAGTCGGCAGGTGAGCGGGGAGGCAAGTCGGCAGGTGAGCGGGGAGGCAAGTCGGCAGGTGAGCGGGGAGGCAAGTCGGCAGGTGAGCGGGGAGGCAAGTCGGCAGGTGAGCGGGGAGGCGACCAGGGAAGTAAGTGGGGAGAAGAGCGGGAAGAGTGGGGGGATGTGGGGCGAGGCGAGTACAGAAACAAGTGGGAGGGTAGAGACAAGTGGGGAGAAGAGTCAGCAGGCAAGTGGGGAGGCAATCAGGAAGCAAGCGGTAAGACAAGTCAATTAAGGAGACAATTCAGAAGGTGAGTGGAAAGACGATCACTGAAGTAAGCTGGGAGGTGAGAGGGAGAATTATGCAGGGAAAGGTTCAAACTAAGAGGTGAGCAGAAGACGTGTGGGGAAATGTGCATAAAGTGAGTGGGGAGGTGAGTTAAGAGGCGAGCGGGAAGGGAACAGGGAGGTGAATAGAGAGATCAGCAGAGAGGCAAGTCAGCAGGTAGCGAGCAGCTCGACAAAACGGGAGGTAAGTGGGAAACTAGCAGGGAGACGATTAAGCAGGGGACCGTAAGCATGAGAAGATGAGCAGCAAGACAACCTGAGAGACAAGCATGGAGGCAAGCTGGAAGGGAGAGGAAAGAGTGGAGATGAGTCAGCATATGATCAGCAGAAAGCAAGTGGGGAGGTGACCAGGGAAGGGAGTCCACAGGAGAATGTATAGTAAGCAGGGAGACAAACTGTAATGCACACGCCCGGACTGACTGGCGTGTGCGTGTTTAGTGGTTCCACTGTGCCATGAACCGGAGAGTGCCTGGAGGGGCGTAACTAAGTATCTGCCCCATCCGACCAAGGTCGCACGACGGCATACGACTCCAGTGCACCAGGGAGTAACCGAGCAGAGGGACCAGGGTCTACTCCAGGTCAGACTCCGGACACGGCTGTTGACCCACACCAGGGAATACAGGAACAGGCAGACTATAGCGCAGGCTGGGTAGGGTCCAGTACAGACTGGGAGACGAGTTCAGAGCCGCAGATGCGGTAAACAAACAGAGTAAAGCGAACCGCAGACGCGGTAGACAAGGCTGAGCAGAGCGGAACCGCAGACGCGGTGGACAAGGCTGAGCAGAGCGAAACCGCAGACGCGGTGGACAAGGCTGAGCAGAGCGAAACCGCAGACGCGGTGGACAAGGCTGAGCAGAGCGAAACCGCAGACGCGGTGGACATGGCTGAGCAGAGCGAAACCGCAGACGCGGTGGACATGGCTGAGCAGAGCGAAACCGCAGACGCGGTGGACAAGGCTGAGCAGAGCGAAACCGCAGACGCGGTGGACAAGGCTGAGCAGAGCGAAACCGCAAACGCGGTGGACAAGGCTGAGCAGAGCGAAACCGCAGACGCGGTGGACCAGGCTGAGCAGAGCGAAACCGCAGACGCGGTGGACCAGGCTGAGCAGAGCGAAACCGCAGACGCGGTGGACAAGGCTGAGCAGAGCGAAACCGCAGACGCGGTGGACAAGGCTGAGCAGAGCGAAACCGCAGACGCGGTGGACAAGGCTGAGCAGAGCGAAACCGCAGACGCGGTGGACAAGGCTGAGCAGAGCGAAACCGCAGACGCGGTGGACAAGGCTGAGCAGAGCGAAACCGCAGACGCGGTGGACAAGGCTGAGCAGAGCGAAACCGCAGACGCGGTGGACAAGGCTAAGATAAATCGCCGAAGAGGTAAACAAAGACAAAGCAAAAGGGATAGGGCTCTGTTCACACGGAACAGACTGGAAAAGAAAAGCAGAACCAGATACACACAAAGTACTTGCAAAGAAGTAGCGAAAGGACTCCAACTCACAAACGGAAGAACAATGACAACAAGTAGAAGTTAGGTGCAGGTTCAGACTCTACAGAAAAAGGGAGCAAACGGAGATAAAGACAAAACGGGTAAGAAACTAGGAGACAGTTCAGACAAGAACAGTTACTGCAACAAAATGCAGGAACGAGCCTAGGTAAAGCCAAGCGCTGGTTCAGACACTGCAGAAAAAGGGAACCAACGGACATAAAGACAAAACAGGTAGGAAGCTAGGAGACAGTTCAGACAGGAACTGTACTGCAACAAATACAGGAGAAAGTCTGCGTATGCGGCCCCCAGAGGGCGAGACAAACAGGCTAAGAGCGTGTTCAGACAGGCCTGGAAATACAGCCTCCAAGAAGGCAGAGAGACAGCTGGCTAGAGTGCACAGACAGGACACAGTTCAGACATGGGAACTGATACCGTAAGGCAGGAAACAGACAGGACCTGGCATGTCAGCGACCAGAAGCCAACTGACAGAACAAGATACTCAGGCATGGATTCCAAGGAGGAGCTGGTTTAAATACCAGGTGACAGACAGCAATAGGCTGAGGACGCATTAGGGGTGTGTCTGCAGCAGCTACAAGAATCAGGAAGTTCGGCGGGCATCGCCCTAAGCAGCCAGAGCAAAGCAAAGCAGACAACATGGAAAGAAGCCAAAGTGGCAGTCTGGACTGGAGACCAAGTGCGCGCTCTTGCACAATGGGAGATGGACCACTATGCAAGAACGCCGCCAGGTATGTTACAGTACCCCCCCCCCTTACGCCCCCTCTTCTTCAGGCCTGCCAGAATCTTCCGCAGGGAATTCGAGGGCCAATCCTTCACTTCAAGGAGATTACTTCTGCTGTCCACAGAAAAAACTGGTCTCATCTGGGTAGCTAGGATGCTACCTCCTATCCAGCCATCCTCAGCAACAGACGAAACAGGTGGAGTACCAGGAACAGCACACAAGGAAGTCTCTCTCCACATATTTTCAGGTGGCACCCCAGAGGGTACAGGAGACAACTGGAAGTCCTCCGCCGGGTTGGAGGGGGGCAGAGACTCGGGGGTAACCTCTGCTTCGGGGTACATCTTGTCAAGCTCACAGGATGAAATGGGCGAGGTATCAGGTACAAGGTGTAGAAACGTCACTGTCCCTTTGTTATCTGGTGGTACCCCGGAGGATTCAGGAAACAACTGGAGGTCCTCCGCCGGGTCGGAGGAGTGCAGAGACTCGGGGGTAACCTCTGCTTCGGAGTACACTAGGTCGGACTCACTGAACGAAGCGGGCGAGGTATCAGGTACCGAGTATAGGAAAGTCTCTGTCCCTTCACTACCAGGTAGCACCCCGAAGGGTTCTGGAGACAACTGGAGGTCCTCTGCCTGGTCGGAGGGGTGTAGAAACTCAGGGGTAACCTCTGCTTCGGAGTACACTAGGTCGGACTCACTGGACGAAGCGGGCGAGGTATCAGGTACAGAGTATAGGAAAGTCTCTGTCCATTAGCTACCAGGTAGCACCCCGAAGGGTTCAGGAGACAACTGGAGGTCCTCCGCCTGGTCGGAGGGGTGTAGAGACTCGGGGGTAACCTCTGCTTCGGAGTACACTAGGTCGGACTCACTGGACGAAGCGGGCGAGGCATCAGGTGCAGAGTATAGGAAAGTCTCTGTCCATTCGCTACCAGGTAGCACCCCGAAGGGTTCAGGAGACAACTGGAGGTCCTCCGCCTGGTAGGAGGGGTGTAGAGACTCGGGGGTAACCTCTGCTTCGGAGTACACTAGGTAGGACTCACTGGACGAAGTGAGCGAGGTATCAGGTACCGGGTGCAGGGAAGTCTCTCTCCATTTGTCATCAAGTGGTATCCCGGAGGATTCAGGAGGCAACAGGGGGTCCTCCGCCAGGTTGTAGAGGTGAACGGACTTGGAGGTAATCACTGTTTCGGAGTACCCTTGGACAGGCTCACCGGTTAAAGTGGGTGAAGTATCAGATACCGGGTGCAGGAAGTCTTCCTGTGTGGATTCTGGGTGGGCAGCAGTCTCTTCGGGCAGGAGAACTGGTGCGCTACCCACGCACATTACCCGTCGGGGCTGCTCCGGGATACAGGGAAGTAAAGCTTCAGCAGGGACTTCAAGGTTGGGGTCAGGAGGTCTCAGGGAGGACAGACCCTGGCGTGACGGCTTGCCTCTACGCCTAGCACGTCTGGACTGCCTCTTGAGGTTGGGAGAAGTATTCCGGAGAGCGTAGTCATCCTGTGTGGATACTGGGTGGGCAGTAGTCTCTTCGGGCAGGAGGACTACTGCGCTACCCACACACGTTACCCATCGGGGCTGCTCCGGGATATTGGGAAGTGAAGCTTCAGCAGGGGCTTCCGGGTCAGGGTCACCGAAGACCATTAGAAAGGCCACCAGGAAGGCCTGCAGGTCCAGGACGATAGGATCCTGTGCGTCCCATAGGGGGGTGATCCATTTCAAGGCATCACCCGCTAGGTTAGACATAATGAATCCCACCTTAACCCGATCGGTGGGAAAATAAAGAGGGCAGAACTTGAAGTGTAGCAAGCATTGCTCCACAAATGCACGACTCAGTCTTGGATCCCCATAGTACCGTGGCGGATCCGCAGGAACGAGTGCTGATAGATCCATCTGGACGGGTGCGTAATTCGCCTGGAACTCAGCTGGTAGCAAAAAAAAAATAAAAAAATTTCTTCTAGATGCACGTATTCGCTGAAAAACGTCTCAGAGAGCGAAGGCCGTGGGGCTCAACGGGAACCATGGCCAGAGCATGCTGTAATGCACACGCCCGGACTGACTAGAATGTGCGTGTTTAGTGGTTCCACTGTGCCATGAACCGGAGAGTGCCTGGAGGGGCGTAACTAAGTATCTGCCCCATCCGACCAAGGTCGCACGACGGCATACGACGCCAGTGCACAAGGGAGGAACCGAGCAGAGGGACCAGGGTCTACTCCAGGTCAGACTCCGGACACGGCTGTTGACCCACACCAGGGAATACAGGAACAGGCAGACTAGAGCGCAGGCTGGGTAGGGTCCAGTACAGACTGGGAGACGAGTTCGGAGCCGCAGATGCGGTAAACAAACAGAGTAAAGCGAACCGCAGACGCGGTAGACAAGGCTGAGCAGAGCGAAACCGCAGACGCGGTAGACAAGGAGGCGAGCGGGAAGTGAGCAAGGAGACTAGTTGGCAGGTGACCAGGAAGAGTAGGGAGGTAAGCGTGAAACACGAGGAAGTGAGCAGGAAATAAGTGAGAAGAGAGTGGGAAAATTAGCAGAATGTGAGTGGGAAGCAAACAAGGAGTTGAGCAGTAGATGAGTGGGAAGTAGGATGTGAGAAGGAAGCTTGCAGGGAGATGCATAGGTGAGAGGGAAGCGAGCAGGGAGGCCAACTGTGTGAGAATTAAACGAGCAGGGGGAAAATGTGAAAAAGAATGGATACGAGCAGGAGGTGAGATGGAAGAGAGCGGGAAGGTAACCAGGAGGTGAGAGGGAAGCGTGTAGGGAGGTCAGCAGTATGTGAGAATGAAGTGAGTGGGGAGGCGAGAAGGAAGCGAGCAGGTGAGTAGAAAGTAAGCGGGGTGATGACCAGGATGTGAGAAGAAAGCAAAAGGAGAGCAGAATTTGAGAAGAAAGCAAGCAGAAAGGTGAGTAGAAGAGCGGGAGGCAAAGAGGGAAGAGAGCGGGAGGCAAAGAGGGAAGAGAGCGGGAGGAAAGGAGGGAAGAGAGCGGGAAGCGAGGAGGGATGGTCGCAGGATGCGAGGAGGGATGGTCGCGGGATGCGAGGAGGGATGGTCGCGGGATGCGAGGAGGGATGGTCGCGGGATGCGAGGAGGGATGGTCGCGGGATGCGAGGAGGGATGGTCGCGGGATGCGAGGAGGGATGGTCGCGGGATGTGAGGGGGGGATGGTCGCGGGATGTGAGGGGGGATGGTCGCGGGATGTGAGGGGGGATGGTCGCGGGATGTGAGGGGGGATGGTCGCGGGATGTGAGGGGGGATGGTCGCGGGATGTGAGGAGGGATGGTTGCGGGATGTGACCTGCCCACGAGCAGTAAGAACCTCCCATCAGATCCTCGGCCTCAGGACACTGGTGTGCGCTGTAGATTTGGCTGCCTCTGCTGCGCTCACGGCCGCCATGACGCCTTCACTCACTGTTTGAACCCCCTCCCTCACTTCAGCCTCCCCACCCTGCAGCTGTCCAGCTGCTGTAAACTACAACTCCCAGCATGCACTGCCAGGTGCTAGAGACCACTACTCTGAGGGAACCCCGAGAAACATTTCACACAAGCTCTGCATACAGCCTGTGTGGCCGGGCTCGCAGCCAGGACGCCATTACTGTCCTGGACGGTTGCTATGGCGACCGTCTTCTTTCCCACAGCCGGACCTGCCCTGTTACCTCAGAGCTGAGCACTTATATACATCTCCCGCCTGCCAGGTGACTGCTGGGATCCTTGTTACCATGGTCACCATAGCCTTCAGCAGAGCATGAGATAGCCAATCAAAAAGCAGAAAAAGAAAGCTCCTCCTCCTATCTGTTCAGTAATAAGTGTCCTCTGATCATGTGATCAAATCAGCTCCGCTGATTGGCTGAAATCAATCTTGTTTGGTGGCTATTAAGACACGAGGAACGTCACGTGATCAAACCGTGGCTGGAAACAGGACAAGTACTGTACTTACCACTGCCGCTGTATCCTCCAGTCACCTCCAGAGCTGCAGTCACCACTGCCGCTGTATCCTCCAGTCACCTCCAGAGCTGCAGTCACCACTGCCGCTGTATCCTCCAGTCACCTCCAGAGCTGCAGTCACCACTGCAGCTGTATCCTCCAGTCACCTCCAGAGCTGCACTCACCACTGCACCTGTATCCTCCAGTCACCTCCAGAGCTGCAGTCACCACTGCAGCTGTATCCTCCAGTCACCTCCAGAGCTGCAGTCACCACTGCAGCTGTATCCTCCAGTCACCTCCAGAGCTGCACTCACCACTGCACCTGTATCCTCCAGTCACCTCCAGAGCTGCACTCACCACTGCACCTGTATCCTCCAGTCACCTCCAGAGCTGCGCTCACCACTGCAGCTGTATCCTCCAGTCACCTCCAGAGCTGCAGTCACCACTGCAGCTGTATCCTCCAGTCACCCCCAGAGCTGCACTCACCACTGCACCTGTATCCTCCAGTCACCTCCAGAGCTGCGCTCACCACTGCCGCTGTATCCTCCAGTCACCTCCAGAGCTGCAGTCACCACTGCCGCTGTATCCTCCAGTCACCTCCAGAGCTGCAGTCACCACTGCAGCTGTATCCTCCAGTCACCTCCAGAGCTGCACTCACCACTGCACCTGTATCCTCCAGTCACCTCCAGAGCTGCGCTCACCACTGCAGCTGTATCCTCCAGTCACCTCCAGAGCTGCACTCACCACTGCAGCCGTATCCTCCAGTCACCCCCAGAGCTGCACTCACCACTGCAGCTGTATCCTCCAGTCACCTCCAGAGCTGCACTCACCACTGCAGCTGTATCCTCCAGTCACCTCCAGAGCTGCACTCACCACTGCAGCTATATCCTCCAGTCACCTCCAGAGCTGCACTCACTATTCTGCTGTTACATCATGTCATCCTCCAGTCACCTCCAGAGCTGCACTCACTATTCTTCTGTTACATCACATCTATCCTCCAGTCACCTCCAGAGCTGCAGTCACTATTCTGCTGTTACATTCTGTCTTATCCTCCTCTCACCTCCAGAGCTGCGCTCACTATTCTGCTGTTACATCATGTCTCATTCTCCAGAGCTGCACTCACTATTCCGCGGTTACATCATGTCATCCTCCAGTCAACTCCAGAGCTGCAGTCACTATTCTGCTGTTACATCACATCTATCCTCCAGTCACCTCCAGAGCTGCAGTCAATATTCTGCTATTACATCATGTCTTATCCTCCAGTCACCTCCAGAGCTGCAGTCACTATTCTGCTGTTACATCGTGTCTCATCCTCTAGTCACCTCCAGAGCTGCAGTCACTATTCTGCTGCTACATCATGTCTTATCCTCCAGTCACCTCCAGAGCTTCACTCACTATTCTGATGTTACATCGTGTCTTATCCTCCAGTCACCTCCAGAGCTGCACTCACTATTCTGATGTTACATCGTGTCTTATCCTCCAGTCACCTCCAGAGCTTCACTCACTATTCTGATGTTACATCGTGTCTTATCCTCCAGTCACCTCCAGAGCTGCACTCACTATTCTGATGTTACATCGTGTCTTATCCTCCAGTCACCTCCAGAGCTGCAGTCACTATTCTGCTGCTACATCATGTCTTATCCTCCAGTCACCTCCAGAGCTGCAGTCACTATTCTGCTCTTACATCATGTCTTATCCTGATGGGGACTGGAGGAGTAGACCTGATGTTGCAGCAGAATAGTGAGTGCAGCTCTGGAGGATAAGGTGCAGCATTTCCTGAGGTTCTATTTCTACTTTCATTGAGTTTCTGCTGACTTTCTTTGCTTTGTCGCAGAATTCCTCATTTTGGCGATTTACACCCTCCTGTCACTTTTCACCTGCAGTGTTACTTGTCCTCCGGCCACAGAGACCTTAAAGAAACAGTCATTTCCTGCCTCGGCCTCGGAGTGTTTCATCCGTTTTTAATTTTTCCGTTTCCTTGTGACGTTATCCGGCTGCAGTCACATGGGAGCCTCGCAGACAGCGACCGCTGCGTACAGTAGGGATTATTGTTTTATTTTACAATGTGATAAAGCAGCACCTGCAGCCAAGTAACTTCACACATGTGACTGCGGCTGAGAATTACTGCGCCCTGCCCCCGATGCTGAAATCATGATGACGGACTTCATACAACCTGCAACATCTGCACAAAAGAACTAATGTAACTACTAGTTATAGTGAGGAAGAGGATTCATTCATTGTCCAGAGAAAGTGTTAACTTCTTACTGATAAGAAGTATCCACCAGAGCTGCACTCACTATTCTGCTGGTGCAGTCACTGTGTACATACTTTACATTACTGATCCTGAGTTACATCCTGTATTATACTCCAGAGCTGCACTCACTATTCTGCTGGTGCAGTCACTGTGTACAAACATTACATTACTGATCCTTAGTTACCTCCTGTATTATATTCCAGAGCTGCACTCACTATTCTGCTGGTGCAGTCACTGTGTACATACTTTACATTACTGATCCTGAGTTACATCCTGTATTATACTCCAGAGCTGCACTCACTATTCTGCTGGTGCAGTCACTGTGTACATACATTACATTACTGATCCTGAGTTACATCCTGTATTATACTCCAGAGCTGCACTCACTATTCTGCTGGTGCAGTCACTGTGTACATACATTACTGATCCTGAGTTACATCCCGTATTATACACCAGAGCTGCACTCCCTATTCTGCTGATACAGTCACTGTGTACATACATTACTGATCCTGAGTTACCTCCTGTATTATACCCCAGAGCTGCACTCTCTATTCTGCTGGTGCAGTCACTGTGTACATACATTACATTACTGATCCTGAGTTACATCCTGTATTATACACCAGAGCTTCACTCCCTATTCTGCTGATACAGTCACTGTGTACATACATTACTGATCCTGAGTTACCTCCTGTATTATACTCCAGAGCTGCACTCTCTATTCTGCTGGTGCAGTCACTGTGTACATACATTACATTACTGATCCTGAGTTACATCCTGCATTATACTCCAGAGCTGCACTCACTATTCTGCTGGTGCAGTCACTGTGTACATACATTACATTACTGATCCTGAGTTACATCCTGTATTATACTCCAGAGCTGCACTCACTATTCTGCTGGTGCAGTCACTGTGTACATACATTACATTACTGATCCTGAGTTACATCCTGTATTATACTCCAGAGCTGCACTCCCTATTCTGCTGATACAGTCACTGTGTACATACATTACTGATCCTGAGTTACCTCCTGTATTATACCCCAGAGCTGCACTCTCTATTCTGCTGGTGCAGTCACTGTGTACATACATTACATTACTGATCCTGAGTTACATCCTGCATTATACTCCAGAGCTGCACTCACTATTCTGCTCGTGCAGTCACTGTGTACATACATTACATTACTGATCCTGAGTTACATCTTATATTCTACTCCAGAGCTGCATTCACTATTCTGCTGGTGTAGTCACCGTGTACATACATTACATTACTGATCCTTAGTTACCTCCTATATTATACTCCAGAGCTGCACTCACTATTCTGCTGGTGTAGTCACCGTGTACATACATTACATTACTGATCCTGAGTTACATCCTGTATTATACTCCAGAGCTGCACTCACTATTCTGCTGGTGCAGTCACTGTGTACATACATTACATTACTGATCCTGAGTTATATCCTGTATTATACCCCAGAGCTGCACTCACTATTCTGCTGGTGCAGTCACTGTGTACATATATTACATTACTGATCCTGAGTTACATCCTGTATTATACTCCAGAGCTGCACTCACTATTCTGCTGGTGCAGTCACCGTGTACATACATTACATTACTGATCCTGAGTTACATCCTGTATTATACTCCAGAGCTGCACTCACTATTCTGCTGGTGTAGTCACTGTGTACATACATTACATTACTGATCATGCGTTACATCCTGTATTATACTCCGGAGCTGCACTCGCTATTCTGCTGGTGCAGTCACTGTGTACATACATTACATTACTGATCCTGAGTTACCTCCTGTATTATACTCCAGAGCTGCACTCACTATTCTGCTGGTGCAGTCACTGTGCACATACATTACATTACTGATCCTGAGTTACCTCCTGTATTATACTCCAGAGCTGCACTCACTATTCTGCTGGTGCAGTCACTGTGTACATACATTACATTACTGATCCTGAGTTACATCCTGTATTATACACCGGAGCTTCACTCCCTATTCTGCTGATACAGTCACTGTGTACATACATTACATTACTGATCCTGAGTTACCTCCTGTATTATACTCCAGAGCTGCACTCACTATTCTGCTGGTGCAGTCACTGTGTACATACATTACATTACTGATCCTGAGTTACCTCCTGTATTATACTCCAGAGCTGCACTCTCTATTCTGCTGGTGCAGTCACTGTGTACATACATTACATTACTGATCCTGAGTTACATCCTGCATTATACTCCAGAGCTGCACTCACTATTCTGCTGGTGCAGTCACTGTGTACATACATTACATTACTGATCCTGAGTTACATCCTGTATTATACTCCAGAGCTGCACTCACTATTCTGCTGGTGCAGTCACTGTGTACATACATTACATTACTGATCCTGAGTTACATCCTGTATTATACTCCAGAGCTGCACTCCCTATTCTGCTGATACAGTCACTGTGTACATACATTACTGATCCTGAGTTACCTCCTGTATTATACCCCAGAGCTGCACTCTCTATTCTGCTGGTGCAGTCACTGTGTACATACATTACATTACTGATCCTGAGTTACATCCTGCATTATACTCCAGAGCTGCACTCACTATTCTGCTCGTGCAGTCACTGTGTACATACATTACATTACTGATCCTTAGTTACCTCCTATATTATACTCCAGAGCTGCACTCACTATTCTGCTGGTGTAGTCACCGTGTACATACATTACATTACTGATCCTGAGTTACATCCTGTATTATACTCCAGAGCTGCACTCACTATTCTGCTGGTGCAGTCACTGTGTACATACATTACATTACTGATCCTGAGTTATATCCTGTATTATACCCCAGAGCTGCACTCACTATTCTGCTGGTGCAGTCACTGTGTACATATATTACATTACTGATCCTGAGTTACATCCTGTATTATACTCCAGAGCTGCACTCACTATTCTGCTGGTGCAGTCACCGTGTACATACATTACATTACTGATCCTGAGTTACATCCTGTATTATACTCCAGAGCTGCACTCACTATTCTGCTGGTGTAGTCACTGTGTACATACATTACATTACTGATCATGCGTTACATCCTGTATTATACTCCGGAGCTGCACTCGCTATTCTGCTGGTGCAGTCACTGTGTACATACATTACATTACTGATCCTGAGTTACCTCCTGTATTATACTCCAGAGCTGCACTCACTATTCTGCTGGTGCAGTCACTGTGCACATACATTACATTACTGATCCTGAGTTACCTCCTGTATTATACTCCAGAGCTGCACTCACTATTCTGCTGGTGCAGTCACTGTGTACATACATTACATTACTGATCCTGAGTTACATCCTGTATTAAACTCCAGAGCTGCACTCACTATTCTGCTGGAGCAGTCACTGTGTACATACATTACATTACTGATCCTGAGTTACATCCTGTATTATACCCCAGAGCTGCACTCACTATTCTGCTGGTGCCGGCACTGTGTACATACATTACATTACTGATCCTGAGTTACATCCTGTATTATACTCCAGAGCTGCACTCACTATTCTGCTGGTGCAGTCACTGTGTACATACATTACATTACTGATCCTGAGTTACCTCCTGTACTATACCCCAGAGCTGCACTCACTATTCTGCTGGTGCAGTCACTGTGTACATACATTACATTACTGACCTGAGTTATATCCTGTATTAAAACCCAGAGCTGCACTCACTATTCTGCTGGTGCAGTCACTGTGTACATACATTACATTACTGATCCTGAATTACATCCTGTATTATACTCCAGAGCTGCACTCAATATTCTGAGGGTGCAGTCAATGTGTACATACATTACATTACTGATCCTGAGTTACATCCTGTATTATACCCCAGAGCTGCACTCACTATTCTGCTGGTGCTGTCGCTGTGTACATACATTACATTACTGACCTGAGTTATATCCTGTATTAAACCCCAGAGCTGCACTCACTATTCTGCTGGTGCAGTCACTGTGTACATACATTACATTACTGATCCTGAGTTACATCCTGTATTTTACTCCAGAGCTGCACTCACTATTCTGCTGGTGCAGTCACTGTGTACATACATTACATTACTGATCCTGAGTTACATCCTGTATTATACTCCAGAGCTGCACTCACTATTCTGCTGGTGCAGTCACTGTGAACATACATTACATTACATTACTGATCCTGAGTTACCTCCTGTATTATACCCCAGAGCTGCACTCTATATTCTGCTGGTGAAGTCACTGTCCACATACATTACATTACTGATCCTGAGTTACATCCTGTATTATACTCCAGAGCTGCACTCACTATTCTGCTGGTGTAGTCACCGTGTACATACATTACATTACTGATCCTGAGTTACATCCTGTATTATACTCCAGAGCTGCACTCACTATTCTGCTGGTGCAGTCACTGTGTACATACATTACATTACTGATCCTGAGTTACATCCTGTATTATACTCCAGAGCTGCACTCACTATTCTGCTGGTGTAGTCACCGTGTACATACATTACATTACTGATCCTGAGTTACATCCTGTATTATACTCCAGAGCTGCACTCACTATTCTGCTGGTGCAGTCACTGTGTACATACATTACATTACTGATCCTGAGTTACATCCTGTATTATACTCCAGAGCTGCACTCACTATTCTGCTGGTGCAGTCACTGTGTACATACATTACATTACTGATCCTGAGTTACATCCTGTATTATACTCCAGAGCTGCGCTCACTATTCTGCTGGTGCAGTCACTGTGTACATACATTACATTACCGATCCTGAGTTACATCCTGTATTATACTCCAGAGCTGCACTCACTATTCTGCTGGTGCAGTCACTGTGTACATACATTACATTACTGATCCTGAGTTACATCTTATATTCTACTCCAGAGCTGCATTCACTATTCTGCTGGTGTAGTCACCGTGTACATACATTACATTACTGATCCTTAGTTACCTCCTATATTATACTCCAGAGCTGCACTCACTATTCTGCTGGTGCAGTCACGGTGTACATACATTACATTACTGATCCTGAGTTACATCCTGTATTATACTCCAGAGCTGCACTCACTATTCTGCTGGTGCAGTCACTGTGTACATACATTACATTACTGATCCTGAGTTATATCCTGTATTATACCCCAGAGCTGCACTCACTATTCTGCTGGTGCAGTCACTGTGTACATATATTACATTACTGATCCTGAGTTACATCCTGTATTATACTCCAGAGCTGCACTCACTATTCTGCTGGTGCAGTCACCGTGTACATACATTACATTACTGATCCTGAGTTACATCCTGTATTATACTCCAGAGCTGCACTCACTATTCTGCTGGTGTAGTCACTGTGTACATACATTACATTACTGATCCTGCGTTACATCCTGTATTATACTCCGGAGCTGCACTCGCTATTCTGCTGGTGCAGTCACTGTGTACATACATTACATTACTGATCCTGAGTTACATCCTGTATTAAACTCCAGAGCTGCACTCACTATTCTGCTGGAGCAGTCACTGTGTACATACATTACATTACTGATCCTGAGTTACATCCTGTATTATACCCCAGAGCTGCACTCACTATTCTGCTGGTGCAGTCACTGTGTACATACATTACATTACTGATCCTGAGTTACATCCTGTATTATACCCCAGAGCTGCACTCACTATTCTGCTGGTGCAGTCGCTGTGTACATACATTACATTACTGACCTGAGTTATATCCTGTATTAAAACCCAGAGCTGCACTCACTATTCTGCTGGTGCAGTCACTGTGTACATACTTTACATTACTGATCCTGAGTTACCTCCTGCATTATACTCCAGAGCTGCACTCACTATTCTGCTGGTGCAGTCACTGTGTACATACTTTACATTACTGATCCTGAGTTACCTCCTGCATTATACTCCAGAGCTCCACTCACTATTCTGCTGGTGCAGTCACTGTGTACATACATTACATTACTGACCTGAGTTATATCCTGTATTAAACCCCAGAGCTGCACTCACTATTCTGCTGGTGGAGTCACTGTGTACATACATTACATTACTGATCCTGAATTACATCCTGTATTATACTCCAGAGCTGCACTCAATATTCTGAGGGTGCAGTCACTGTGTACATACATTACATTACTGATCCTGAGTTACATCCTGTATTATACCCCAGAGCTGCACTCACTATTCTGCTGGTGCAGTCACTGTGTACATACATTACATTACTGATCCTGAGTTACCTCCTGTATTATACTCCAGAGCTGCACTCACTATTCTGCTGGTGCAGTCACTGTGTACATACATTACATTACTGATCCTGAGTTACATCCTGTATTATACTCCAGAGCTGCACTCACTATTCTGCCTGTGCAGTCACTGTGTACATACATTACATTACTGATCCTGAATTACATCCTGTATTATACTCCAGAGCTGCACTCACTATTCTGCGGGTGCAGTCACTGTGTACATACATTACATTACTGATCCTGAGTTACCTCCTGTATTATACTCCAGAGCTGCACTCACTATTCTGCTGGTGCAGTCACTGTGTACATACATTACATTACTGATCCTGAGTTACATCCTGTATTATACCCCAGAGCTGCACTCACTATTCTGCTGGTGCAGTCGCTGTGTACATACATTACATTACTGACCTGAGTTATATCCTGTATTAAAACCCAGAGCTGCACTCACTATTCTGCTGGTGCAGTCACTGTGTACATACTTTACATTACTGATCCTGAGTTACCTCCTGCATTATACTCCAGAGCTGCACTCACTATTCTGCTGGTGCAGTCACTGTGTACATACTTTACATTACTGATCCTGAGTTACCTCCTGCATTATACTCCAGAGCTCCACTCACTATTCTGCTGGTGCAGTCACTGTGTACATACATTACATTACTGACCTGAGTTATATCCTGTATTAAACCCCAGAGCTGCACTCACTATTATGCTGGTGCAGTCACTGTGTACATACATTACATTACTGATCCTGAATTACATCCTGTATTATACTCCAGAGCTGCACTCAATATTCTGAGGGTGCAGTCACTGTGTACATACATTACATTACTGATCCTGAGTTATATCCTGTATTATACCCCAGAGCTGCACTCACTATTCTGCTGGTGCTGTCGCTGTGTACATACATTACATTACTGACTTGAGTTATATCCTCTGTTAAACCCCAGAGCTGCACTCACTATTCTGCTGGTGCAGTCACTGTGTACATACATTACATTACTGATCCTGAGTTACCTCCTGTATTATACTCCAGAGCTGCACTCACTATTCTGCTGGTGCAGTCACTGTGTACATACATTACATTACTGATCCTGAGTTACATCCTGTATTATACTCCAGAGCTGCACTCACTATTCTGCCTGTGCAGTCACTGTGTACATACATTACATTACTGATCCTGAATTACATCCTGTATTATACTCCAGAGCTGCACTCACTATTCTGCGGGTGCAGTCACTGTGTACATACATTACATTACTGATCCTGAGTTACATCCTGTATTATACTCCAGAGCTGCACTCACTATTCTGCTGGTGCAGTCACTGTGTACATACATTACATTACTGATCCTGAGTTACATCCTGTATTATACTCCAGAGCTGCACTCACTATTCTGCTGGTGCAGTCACTGTGTACATACATTACATTACTGATCCTGAGTTACATCCTGTATTATACTCCAGAGCTGCACTCCCTATTCTGCTGATACAGTCACTGTGTACATACATTACTGATCCTGAGTTACCTCCTGTATTATACCCCAGAGCTGCACTCTCTATTCTGCTGGTGCAGTCACTGTGTACATACATTACATTACTGATCCTGAGTTACATCCTGCATTATACTCCAGAGCTGCACTCACTATTCTGCTCGTGCAGTCACTGTGTACATACATTACATTACTGATCCTTAGTTACCTCCTATATTATACTCCAGAGCTGCACTCACTATTCTGCTGGTGTAGTCACCGTGTACATACATTACATTACTGATCCTGAGTTACATCCTGTATTATACTCCAGAGCTGCACTCACTATTCTGCTGGTGCAGTCACTGTGTACATACATTACATTACTGATCCTGAGTTATATCCTGTATTATACCCCAGAGCTGCACTCACTATTCTGCTGGTGCAGTCACTGTGTACATATATTACATTACTGATCCTGAGTTACATCCTGTATTATACTCCAGAGCTGCACTCACTATTCTGCTGGTGCAGTCACCGTGTACATACATTACATTACTGATCCTGAGTTACATCCTGTATTATACTCCAGAGCTGCACTCACTATTCTGCTGGTGTAGTCACTGTGTACATACATTACATTACTGATCATGCGTTACATCCTGTATTATACTCCGGAGCTGCACTCGCTATTCTGCTGGTGCAGTCACTGTGTACATACATTACATTACTGATCCTGAGTTACCTCCTGTATTATACTCCAGAGCTGCACTCACTATTCTGCTGGTGCAGTCACTGTGCACATACATTACATTACTGATCCTGAGTTACCTCCTGTATTATACTCCAGAGCTGCACTCACTATTCTGCTGGTGCAGTCACTGTGTACATACATTACATTACTGATCCTGAGTTACATCCTGTATTAAACTCCAGAGCTGCACTCACTATTCTGCTGGAGCAGTCACTGTGTACATACATTACATTACTGATCCTGAGTTACATCCTGTATTATACCCCAGAGCTGCACTCACTATTCTGCTGGTGCCGGCACTGTGTACATACATTACATTACTGATCCTGAGTTACATCCTGTATTATACTCCAGAGCTGCACTCACTATTCTGCTGGTGCAGTCACTGTGTACATACATTACATTACTGATCCTGAGTTACCTCCTGTACTATACCCCAGAGCTGCACTCACTATTCTGCTGGTGCAGTCACTGTGTACATACATTACATTACTGACCTGAGTTATATCCTGTATTAAAACCCAGAGCTGCACTCACTATTCTGCTGGTGCAGTCACTGTGTACATACATTACATTACTGATCCTGAATTACATCCTGTATTATACTCCAGAGCTGCACTCAATATTCTGAGGGTGCAGTCAATGTGTACATACATTACATTACTGATCCTGAGTTACATCCTGTATTATACCCCAGAGCTGCACTCACTATTCTGCTGGTGCTGTCGCTGTGTACATACATTACATTACTGACCTGAGTTATATCCTGTATTAAACCCCAGAGCTGCACTCACTATTCTGCTGGTGCAGTCACTGTGTACATACATTACATTACTGATCCTGAGTTACATCCTGTATTTTACTCCAGAGCTGCACTCACTATTCTGCTGGTGCAGTCACTGTGTACATACATTACATTACTGATCCTGAGTTACATCCTGTATTATACTCCAGAGCTGCACTCACTATTCTGCTGGTGCAGTCACTGTGAACATACATTACATTACATTACTGATCCTGAGTTACCTCCTGTATTATACCCCAGAGCTGCACTCTATATTCTGCTGGTGAAGTCACTGTCCACATACATTACATTACTGATCCTGAGTTACATCCTGTATTATACTCCAGAGCTGCACTCACTATTCTGCTGGTGTAGTCACCGTGTACATACATTACATTACTGATCCTGAGTTACATCCTGTATTATACTCCAGAGCTGCACTCACTATTCTGCTGGTGCAGTCACTGTGTACATACATTACATTACTGATCCTGAGTTACATCCTGTATTATACTCCAGAGCTGCACTCACTATTCTGCTGGTGTAGTCACCGTGTACATACATTACATTACTGATCCTGAGTTACATCCTGTATTATACTCCAGAGCTGCACTCACTATTCTGCTGGTGCAGTCACTGTGTACATACATTACATTACTGATCCTGAGTTACATCCTGTATTATACTCCAGAGCTGCACTCACTATTCTGCTGGTGCAGTCACTGTGTACATACATTACATTACTGATCCTGAGTTACATCCTGTATTATACTCCAGAGCTGCGCTCACTATTCTGCTGGTGCAGTCACTGTGTACATACATTACATTACCGATCCTGAGTTACATCCTGTATTATACTCCAGAGCTGCACTCACTATTCTGCTGGTGCAGTCACTGTGTACATACATTACATTACTGATCCTGAGTTACATCTTATATTCTACTCCAGAGCTGCATTCACTATTCTGCTGGTGTAGTCACCGTGTACATACATTACATTACTGATCCTTAGTTACCTCCTATATTATACTCCAGAGCTGCACTCACTATTCTGCTGGTGCAGTCACGGTGTACATACATTACATTACTGATCCTGAGTTACATCCTGTATTATACTCCAGAGCTGCACTCACTATTCTGCTGGTGCAGTCACTGTGTACATACATTACATTACTGATCCTGAGTTATATCCTGTATTATACCCCAGAGCTGCACTCACTATTCTGCTGGTGCAGTCACTGTGTACATATATTACATTACTGATCCTGAGTTACATCCTGTATTATACTCCAGAGCTGCACTCACTATTCTGCTGGTGCAGTCACCGTGTACATACATTACATTACTGATCCTGAGTTACATCCTGTATTATACTCCAGAGCTGCACTCACTATTCTGCTGGTGTAGTCACTGTGTACATACATTACATTACTGATCCTGCGTTACATCCTGTATTATACTCCGGAGCTGCACTCGCTATTCTGCTGGTGCAGTCACTGTGTTTATACATTACATTACTGATCCTGAGTTACATCCTGTATTAAACTCCAGAGCTGCACTCACTATTCTGCTGGAGCAGTCACTGTGTACATACATTACATTACTGATCCTGAGTTACATCCTGTATTATACCCCAGAGCTGCACTCACTATTCTGCTGGTGCAGTCACTGTGTACATACATTACATTACTGATCCTGAGTTACATCCTGTATTATACCCCAGAGCTGCACTCACTATTCTGCTGGTGCAGTCGCTGTGTACATACATTACATTACTGACCTGAGTTATATCCTGTATTAAAACCCAGAGCTGCACTCACTATTCTGCTGGTGCAGTCACTGTGTACATACTTTACATTACTGATCCTGAGTTACCTCCTGCATTATACTCCAGAGCTGCACTCACTATTCTGCTGGTGCAGTCACTGTGTACATACTTTACATTACTGATCCTGAGTTACCTCCTGCATTATACTCCAGAGCTCCACTCACTATTCTGCTGGTGCAGTCACTGTGTACATACATTACATTACTGACCTGAGTTATATCCTGTATTAAACCCCAGAGCTGCACTCACTATTCTGCTGGTGGAGTCACTGTGTACATACATTACATTACTGATCCTGAATTACATCCTGTATTATACTCCAGAGCTGCACTCAATATTCTGAGGGTGCAGTCACTGTGTACATACATTACATTACTGATCCTGAGTTACATCCTGTATTATACCCCAGAGCTGCACTCACTATTCTGCTGGTGCAGTCACTGTGTACATACATTACATTACTGATCCTGAGTTACCTCCTGTATTATACTCCAGAGCTGCACTCACTATTCTGCTGGTGCAGTCACTGTGTACATACATTACATTACTGATCCTGAGTTACATCCTGTATTATACTCCAGAGCTGCACTCACTATTCTGCCTGTGCAGTCACTGTGTACATACATTACATTACTGATCCTGAATTACATCCTGTATTATACTCCAGAGCTGCACTCACTATTCTGCGGGTGCAGTCACTGTGTACATACATTACATTACTGATCCTGAGTTACCTCCTGTATTATACTCCAGAGCTGCACTCACTATTCTGCTGGTGCAGTCACTGTGTACATACATTACATTACTGATCCTGAGTTACATCCTGTATTATACCCCAGAGCTGCACTCACTATTCTGCTGGTGCAGTCGCTGTGTACATACATTACATTACTGACCTGAGTTATATCCTGTATTAAAACCCAGAGCTGCACTCACTATTCTGCTGGTGCAGTCACTGTGTACATACTTTACATTACTGATCCTGAGTTACCTCCTGCATTATACTCCAGAGCTGCACTCACTATTCTGCTGGTGCAGTCACTGTGTACATACTTTACATTACTGATCCTGAGTTACCTCCTGCATTATACTCCAGAGCTCCACTCACTATTCTGCTGGTGCAGTCACTGTGTACATACATTACATTACTGACCTGAGTTATATCCTGTATTAAACCCCAGAGCTGCACTCACTATTATGCTGGTGCAGTCACTGTGTACATACATTACATTACTGATCCTGAATTACATCCTGTATTATACTCCAGAGCTGCACTCAATATTCTGAGGGTGCAGTCACTGTGTACATACATTACATTACTGATCCTGAGTTATATCCTGTATTATACCCCAGAGCTGCACTCACTATTCTGCTGGTGCTGTCGCTGTGTACATACATTACATTACTGACTTGAGTTATATCCTCTGTTAAACCCCAGAGCTGCACTCACTATTCTGCTGGTGCAGTCACTGTGTACATACATTACATTACTGATCCTGAGTTACCTCCTGTATTATACTCCAGAGCTGCACTCACTATTCTGCTGGTGCAGTCACTGTGTACATACATTACATTACTGATCCTGAGTTACATCCTGTATTATACTCCAGAGCTGCACTCACTATTCTGCCTGTGCAGTCACTGTGTACATACATTACATTACTGATCCTGAATTACATCCTGTATTATACTCCAGAGCTGCACTCACTATTCTGCGGGTGCAGTCACTGTGTACATACATTACATTACTGATCCTGAGTTACATCCTGTATTATACTCCAGAGCTGCACTCACTATTCTGCTGGTGCAGTCACTGTGTACATACATTACATTACTGATCCTGAGTTACCTCCTGTATTATACTCCAGAGCTGCACTCAATATTCTGCTGGTGCAGTCACTGTGTACATACATTCCATTACTGATCCTGAGTTACATCCTGTATTATACTCCAGAGCTGCACTCACTATTCTGCTGGTGCAGTCACTGTGTACATACATTACATTACTGATCCTGAGTTACATCCTGTATTATACTCCAGAGCTGCACTCACTATTCTGCTGGTGCAGTCACTGTGTACATACATTCCATTACTGATCCTGAGTTACATCCTGTATTATACCCCAGAGCTGCACTCACTATTCTGCTGGTGCAGTCACTGTGTACATACATTACATTACTGATCCTGAGTTAAATCCTGTATTATACTCCAGAGCTACACTCACTATTCTGCTGGTGCAGTCACTGTGTACATACATTCCATTACTGATCCTGAGTTACATCCTGTATTATACCCCAGAGCTGCACTCACTATTCTGCTGGTGCAGTCACTGTGTACATACATTCCATTACTGATCCTGAGTTACATCCTGTATTATACCCCAGAGCTGCACTCACTATTCTGCTGGTGCAGTCACTGTGTACATACATTACATTACTGATCCTGAGTTAAATCCTGTATTATACTCCAGAGCTGCACTCACTATTCTGCTGGTGCAGTCACTGTGTACATATATTACATTACTGATCCTGAGTTACATCCTGTATTATACTCCACAGCTGCACTCACTATTCTGCTGGTGCAGTCACTGTGTACATACATTACATTACTGATCCTGAGTTACATCCTGTATTATACTCCAGAGCTGCACTCACTATTCTGCTGGTGCAGTCACTGTGTACATACATTACATTACTGATCCTGAGTTACATCCTGTATTATACTCCGGAGCTGCACTCGCTATTCTGCTGGTGCAGTCACTGTGTACATACATTACATTACTGATCCTGAGTTACATCCTGTATTATACTCCAGAGCTGCACTCACTATTCTGCTGGTGCAGTCACTGTGTACATACATTACATTACTGATCCTGAGTTACATCCTGTATTATACTCCAGAGCTGCACTCACCATTCTGCTGGTGCAGTCACTGTGTACATACATTACATTACTGATCCTGAGTTACATCCTGTATTATACTCCAGAGCTCCACTCACTATTCTGCTGCTGCAGTCACTGTGTACATACATTACATTACTGATCCTGAGTTACGACCTGTATTATACCCCAGAGCTGTATTCACTATTCTGCTGGTGCAGTCACTGTGTACATACATTACATTACTGATCCTGAGTTACATCCTGTATTATACCCCAGAGCTGCACTCACTATTCTGCTGGTGTAGTCACCGTGTACATACATTACATTACTGATCCTGAGTTACATCCTGTATTATACTCCAGAGCTGCACTCACTATTCTGCTGCTGCAGTCACTGTGTACATACATTACATTACTGATCCTGAGTTACATCCTGTATTATACTCCGGAGCTGCACTCGCTATTCTGCTGGTGCAGTCACTGTGTACATACATTACATTACTGATCCTGAGTTACATCCTGTATTATACTCCAGAGCTGCACTCACTATTCTGCTGGTGCAGTCACTGTGTACATACATTACATTACTGATCCTGAGTTACATCCTGTATTATACTCCAGAGCTGCACTCACCATTCTGCTGGTGCAGTCACTGTGTACATACATTACATTACTGATCCTGAGTTACATCCTGTATTATACTCCAGAGCTCCACTCACTATTCTGCTGCTGCAGTCACTGTGTACATACATTACATTACTGATCCTGAGTTACGACCTGTATTATACTCCAGAGCTGCACTCACTATTCTGCTGGTGCAGTCACTGTGTACATACATTACATTACTGATCCTGAGTTACGACCTGTATTATACTCCAGAGCTGCACTCACTATTCTGCTGGTGTAGTCACCGTGTACATACATTACATTACTGATCCTGAGTTACATCCTGTATTATACTCCAGAGCTGCACTCACTATTCTGCTGCTGCAGTCACTGTGTACATACATTACATTACTGATCCTGAGTTACATCCTGTATTATACTCCGGAGCTGCACTCACTATTCTGCTGGTGCAGTCACTGTGTACATACATTACATTACTGATCCTGAGTTACATCCTGTATTCTACTCCAGAGCTGCACTCACTATTCTGCTGGTGCAGTCACTGTGTACATACATTACATTACTGATCTTGAGTTACCTCCTGTATTATCCTCCAGAGCTGCACTCACTATTCTGCTGGTGCAGTCACTGTGTACATACATTACATTACTGATCCTGAGTTACATCCTGTATTATACTCCAGAGCTGCACTCACTATTCTGCTGCTGCAGTCACTGTGTACATACATTACATTACTGATCCTGAGTTACATCCTGTATTATACTCCAGAGCTGCACTCACTATTCTGCTGGTGCAGTCACTGTGTACATACATTACATTACTGATCCTGAGTTACATCCTGTATTATACTCCAGAGCTGCACTCACTATTCTGCTGGTGCAGTCACTATGTACATACATTACTGATCCTGAGTTACCTCCTGTATTATACTCCAGAGCTGCACTCAATATTCTGCTGGTGCAGTCACTGTGTACATACATTACATTACTGATCCTGAGTTACCTCCTGTATTATCCTCCAGAGCTGCACTCACTATTCTGCTGGTGCAGTCACTGTGTACATACATTACATTACTGATCCTGAGTTACATCCTGTATTATACTCCAGAGCTGTACTCACTATTCTGCTGGTGCAGTCACTGTGTACATACATTACATTACTGATCCTGAGTTACCTCCTGTATTATCCTCCAGAGCTGCACTCACTATTCTGCTGATGCAGTCACTGTGTACATACATTACATTACTGATCCTGAGTTACATCCTGTATTATACTCCAGAGCTGTACTCACTATTCTGCTGGTGCAGTCACTGTGTACATACATTACATTACTGATCCTGAGTTACCTCCTGTATTATACCCCAGAGCTGCACTCACTATTCTGCTGGTGCAGTCACTGTGTACATACATTACATTACTGATCCTGAGTTACCTCCTGTATTATCCTCCAGAGCTGCACTCACTATTCTGCTGGTGCAGTCACTGTGTACATACATTACATTACTGATCCTTAGTTACCTCCTGTATTATACTCCAGAGCTGCACTCACTATTCTGCTGGTGCAGTCACTGTGTACATACATTACATTACTGATCCTGAGTTACCTCCTGTATTATACTTCAGAGCTGCACTCACTATTCTGCTGGTGCAGTCACTGTGTACATACATTACATTACTGATCCTGAGTTACCTCCTGTATTATCCTCCAGAGCTGCACTCACTATTCTGCTGGTGCAGTCACTGTGTACATACATTAAATTACTGATCCTGAGTTACATCCTGTATTATACTCCAGAGCTGCACTCACTATTCTGCTGGTGCAGTCACTGTGTACATACATTACATTACTGATCCTGAGTTACCTCCTGTATTATACTCCAGAGCTGCACTCACTATTCTGCTGGTGCAGTCACTGTGTACATACATTAAATTACTGATCCTGAGTTACATCCTGTATTATACTCCAGAGCTGCACTCACTATTCTGCTGGTGCAGTCACTGTGTACATACATTACATTACTGATCCTGAGTTACCTCCTGTATTATACTCCAGAGCTGCACTCACTATTCTGCTGGTGCAGTCACTGTGTACATACATTAAATTACTGATCCTGAGTTACATCCTGTATTATACTCCAGAGCTGCACTCACTATTCTGCTGGTGCAGTCACTGTGTACATACATTAAATTACTGATCCTGAGTTACATCCTGTATTATACTCCAGAGCTGCACTCACTATTCTGCTGGTGCAGTCTCTGTGTACATACATTACATTACTGATCCTGAGTTACCTCCTGTATTATACTCCAGAGCTGCACTCACTATTCTGCTGGTGCAGTCACTGTGTACATACATTACATTACTGATCCTGAGTTACCTCCTGTATTATACTCCAGAGCTGCACTCACTATTCTGCTGGTGCAGTCACTGTGTACATACATTACATTACTGATCCTGAGTTACCTCCTGTATTATCCTCCAGAGCTGCACTCACTATTCTGCTGGTGCAGTCACTGTGTACATACATTAAATTACTGATCCTGAGTTACATCCTGTATTATACTCCAGAGCTGCACTCACTATTCTGCTGGTGCAGTCACTGTGTACATACATTACATTACTGATCCTGAGTTACCTCCTGTATTATACTCCAGAGCTGCACTCACTATTCTGCTGGTGCAGTCACTGTGTACATACATTACATTACTGATCCTGAGTTACCTCCTGTATTATACTTCAGAGCTGCACTCACTATTCTGCTGGTGCAGTCACTGTGTACATACATTAAATTACTGATCCTGAGTTACATCCTGTTTTATCCTCCAGAGCTGCACTCACTATTCTGCTGGTGCAGTCACTGTGTACATACATTACATTACTGATCCTGAGTTACCTCCTGTATTATACTCCAGAGCTGCACTCACTATTCTGCTGGTGCAGTCACTGTGTACATACATTACATTACTGATCCTGAGTTACCTCCTGTATTATACTTCAGAGCTGCACTCACTATTCTGCTGGTGCAGTCACTGTGTACATACATTACATTACTGATCCTGAGTTACCTCCTGTATTATACTTCAGAGCTGCACTCACTATTCTGCTGGTGCAGTCACTGTGTACATACATTACATTACTGATCCTGAGTTACATCCTGTATTATACTCCAGAGCTGCACTCACTATTCTGCTGGTGCAGTCACTGTGTACATACATTACATTACTGATCCTGAGTTACCTCCTGTATTATCCTCCAGAGCTGCACTCACTATTCTGCTGGTGCAGTCACTGTGTACATACATTACATTACTGATCCTGAGTTACATCCTGTATTATACTCCAGAGCTGCACTCACTATTCTGCTGGTGCAGTCACTGTGTACATACATTACATTACTGATCCTGAGTTACATCTTGTATTATACTCCAGAGCTGTACTCACTTTTCTGCTGGTGCAGTCACTGTGTACATACATTACATTACTGATCCTGAGTTGCCTCCTGTATTATCCTCCAGAGCTGCACTCACTATTCTGCTGGTGCAGTCACTGTGTACATACATTACATTACTGATCCTGAGTTACCTCCTGTATTATACTCCAGAGCTGCACTCACTATTCTGCTGGTGCAGTCACTGTGTACATACATTACATTACTGATCCTGAGTTACCTCCTGTATTATACTCCAGAGCTGCACTCACTATTCTGCTGGTGCAGTCACTGTGTACATAAATTACATTACTGATCCTGAGTTACCTCCTGTATTATACTCCAGAGCTGCACTCACTATTCTGCTGGTGCAGTCACTGTGTACATACATTACATTACTGATCCTGAGTTACGTCCTGTATTATACTCCAGAGCTGTAGTCACTATTCTGCTGGTGCAGTCACTGTGTACATACATTACATTACTGATCCTGAGTTACATCCTGTATTATACTCCAGAGCTGCACTCACTATTCTGCTGGTGCAGTCACTGTGTACATACATTACATTACTGATCCTGAGTTACATCCTGTATTATACTCCAGAGCTGCACTTACTATTCTGCTGGTTCAGTCACTGTGTACATACATTACATTACTGATCCTGAGTTACATCCTGTATTATACTCCAGAGCTGCACTCACTATTCTGCTGGTGCAGTCACTGTGTACATACATTACATTACTGATCCTGAGTTACCTCCTGTATTATCCTCCAGAGCTGCACTCACTATTCTGCTGGTGGAGTCACTGTGTACATACATTACATTACTGATCCTGAGTTACATCCTGTATTATACTCCAGAGCTGCACTCACTATTCTGCTGGTGCAGTCACTGTGTACATACATTACATTACTGATCCTGAGTTACATCTTGTATTATACTCCAGAGCTGTACTCACTTTTCTGCTGGTGCAGTCACTGTGTACATACATTACATTACTGATCCTGAGTTACATCCTGTATTATACTCCAGAGCTGCACTCACTATTCTGCTGGTGCAGTCACTGTGTACATACATTACATTACTGATCCTGAGTTGCCTCCTGTAATATCCTCCAGAGCTGCACTCACTATTCTGCTGGTGCAGTCACTGTGTACATACATTACATTACTGATCCTGAGTTACCTCCTGTATTATACTCCAGAGCTGCACTCACTATTCTGCTGGTGCAGTCACTGTGTACATACATTACATTACTGATCCTGAGTTACCTCCTGTATTATACTCCAGAGCTGCACTCACTATTCTGCTGGTGCAGTCACTGTGTACATACATTACATTACTGATCCTGAGTTACATCCTGTATTATACTCCAGAGCTGCACTCACTATTCTGCTGGTGCAGTCACTGTGTACATACATTACATTACTGATCCTGAGTTACCTCCTGTATTATACTCCAGAGCTGCACTCACTATTCTGCTGGTGCAGTCACTGTGTACATACATTACATTACTGATCCTGAGTTACATCCTGTATTATACTCCAGAGCTGCACTCACTATTCTGCTGGTGCAGTCACTGTGTACATACATTACATTACTGATCCTGAGTTACCTCCTGTATTATACTCCAGAGCTGCACTCACTATTCTGCTGGTGCAGTCACTGTGTACATACATTACATTACTGATTCTGAGTTACATCCTGTATTATACTCCAGAGCTGCACTCACTATTCTGCTGGTGCAGTCACTGTGTACATACATTACATTACTGATCCTGAGTTACATCCTGTATTATACTCCAGAGCTGCACTCACTATTCTGCTGGTGCAGTCACTGTGTACATACATTACATTACTGATCCTGAGTTACATCCTGTATTATACTCCAGAGCTGCACTCACTATTCTGCTGGTGCAGTCACTGTGTACATACATTACATTACTGATCCTGAGTTACCTCCTGTATTATACTCCAGAGCTGCACTCACTATTCTGCTGGTGGAGTCACTGTGTACATACATTACATTACTGATCCTGAGTTACATCCTGTATTATACTCCAGAGCTGCACTCACTATTCTGCTGGTGCAGTCACTGTGTACATACATTACATTACTGATCCTGAGTTACATCCTGTATTATACCCCAGAGCTGCGCTCACTATTCTGCTGGTGGAGTCACTGTGTACATACATTACATTACTGATCCTGAGTTACATCCTGTATTATACCCCAGAGCTGCACTCACTATTCTGCTGGTGGAGTCACTGTGTACATACATTACATTACTGATCCTGAGTTACATCCTGTATTATACTCCAGAGCTGCACTCACTATTCTGCTGGTGCAGTCACTGTGTACATACATTACATTACTGATCCTGAGTTACATCCTGTATTATACTCCAGAGCTGCACTCACTATTCTGCTGGTCCAGCCGCTCCCTCTCTCCTCACACACATATTATACATATATACACAATAATAACTATCTACACCATGACATCTGGTCCGGTTACCAAACAAATAATAACAATATAATAAACAATAACCGACAAATTATATAGAAACTAATATATACATTCTTTTTTTTTTTTTTTTTTTAAATAAATAAAATAAATGCTAACTATACAAATATATACAAGACAAAACAAAACCCCCCACACTCGAGCCCCCCAGTCCCTCCCCGGCACTGACCTGAGAGCTGGTCCTGCGCCTCATGCCTCAGTCCAACGTCCATAGGACAGATCAGGCAGTGCCAGTTTTTCACCCAAATAACCAGTGTCCCACAAGATGAACCCACCTCCCCCCTTTTCCCTCCACCCAACCTAACACCTCCACCCAAACCCATATATACAATATATACAGAAACACACAATACAATAACCACAACTGACAAAGCCCAAGTTCGGCGCCTGCAGCCCTACATCACTGTCTACTGATCAATAAAACAAAAATCTATGGTGTCAGCAGCAGCCCACCACCAGGAGAGGAGACGACCAGACTAGGGCACACTAAAAGAAAAGCCCCTCCAGAGGAGAGCGGCCCTCCGTGTACCCAGTCTCTCATACTCCAGAGAACGCACCTTCACCAGGTCACCGAGTATGGTCCTAAACACATCGTCCACTGGGAGGATTTTCCGCTGCGTCGATACTAAGCACCGTGCGTTCCACGTGTGATACCTAACCACTGCGCTAACTAGAAATAAGGTGCAGCGGTCCCGACCACCCAGGTCCCCGAATGCTCCATAGGCCCATTCCGCATAAGAGAGACCGGCCAGCCGGGGCCAGCCAATGGAGGCGCCCACCCTCTTGTACACCTCTGTGTTAAAGGGACAACGAAGCAGGAAGTGGTCCATGCTTTCAAGCATGGTACCACAATGCTCCCGAGGACAGCTCCTGTCCTCAGAGCTCCTACACTTCAGATTGTCCCTCACACACAGTTTCCCATGGAAGCAACGCCAAGCCAAGTCCCAAACCTTCGAGGGGATCCTGATAGAATTCAAAAGATGCCGACCCACCCCAAGATCCCGACTTGGGCAATCCCTGAGCGCCAGAGGCCTCTGAAAATGGGTCAACAAAACCCTTTTGTCAAGGAGCTTCCTTGGCAGAGTCCTGACCTCCCACATTCCCAGACCCCACCGGCGAATTACCTTCAGAACCACAGTAGCGTAAGCCGGGAGATGTCCATGCGGTGTGCGGAGATCCTTCACTTGCCCTCCTGTCTCCCATTCCTGGAAGAAAGGCTGAAACCTTCCCTTACAGGAGAATACCCACGGAGGAGCCCTCTCTTTCCAGAGGTTTGCAATATTGATCTTAATGAAAGTATTCACAAGGAATACCACAGGGTTGACCATACCCAACCCTCCTTGTCTCC
The DNA here is from genome assembly GCF_046119375.1 of Phyllobates terribilis. Lineage (NCBI taxonomy): Eukaryota > Metazoa > Chordata > Amphibia > Anura > Dendrobatidae > Phyllobates > Phyllobates terribilis. The sequence continues at coordinate 973,287,680 of NW_027362762.1, read as the reverse complement.
TCATACGGTAAGTAACCTCCCTCTTGACCAGGTTCAGTCTATTCCCCCATAACAGTTGAAAGAACAAACTGTAGACCCGAGTCCAGAGAGGCTCTGGCAAGATGCACACACTGCCCAGATAGATCAGCAAAGGGAGCAGGTAAGTTTTGATCAGGTTTACCCTTTCCCTTAGGGTCAAAGACCAACCCTTCCATTGGTTCACCTTCTGAGTGGCGATCTCTAGCCTGCTGTCCCAATTTTGTTTGGGGTAATCCCCCTGGCCAAATTCGATGCCAAGAACTTTTGCAGAGACTTTGGGTTCTGGAAGGGTGTCTGGGAGATCAAAACCAGGATCTCCTCCTCCCAGCCAGAGACTCTCACACTTATCCCAGTTGATCTTAGACCCGGATGCTTCCGAGTAGCGATTTACCTCTGACATCAGCCATTCTGCCTCCCCATCAGAGGAAACAAAAACGGTGACGTCATCGGCATACGCCACCACTCTCAGAGTGGCTTCCGGTGCTGCCCGGTCCATCCCGATCCCAGCCAACGGTCCACGCTCCACCCTCCTAAGAAGTGGGTCAATCGCAAACACGTACAGTAGCGGGCTCAAGGGACAACCCTGGCGAACACCACACCCAACCTCAAAAGAGCTGCCAATCCAACCGTTCACAAGCGGGAAACTCTCTGCCCCGGAGTACAAGGTCTTAAGCCAATCAACAAAGCCCCCCGGCAGGCCATATCTGAGAAGGACAGACCAGAGGTACTCATGATTAACCCGATCAAATGCTTTTGCCTGGTCCAATGACAGCATGTACCCCTTCCAGTGGCCAGCCCTACCCTGCTCCACCGCCTCTCGGACACAGAGTACAGCACTAATTGTACTGCGGCCCGGAACAGAGCAATGCTGGGCCCCCGAAAGGAGCTGGGGTGCAAATTTCACCAGCCGATTAAACAGCACCTTTGCCAAAACCTTCCTGTCTGCATTGAGAAGCGCTATGGGACGCCAATTCTCAATGCAAGATGGGTCCTTACCCTTTGACAAGATGATCAGGGCAGACCTCCTCATTGACTTTGGCAGAGTGCCCGAGGAAAGACACTCATTGAATACCTCAGTCAAGAGGGGAACCAAGGCGTCCTTAAAGGTCTTATAGAATTCAGATGTTAAGCCATCCGGACCGGGAGATTTCTTCAGGGCAAGCCCTTCAATCGCCAATTTAACTTCCTCTTCCCTGATCATCTCTGTCAAAACGCCAAGAGAGGGGTCTACCCTGGTTCGGGGACGGCTTCAGCCAGAAAAGCCGACATCTCATCCCAATCCAGATCCCTCTTCCCCAAGAGGTGCGAGTAGAAGGATCTGACGACCTCCAGGATCCCTGATCTGGATCTTTTCAGGGACCCCGCAGTGTCAACCAGTCCTGTAACAACTTTACTATTCACTGACATCTTGCAGTTTCTATAAGGGTCGGGCGAGCGGTACTTCCCGTAATCCCTCTCAAAAACCAAAGATGCGTGTCTATCATACTGACACCTCATTAGCAAAGATTTCACTCTGGAGATCTCCTCGCGGCTACCTCCAGTTGAGACAAGATGCTCGAGTTTCCTCCTCAGGCCCTGATACAGGCGGTACCTGTCCAGGCTCCTGAGGCTCGAGAGCTGGCGGAAGAATCTCGCCACCCTTTTCTTAAACATCTCCCACCACTCTGACTTACTACTACAAAGATCCAGTAAGGGTACCTGGCTCTGAAGAAAATCCTCAAAGGACTGTCTTATCTCCGCTTCTTCCAAGAGAGACGAATTGAGCCTCCAAAAGCCTCTTCCCATCCGGGGGGTCTCTGTAACATTCAGGGAAAACAAAATCAAACAGTGATCGGAGAACTCCACCTCAACAACAGATACTGCTGAAGAGACGGCTTCCTCCTTTAAATAAAACCTGTCTATCCTGGACCTACAGTTACCTCTATGATAGGTGAACCCCTCGCGCTCTGCGGTGTGCCGGATGTGGACATCCACCAGGCGAGCCTCACTAGCTATACTATTAAGTGCGACGCTATCATAAGTCAGCTTATCTCTGGAACCTCCTCTATCCCGGGGCCTCGTGACAGTGTTGAAGTCCCCTCCAAAGACGACCTGCCGACTCGTAAAAAGGTAGGGTTTGATCCTCGTAAAGAGACACTTCCGGTCCCATTTAGATTGGGGAACATAGATGTTAATGAGCCGGAGCTCTTGTCCCTTCATGAGGACATCTAATATCAGGCACCTCCCCATTTCTAACTCAATAACCCGTCGGCATTCTACCGGTGCGGTAAAAAGGACCGCCACTCCGCTATACGGCTCGGCCGCAAGAGACCAATAGGAGGGCCCGAGTCTCCACTCCCTCTTAGCTATAAACACCTCTGCCATATTTGGCAGCCTGGTCTCTTGCAAAAAGAAAATGTCAGCTTCAACCCGGCTGAGAAAATCAAAGGCCGCAAATCTAGCCATATTTGACTTAATGCTGGCGACATTAATGGATGCCAGCGTCAACGGAGTGGGTACCGCCATCATTGGTGATTGAGTTTGATGGCTTTCTTCTTCCCACTCCCCTTAACCTCTGCCTCAGAGGAGGAATCCTTCCCCCTCTTTAATGACACAGAGGTGTCCATTCCCACATTTTTCCTTCTTTTTTCGTCCTCGTCTCCGGACTCTGGGCCAGTCCCTCCCCCCAAGGACCTTGCATCCCCAGGAGAAGGAGACTCGGCGCCCCCTGTAAGCTCCGCTGAAGCCGGAACCTCACCCTCAGCCTCCTCCTCAGAGGAAGAGATGTTATCAAGGGCTTGGAACCGGTTAGAAAGACCAACTAGAGGGGAGTCGGTTTTACCTTCCTTAGGTACCTTGGTCAGAGCGGGAGAAGATGTTTTATCTCCCTTCTTTCTCTTCTTTTTGGTGCCGAGCTTACGCTTGTGCTCTAGCCACCGCTTATTATCCTCATCCATACTTTCATAATGGGAGGATTCTGAGGCAGAGGCAGTTTCCTCCCTGTGGATCCTCCTGACCTCCTCATCCAACTCATCATCCCTCGGGGCCTCAGCAGCAACACTGGCATCCAGGACAGGGGCTGCCCCAGTAGTCTGGGGCTCGCCCCGCTCCCTCTCCTGTCTGCGCTTGTCTAGACGCCTCAGCTGGGCAGGCGTCTTTTTATTGCTTTTCTTCCCTGGCCCCTCAGCTCCCCCACCCCTGCTAGTCCCCTCTCCAGCAGAATCGGCCTCACGGCTTACTCCCACCGGGGTCTCGAATGCATTAGCAAAGGAGCGAGGACAACGGCTGAATGGGTGGCCTAACTCACCACACAGGTGGCACCTAATCTCCACACAAGAGGCGGCAAGATGGCCGACACCCCCACACAACGCGCATTTCTGCACGGTGCAGTTTGCACTGAAGTGTGTGGGGTCGCCGCACCTGTGACAGAGCTTCGGTTGCCCCTGGTAGAAGACCAGGATACGATCCCTACCCAGGAAGGCAGACGATGGAATGTGGGCAACCGTACCACCTGAACGCTTAAGTTTTACCATAAACGTCCAGGCCCCTGACCAGATACCAAACTCGTCGCGGTTTTACTTTGGCATCTCCACCACCTCTCCATACCGACCAAGCCACGTCATGATGTCATAGCAAGAAAGCGACTCGTTACGAGTCATCACGGTCACTTTCTTGACTTGGTTTTGGCGAGACACTGCCTGAACGGCAAAGTCTCGCCAGCCGGGCTCATTTTTTGCCAACTCATAATTCGCCCAGAAGAGCTCAAGCCCCTCCGGCCGAACAAAGCTGACATCAAACTCAGGCGTGGAATAGGGATGTATCAAGGCGTAGATGTCAATCGCCTTGAAGCCCATCCTCAGCAGGAGCTCCACAACTTTAGACCTTGGCAGACATGCATCACTGCCCCTCCACCGAAGACGGACCACATTCCTACGCACACTGCCTGGCCCGGCTGTTGGGAGGGACCACACTGTATCTCCCCCTTTTTGCTCTCGGAAGGCCCCGAGGCCATGCCTCTCTATCCAGAAGGATAGATCAACCTCTCGACCCTCTACCATTAGTGATCTCTCCCCCATTCTTTAGAGCCTCCAGAAGGCGCCGTTGCAACATGCCGTCCCCAAAGCCCGGAGACGAGGAGGATGCCCTATTTGCCCCGGAGGTGACACTGGCATAACTCTGGACAGGTGTTGCCACCCCCGGGGGGGCAACCGGACCAGTGACCACATCAGCCCTAACAGCATCACCATTACCCACCTCCATCTCACCCTCCACCAAACCAGCAACCACACCACTAGACAATGAATTATCCTCATTCACCTCCACCACCACATTCATTCCTGCTGGACCAGTAACAATGGTGGATGACCTTTTGACCTCCGCATCAGGCACAAGGGGCTCAGTCACCTCCATAGAACTGGAGGCGACCTCACCCCCGGTCTTATGTGTGCCCTCCACATCATCGGTCGGTAATTTCCGCTGTTTGGCATTCGGTATAATGTGCCTCTGATCTTTAGCTGCAGTTAGGCGCCGCTGATCTTTAGCATCAGGATCTTCCGGACCAGCGACGCCAACACAAAATAGCACTTTCGTGGGAGGACCGGAACGCTCAGCCCCGACAGCCCCCTCACACTGTCGTCGCTTCTCAACTAAGTGATCAGCGGCAACAGCATTCAGAGGCGTCGAGGCTACCGGAGCTGCCCCCGACACCGGGCTGCTCCCCCCTCCCACTGAGGAGCGCACCGCAGCATCGTGGCCTGATGGAACGCCCGCCGCCGGGCCGCCCTCACTGTCCAGCCTCTCGGCTGATGCACCTCCTGCTGCGTCCCCACTACTACAAGCAGAGACGGAGCTCTGCGCCTCACTACCGCGCTCTGTAATCTCCCCGCGCCTTTCCACCGGATCCACAGCAGAACCCGGGCTGGGCTGGGCAACGGGGCTTATACAGCGAGCTGAGCCTGCCGCCGACTCAGGGGGTACATGGAGGGGGGCATATACGTATCTTACCGCTTCCTGCAGCTTTGGCTTGGTCTTCTTTGCCTTTTTGTGGCCCCCAGGTGCCTCTTCTGGTAGATCGTCACCAAGATGGAAGTTTTGGAGGCACACTGGGGACTCCAGGAGCTTAATCTCCGCCATTAGCGCCCCTCCCTGGCCGCTGCTGTCACTGTCCTCCCCAGAGCCGGCAGAACTGCGACCGGATGTCACTGTCGCCTGTCCTGCAGGGAGCTCGCTGCACGTGGCCTGCGGGTGACTTTGCAGGCTGCCAGGTGGGGCTTCCTGCTGGTCATCATCACTATCATCATCCACCTGGCTCTCAGGCTGCAGCCCTATCTGCCTTTGCTCTCTGGTATCAGCCATTTCTCTAAAGCGGTCTTCATTTATAAGTTTTTCTTTGAAAGGACCACTCTGCTCTCTGATGGTGGCTTTCCTAAGTTCCAGGAGTTGAATTTCACTGGTCAGTCGCTTTACCTCGGCCTGGAGTTTTGCCTTCCTTGGTTTGGAGGCCCCCGCAGCTTTGGTGCTTGTGCAGCGCAGCTCCTCCCGGAGCCTCCTGATGAGCTTACTGGCATCTTCATACTCACAGAGGTGGATCATGACCCGGGAGGCATAGGTGGACACAGACTCCCGGGGTCCCTGCTGCGCCCACCCCCCCTCAGGGAGGTCGGCCTCACCTCCGTGAGCACTCAGCTTTCCTCCGGAAGGAGCACCATCTTGCACGCCGCTGTCAGGCTTTTCCTCCATGCTGGAAGCCTTGCGGCTTCTGGGCGTCTCCACAATCCCGGGGGGAGTAGGAGCCACATTGCTGCGACTCCTGGTGCAGCGTCTCACCCCCGAGTCCTCTGATGTGCAGGCCGGTTGCTGGTTTCTTCTGCCCCCCGCCGGCCTGGTTCGGGAAGCAGAAGCCTGGGACTTGGCTCCATCACTCATCCCAGAAACCCGCTCCCTCCTTGGGAAAGAGAGAGAGCAGGTCCCCAGGTGGAGAGGTGTTGGTTTCTCAGAGATCAGGAGCTCACAGCAGGATCTGCAGCCACCACACCCGCAATCACCACACTGACTAGCAGCTGATCAGAGCTGCACCCAGTATGCTGCTGGTGCAGTCACTGTGTACATACATTACATTACTGATCCTGAGTTACCTCCTGTATTATACTCCAGAGCTGCACTCACTATTCTGCTGGTGCAGTCACTGTGTACATATATTACATTACTGATCCTGAGTTACATCCTGTATTATACTCCAGAGCTGCACTCACTATTCTGCTGGTGCAGTCACTGTGTACATACATTACATTACTGATCCTGAGTTACATCCTGTATTATACTCCAGAGCTGCACTCACTATTCTGCTGGTGCAGTCACTGTGTACATACATTATATTACTGATCCTGAGCTACCTCCTGTATTATACCCCAGAGCTGCACTCACTATTCTGCTGGTGGAGTCACTGTGTACATACATTACATTACTGATCCTGAGTTACATCCTGTATTATACTCCAGAGCTGCACTCACTATTCTGCTGGTGCAGTCACTGTGTACATACATTACATTACTGATCCTGAGTTACATCTTGTATTATACTCCAGAGCTGCACTCACTATTCTGCTGGTGCAGTCACTGTGTACACACATTACATTACTGATCCTGAGTTACATCCTGTATTATACTCCAGAGCTGCACTCACTATTCTGCTGGTGTAGTCACTGTGTACATACATTACATTACTGATCCTGAGTTACATCTTGTATTAAACTCCAGAGCTGCACTCACTATTCTGCTGGTGCAGTCACTGTGTACATACATTACATTACTGATCCTGAGTTACATCCTGTATTATACTCCAGAGCTGCACTCACTATTCTGCTGGTGCAGTCACTGTGTATATACATTACATTACTGATCCTGAGTTACATCCTGTATTATACTCCAGAGCTGCACTCACTATTCTGCTGGTGCAGTCGCTGTGTACATACATTACATTACTGATCCTGAGTTACATCCTGTATTATACTTCAGAGCTGCACTCACTATTCTGCTGGTGCAGTCACTGTGTACATACATTACATTACTGATCCTGAATTACATCCTGTATTATACTCTAGAGCTGCACTCACTGTTCTGCTGGTGCAGTCACTGTGTACATACATTACATTACTGATCCTGAATTACATCCTGTATTATACTCCAGAGCTGCACTCACTATTCTGCTGGTGCAGTCACTGTGTACATACATTACATTACTGATCCTGAGTTACATCCTGCATTATACTCTAGAGCTGCACTCACTATTCTGCTGGTGCAGACACTGTGTATGACGCGCCCCCTGGGCCTGTGCTGTGCAGGGGGATACCCGGAGCCGGATCGCTGGGGGTTGTAGTCCTCCGTGGCGGTGACCCGGTCCGTGCCCAGGGTGGTCAAACCAGTGGCAGTCTATTGGTATTGTAATTGTCCGACTACGCCACCCGTGGATTGCGGTCAGTGGGGACCGCCGCTGCGCTGCCGACCGCTGAGGCTGATGTTGTTTGCGCAGCTGAGTATGGGATGACTCCCCACGGGAGAAGTATTGCCTCAGGGCAGCTAATGTGGATGAGATGATGGGAGTGATGGTGTGAGCGTCCCAGTACTTATGGTGCTGGTGCGGCGAGGAATCACAGAGACGTGCAGTTGCAGTTTTCAAAGCTTTACTCACGGTTGTTATTCTGGTCACTTGTGCACATGAGGGACCGCCTGAGCCGTGCTGCATTCACCAGGCAAGGGACTCGGTCAGCTCCCAGGCAATTCCAGAGCGTGGTTCAGAGCTCCCCTCTCTTCCTTTCTACTGGCCGTCCCCACCAGGGACCCACCTTTGTCTAGCTTCCTCGGGCCTTCTGTTGGCGAAACCTCTCTCCGGTTTCCCTGACCCTATACGGTATGCCTTTCTGGTGGATGTAGTGAGGGGTCGCACCAAGATGTGGTCACAACCTCCGGTTTTGGCTGAGGATTAGTCGCCTCCACCAATTCAGGTTCCGGTACCCTGCTCTGCCAACCCTTCACCCAGTATCTCCTCTGGGCATATGGGGTTCCTTCTGTCCTCATGTCTCTGGGCCTTTCTCTGTGTTCCTTGCTTCCTTTCTTACCGTCCTTTCTGTTCCTTCTTCTCTCTCTCTCTCTCAGGCTCCGGCCTCCTGACAAGGCCTGCCTGCGGAGCAGAGCCCATGCAGGGGCTCTGCTTCCTGTCTTCTCCTCAGACTGTCTCCACTGAACTGGCTGGACTGAACTCAACCCTGTTCTAAGATGGTGCCCACCTTATATACCTCCTTCTAACACCCGAGCCCAGGTGACTAGCAACCAATGGGCTCCTACCTATGCCCAGAGACCCACCCCTATCTGCTCCTACACCACTGGGTTTTCCTCCCCCTCCCCACTCCAACCAGGGACAGAAGCTGTCGTGCCTGCACTTCTGTCTAGTGGGAGCACCGTTGAGCTGTTCCTCGGAAATGGGGTGTGTGTGGTGCATGCAGCCTACCGAGCCCTGGGTCCACACTCCATCCTTACCCGGGAGTGGAATATCACACCTCTGGACTGAGGTGCAATACCCCTGTAGCAGCCGAGCCCTCGGGGTGCTACATTCCCCCCTAGTAAATCACAGCACGTCCTGGACCTGGAAAAGAGCAAAGACAATTTAAACATACAAGTTTTTAGAATGCATTCGTATATAAGACAATAACTTTTCACTCATCCCTTTATGGGAGGTTTTCTTCTCTTTTTAATGTTATTGGTACTCTTTTTCATAAAACATCTTGCTAATGCCACTGGAACTCTTTTAGCATATAAAACATCGCATAAAACATTTGTATTATTATTCTAGCAGCATATAAAACTTTTCAATATGAAACATTTTCAAGACAGATTCTTGAACTCTGGCCGCTGTGCAACTTGCGACCAGGTAAAGGTGCAACAGTCCATTTAATCCGTCTTGAGGTAGACGTTGCGGTTCTTGTATAAAACCAGTAGGGGGCGCTTTAAGAAGCGCAACTATTTACAAGGGATTGGCCGCTCTCAGTCCTCGGCCAGTGGGGATAAGGGAGTGGCTGCTCACAGTCCTCAGCCTGGTTAGGGATTGAGGGGGTTAACTTGCACACGGGTAACAGTCCTTTAACTATTCCACATGAGTCCCAACGGGGACCACACTTCACTCAGCAACAGTTCTTGTACCCTGACGGGTAACTGTATACAGTTCCATTTTACCGTTTACTGGTAACGGTGTCCTTCTCGCTCTTCCGGGTAATCTTCTGGTCCGTCCGGATCCTCAGTATATTCCGTGTCTGGGCGGTACTGCAGTTCCTCCTCCGTGAGCCGGTGAACGTGGAGGGCGTACAGTCCCTTTGCGCCCTTGTGCCGGGTGTAGGTGACCACGTCGCTGGGGTACATGTCACGTCCGTGATGTCCCTCTGGCAGGTGGCTTTCAACGTCCCTTCTAGTGACGAAGACGTCGGTGTCAGCCTCCGGGTCTCTGACGAAGCCCCAGCCATGCTCTAGCTGGAACTTGACTACGGTCCCGGTGGCTGTGGTTCCGCGGATGGCGTGGGTGTCTTGTCGGGCCCTCCTCTTCTGTTCCGCGCTCCTGGCCTGGAGTCGCTGCTCCCTGATGCGCCTCTGCCGCCGCTCTCTTTCATAGGTGGCTAGCTGCTGACGGCAGCACTCCAGGCGCTGGACTTCTTCCGCCCGGGTCTCCTGGGTGAAGCCCATGAGGTTCTCGCCAGTGGGGTCCCATGCAAACTGGGCATCCTCCGGCAGGGGTGGAGCGATGTTGGCGGGCTCCGGGGCTGGGATCAAAGGCTCACTCAGGGGTCGCTCTTTCCGGAGACGGGGGTTGGCGAACTCCGGCGGCCATTCAAAGGGTAGCCCGTCCGGGCTGGTATATTGGGCATACAGGTCCGCGCCCAAGGGTGGCACTGTGGGCTTCGGACGGGTGGCAGCGCCCGGGGGCACTCGGCCTTGCGACCAGGCCGGTGATCGCTTTTTGGTCGCGCCCGGGGGTGGCACCGCCAAGGTAGGGGGCGCTGGTGAGGCAGCGGCGCCCGGGTGTGCTAGGTCTTGCGTCCTGGCCCGTGACGTCTCACGCTGTACGGCGCCAGGGTTCAGAGGGCACAGCGCGGGGCGGGGCGTGACGACGGTGCTTGCTGCCTGAGGCCTAGCTGGTGGCGGTGGAGGCGTGGTGTCAGGTACGGTCCCCGGGGCTTCGGGTCCCGCAACGGAGGGTGAGGGCAGGCTGGTGTTCCCCGGGCTTGGGGTGGTGGCGTCCCCATTACCTGCCTCGGTCTCCGTGGCCTCCTCCGCGGCGTCATCTGCAACTGCCGGTCCCTCTTCTCCGCGCCCAGCGATAAGCACTCTGCCCGGTCCCGGTGGGGTCCTCCACTGGCTGCCTTCGTGCTGCCGGGCCATCTCCTCTCTCCACCCGGCAAACACATCCCGCTGCGCCCGGACCATCCTCCTGTTCAAGTCTTCCAGCGCTGCGCACGCGCTGCCCGGGTCTCTAGGCAGCTGGGCCAGCAATTCTGTCAGGCTGCAAGGTGGCTCAGCTTGCAGCAGGCTGCGGGCCAGGGTGCTGGTGGAGTTCTCTGCTCCCTCCATCTCCGGGTGCAGCAGGTCCAGACTGATCCAGGCCGCACCCGGCCCCTCAGTTTTCTTTCCTATCCGCCCCCATGGGGGTTGGTCTTGGGGGCATCTGCTGACAATCACCTTCAGGGGCAGCCCCCCCACGTTGATGGACATCTCCATTGCTGCATTCATGGCTGGTGGGGGCGGGCTCCTCCTTTGGCGCCACTCTGGGACCTGGCCCACGATGGGAGGTGGCTTCCTGCTGTCCTTTGGTGCGCACATAATGGCGTCTGCTCTACCAGGGCGGGAAAAACGGATGAAGATGGCGGGAAACGGTCCAAAATGGCGTCTGATGGCGGGAATCGGCTCCGGATGGCGGGAAACGACTCCGGACAGCGGGAAACTTCTGGAAATGGCGGGAGACTACGCCAAAGTTGACGCGCCCCCTGGGCCTGTGCTGTGCAGGGGGATACCCGGAGCCGGATCGCTGGGGGTTGTAGTCCTCCGTGGCGGTGACCCGGTCCGTGCCCAGGGCGGTCAAACCAGTGGCAGTCTATTGGTATTGTAATTGTCCGACTACGCCACCCGTGGATTGCGGTCAGTGGGGACCGCCGCTGCGCTGCCGACCGCTGAGGCTGATGTTGTTTGCGCAGCCGAGTATGGGATAACTCCCCACGGGAGAAGTATTGCCTCAGGGCAGCTAATGTGGATGAGATGATGGGAGTGATGGTGTGAGCATCCCAGTACTTATGGTGCTGGTGCGGCGAGGAATCACAGAGACGTGCAGTTGCAGTTTTCAAAGCTTTACTCACGGTTGTTATTCTGGTCACTTGTGCACATGAGGGACCGCCTGAGCCGTGCTGCATTCACCAGGCAAGGGACTCGGTCAGCTCCCAGGCAATTCCAGAGCGTGGTTCAGAGCTCCCCTCTCTTCCTTTCTACTGGCCGTCCCCACCAGGGACCCACCTTTGTCCAGCTTCCTCGGGCCTTCTGTTGGCGAAACCTCTCTCCGGTTTCCCTGACCCTATACGGTATGCCTTTCTGGTGGATGTAGTGAGGGGTCGCACCAAGATGTGGTCACAACCTCCGGTTTTGGCTGAGGATTAGTCGCCTCCACCAATTCGGGTTCCGGTACCCTGCTCTGCCAACCCGTCACCCTGTATCTCCTCTGGGCATATGGGGTTCCTTCTGCCTTCGTGTCTCTGGGCCTTTCTCTGTGTTCCAGTTCCTTTCTTACTTTCCTTTCTGTTCCTTCTTCTCTCTCTCTCTCTCAGGCTCCGGCCTCCTGACAAGGCCTGCCTGCGGAGCAGAGCCCATGCAGGGGCTCTGCTTCCTGTCTTCTCCTCTCACTCTTAGCTTCTTCTCTGCACTGCACTGACTACTGTCCTAAGATGGTGCCCACCTTATATACCTCCTTCTAACACCCGAGCCCAGGTGACTAGCAACCAATGGGCTCCTACCTATGCCCAGAGACCCACCCCTATCTGCTCCTACACCACTGGGTTTTCCTCCCCCTCCCCACTCCAGCCAGGGACATTAGCTGTCGTGCCTGCACTTCTGTCTAGTGGGAGCACCGTTGAGCTGTTCCTCGGAAATGGGGTGTGTGTGGTGCATGCAGCCTACCGAGCCCTGGTCCACACTCCATCCTTACCCGGGAGTGGAATATCACACCTCTGGACTGAGGTGCAATACCCCTGTAGCAGCCGAGCCCTCGGGGTGCTACATTCCCCCCTGGTAAATCACAGCACGTCCTCGGGCTGGAAAAGAGCAAAGACAATTTAAACATACAAGTTTTTAGAATGCATTCGTATATAAGACAATAACTTTTCACTCATCCCTTTATGGGAGGTTTTCTTCTCTTTTTAATGTTACTGGTACTCTTTTTCATAAAACATCTTGCTAATGCCACTGGAACTCTTTTAGCATATAAAACATCGCATAAAACATTTGTATTATTATTCTAGCAGCATATAAAACTTTTCAATATAAAACATTTTCAAGACAGATTCTTGAACTCTGGCCGCTGTGCAACTTGCGACCAGGTAAAGGTGCAACAGTCCATTTAATCCGTCTTGAGGTAGACGTTGCGGTTCTTGTATAAAACCAGTAGGGGGCGCTTTAAGAAGCGCAACTATTTACAAGGGATTGGCCCATCTCAGTCCTCGGCCAGTGGGGATAAGGGAGTGGCTGCTCACAGTCCTCAGCCTGGTTAGGGATTGAGGGGGTTAACTTGCACACGGGTAACAGTCCTTTAACTATTCCACATGAATCCCAACGGGGACCACACTTCACTCAGCAACAGTTCTTGTACCCTGACGGGTAACTGTATACAGTTCCATTTTACCGTTTACTGGTAACGGTGTCCTTCTCGCTCTTCCGGGTAATCTTCTGGTCCGTCCGGATCCTCAGTATATTCCGTGTCTGGGCGGTACTGCAGTTCCTCCTCCGTGAGCCGGTGAACGTGGAGGGCGTACAGTCCCTTTGCGCCCTTGTGCCGGGTGTAGGTGACCACGTCGCTGGGGTACAGGTCACGTCCGTGATGTCCCTCTGGCAGGTGGCTTTCAACGTCCCTTCTAGTGACGAAGACGTCGGTGTCAGCCTCCGGGTCTCTGACGAAGCCCCAGCCATGCTCTAGCTGGAACTTGACTACGGTCCCGGTGGCTGTGGTTCCGCGGATGGCGTGGGTGTCTTGTCGGGCCCTCCTCTTCTGTTCCGCGCTCCTGGCCTGGAGTCGCTGCTCCCTGATGCGCCTCTGCCGCCGCTCTCTTTCATAGGTGGCTAGCTGCTGACGGCAGCACTCCAGGCGCTGGACTTCTTCCGCCCGGGTCTCCTGGGTGAAGCCCATGAGGTTCTCGCCAGTGGGGTCCCATGCAAACTGGGCATCCTCCGGCAGGGGTGGAGCGATGTTGGCGGGCTCCGGGGCTGGGATCAAAGGCTCACTCAGGGGTCGCTCTTTCCGGAGACGGGGGTTGGCGAACTCCGGCGGCCATTCAAAGGGTAGCCCGTCCGGGCTGGTATATTGGGCATACAGGTCCGCGCCCAAGGGTGGCACTGTGGGCTTCGGACGGGTGGCAGCGCCCGGGGGCACTCGGCCTTGCGACCAGGCCGGTGGTCGTTTTTTGGTCGCGCCCGGGGGTGGCACCGCCAAGGTAGGGGGCGCTGGTGAGGCAGCGGCGCCCGGGTGTGCTAGGTCTTGCGTCCTGGCCCGTGACGTCTCACGCTGTACGGCGCCAGGGTTAAGAGGGCACAGCGCGGGGCGGGGCGTGACGACGGTGCTTGCTGCCTGAGGGCTAGCTGGTGGCGGTGGAGGCGTGGTGTCAGGTACGGTCCCCGGGGCTTCGGGTCCCTCAACGGAGGGTGAGGGCAGGCTGGTGTTCCCCAGGCTTGGGGTGGTGGCATCCCCATTACCTGCCTCGGTCTCCGTGGCCTCCTCCGTGGCGTCATCTGCAGCTGCCGGTCCCTCTTCTCCGCGCCCAGCGATAAGCACTCTGCCCGGTCCCGGTGGGGTCCTCCACTGGCTGCCTTCGCGCTGCCGGGCCATCTCCTCTCTCCACCCGGCAAACACATCCCGCTGCGCCTGGACCATCCTCCTGTTCAGGTCTTCCAGCGCTGCGCGCGCACTGCCCGGGTCTCTAGGCAGCTGGGCCAGCAATTCTGTCAGGCTGCAAGGTGGCTCAGCTTGCAGCAGGCTGCGGGCCAGGGTGCTGGTGGAGTTCTCTGCTCCCTCCATCTCCGGGTGCAGCAGGTCCAGACTGATCCAGGCCGCACCCGGCCCCTCAGTTTTCTTTCCTATCCGCCCCCATGGAGGTTGGTCTTGGGGGCATCTGCTGACAATCACCTTCAGGGGCAGCCCCCCCACGTTGATGGACATCTCCATTGCTGCATTCATGGCTGGTGGGGGCGGGCTCCTCCTTTGGCGTCACTCTGGGACCTGGCCCACGATGGGAGGTGGCTTCCTGCTGTCCTTTGGTGCGCACATAATGGCGTCTGCTCTACCAGGGCGGGAAAAACGGATGAAGATGGTGGGAAACGGTCCAAAATGGCGTCTGATGGCGGGAATCGGCTCCGGATGGCGGGAAACGACTCCGGACAGCGGGAAACTTCTGGAAATGGCGGGAGACTACGCCAAAGTTGACGCGCCCCCTGGGCCTGTGCTGTGCAGGGGGATACCCGGAGCCGGATCGCTGGGGGTTGTAGTCCTCCGTGCAGTGACCCGGTCCGTGCCCAGGGCGGTCAAACCAGTGGCAATCTATTGGTATTGTAATTGTCCGACTACGCCACCCGTGGATTGCGGTCAGTGGGGACCGCCGCTGCGCTGCCGACTGCTGAGGCTGATGTTGTTTGCGCAGCCGAGTATGGGATAACTCCCCACGGGAGAAGTATTGCCTCAGGGCAGCTAATGTGGATGAGATGATGGGAGTGATGGTGTGAGCGTCCCAGTACTTATGGTGCTGGTGCGGCGAGGAATCACAGAGACGTGCAGTTGCAGTTTTCAAAGCTTTACTCACGGTTGTTATTCTGGTCACTTGTGCACATGAGGGACCGCCTGAGCCGTGCTGCGTTCACCAGTCAAGGGACTCGGTCAGCTCCCAGGCAATTCCAGAGCGTGGTTCAGAGCTCCCCTCTCTTCCTTTCTACTGGCCGTCCCCACCAGGGACCCACCTTTGTCCAGCTTCCTCGGGCCTTCTGTTGGCGAAACCTCACTCCGGTTTCCCTGACCCTATGCGGTATGCCTTTCTGGTGGATGTAGTGAGGGGTCGCACCAAGATGTGGTCACAACCTCCGGTTTTGGCTGAGGATTAGTCACCTCCACCAATTCGGGTTCCGGTACCCTGCTCTGCCAACCCGTCACCCTGTATCTCCTCTGGGCATATGGGGTTCCTTCTTCACTCGTGTCTCTGGGCCTTTCTCTGTGTTCCTGTTCCTTGCTTCCTTTCTTACTGTCCTTTCTGTTCCTTCTTCTCTCTCTCTCTCTCAGGCTCCGGCCTCCTGACAAGGCCTGCCTGCGGAGCAGAGCCCATGCAGGGGCTCTGCTTCCTGTCTTCTCCTCTCACTCTTAGCTTCTTCTCTGCACTGCACTGACTACTGTCCTAAGATGGTGCCCACCTTATATACCTCCTTCTAACACCCGAGCCCAGGTGACTAGCAACCAATGGGCTCCTACCTATGCCCAGAGACCCACCCCTATCTGCTCCTACACCACTGGGTTTTCCTCCCCCTCCCCACTCCAACCAGGGACAGATGCTGTCGTGCCTGCACTTCTGTCTAGTGGGAGCACCGTTGAGCTGTTCCTCGGTAATGGGGTGTGTGTGGTGCATGCAGCCTACCGAGCCCTGGTCCACACTCCATCCTTACCCGGGAGTGGAATATCACACCTCTGGACTGAGGTGCAATACCCCTGTAGCAGCCGAGCCCTTGGGGTGCTACATGTACATACATTACATTACTGATCCTGAGTTACCTCCTGTATTATACTCCAGAGCTGCACTCACTATTCTGCTGGTGCAGTCACTCTGTACATACATTACATTACTGATCCTGAGTTACATCCTGTATTATACTCCAGAGCTGCACTCACTATTCTGCTGGTGCAGTCACTGTGTACATACATTACATTACTGATCCTGAGTTACATCCTGTATTATACTGCAGAGCTGCACTCACTATTCTGCTGGTCCAGTCACTGTGTATATACATTACATTACTGATCCTGGGTTACCTCCTATATTATACTCCAGAGCTGCACTCACTATTCTGCTGGTGCAGTCACTGTGTACATACATTACATTACTGATCCTGAGTTACATCCTGTATTATACTCCAGAGCTGCATTCACTATTCTGCTGGTCCAGTTACTGTGTACATACATTACATTACTGATCCTGAGTTACATCCTGTATTATACTCCAGAGCTGCACTCACTATTCTGCTGGTGCAGTCACTGTGTACATACATTACATTACTGATCCTGAGTTACATCCTGTATTATACTGCAGAGCTGCACTCACTATTCTGCTGGTGCAGTCACTGTGTACATACATTACATTACTGATCCTGAGTTACATCCTGTATTATACTCCAGAGCTGCGCTCACTGTTCTGCTGTTGCAGTATTGCTTGTCTTCCCTTAGTTCCTGCAGTCGTCTCTCCCTCTTCCTGATGACGTCTTGTCATTTATCATCCTCTATTCTTTGTCAGTCCTGCAGCACAGAGTATTTCAGCAGTGCACACAGTAATAAGTCCGTGCATGGAGAACAGCTGTGTTCCTGTTGGCCGCAGACACAGGAAGAGCAGAGATGAGCGCTCATGAATCATCACGATCCGAACACGTCACCTACACGGAGTGTGCGGCATGTGTGCCGGATCCGGGCAGAGCCAAGAGAGCGCTGGTGTCAAGCCGCATGCTCCCAGGACTCCATGTCCAGAGTTCAGGAAAGCCGCTGCCTGAACAGTCACTATCTGTTACATTGTATCAGCGGAGGAAAGAGAACCGTGGACGGATCCGCCTGCTGGGATGAGCCTCAAGGTCTCAGGACTTCAGACTTCCTGCACTCGCACATTGCACCAAGCCCTCAGCAGTGCACGTAGGGGAGACCAGAGGGGACCTTAGGCATCTCGGTGTAGCGGCTGTATAAATTTGTATGTAGTAGGCACCCACTAATGGTGACTGTATAAATCTGTATGTATTGAGCTCCCTCTAGTGGTGACTGTATAAATCTGTATGTAGTGAGCTCCCCCTAGTGGTTGCTGTATAAATCTGTATGTAGTGAGCTCCCCCTAGTGGTGGCTGTTTAAATCTATATGTAGTGAGCTCCCCCTAGTGGTGGCTGTATAAATCTGTATGTAGTGAGCTCCCTCTAGTGGTGACTGTATAGATATGTATGTAGTGAGCTCCCCCTAGTGGTGGCTGTATAAATCTGTATGTAGTGAGCTCCCTCTAGTGGTGGCTGTATAAATCTGTATGTAGTGAGCTCCTCCTAGTGGTGACTGTATAAATCTGTATGTAGTGAGCTCCCTCTAGTGGTGGCTGTATAAATCTGTATGTAGTGAGCTCCCTCTAGTGGTGGCTCTATAAATCTGTATGTAGTAAGCTCCCTCTAGTGGTGACTGTATAAATCTGTATGTAGTGAGCTCCCCCTAGTGGTGGCTGTATAAATCTGTATGTAGTGAGCTCCCCCTAGTGGTGACTGTATAAATCTGTATGCAGTGAGCTCCCTCTAATGGTGACTGTATAAATCTGTATGTAGTGAGCTCCCTCTAATGGTGGCTGTATAAATCTGTATGTAGTGAGCTCCCTCTAGTGGTGACTGTATAAATCTGTATGTAGTGAGCTCCCTCTGGTGGTGGCTGTATAAATCTGTATGTAGTGAGCTCCCTCTAGTGGTGACTGTATAAATCTGTATGCAGTGAGCTCCCTCTAATGGTGACTGTATAAATCTGTATGTAGTGAGCTCCCTCTAGTGGTGGGTGTATAAATCTGTATGTAGTGAGCTCCTCCTAGTGGTGACTGTATAAATCTGTATGTAGTGAGCTCCCTCTATTGGTAGCTGTATAAATCTGTATGTAGTGAGCTCCTCCTAGTGGTGGCTGTATAAATCTGTATGTAGTGAGCTCCCTCTAATGGTGACTGTATAAACCTGTATGTAGTGAGCTCCACCTAGTGGTGACTGTATAAATCTATATGTAGTGAGCTCCCTCTAATGGTGACTGTATAAATCTGTATGTAGTGAGCTCCCCCTAGTGGTGGCTGTATAAATCTGTATGTAGTGAGCTACCTCTAGTGGTGGCTGTATAAATCTGTATGTAGTGAGCTCCTCCTAGTGGTGGCTGTATAAATCTGTATGTAGTGAGCTCCCTCTAGTGGTGACTGTATAAATCTGTATGTAGTGAGCTCCCTCTATTGGTGGGTGTATAAATCTGTATGTAGTGAGCTCCTCCTAGTGGTGGCTGTATAAATCTGTATGTAGTGAGCTCCGCCTAGTGGTGGCTGTATAAATCTGTATGTAGTGAGCTCCCTCTAGTGGTGACTGTATAAATCTGTATGTAGTGAGTTCCCCCTAGTGCTGGCTGTATAAATCTGTATGTAGTGAGTTCCCCCTAGTGGTGGCTGTATAAATCTGTATGTAGTGAGCTCCTCCTAGTGGTGACTGTATAAATCTGTATGTAGTGAGCTCGTCCTAGTGGTGGCTGTATGAATCTGTATGTAGTGAGCTCCTCCTAGTGGTGGCTGTGTAAATCTGTATGTAGAGAGCCCCTCCTAGTGGTGGCTGTATAAATCTGTATGTAGTGAGCTCCTCCTAGTGGTGGCTGTGTAAATCTGTATGTAGAGAGCCCCTCCTAGTGGTGGCTGTATAAATCTGTATGTAGTGAGCTCCGCCTAGTGGTGGCTGTATAAATCTGTATGTAGGGAGCTCCCCCTAGTGATGGCTGTATAAATCTGTATGTAGTGAGCTCCCCCTAGTGGTGGCTGTATAAATCTGTATGTAGTGAGCTCCCTCTAGTGGTGGCTGTATAAATCTGTATGTAGTGAGCTCCTCCTAGTGGTGACTGTATAAATCTGTATATAGTGAGCTCCTCCTAGTGGTGGCTGTATAAATCTGTATGTAGTGAGCTCCTCCTAGTGGTGACTGTATAAATCTGTATGTAGTGAGCTCCCTCTAGTGATGGCTGTATAAATCTGTATGTAGTGAGCTCCTCCTAGTGGTGGCTGTATAAATCTGTATGTAGTGAGCTCCCTCTATTGGTAGCTGTATAAATCTGTATGTAGTGAGCTCCTCCTAGTGGTGGCTGTATAAATCTGTATGTAATGAGCTCCCTCTAGTGGTGGCTGTATAAATCTGTATGTAGTGAGCTCCCTCTAGTGGTGACTGTATAAATCTATGTAGTGAGTTCCCCCTAGTGGTGACTGTATAAATCTGTATGTAGTGAGCTCCCTCTAGTGGTGGCTGTATAAATCTGTATGTAGTGAGCTCCCTCTAGTGGTGGCTGTATAAATCTGTATGTAGTGAGCTCCCCCTAATGGTGACTGTATAAATCTGTATGCAGTGAGCCCCCTCTAGTGTTGACTGTATAAATCTGTATGTACTAAGCTCCATCTAGTGGTGGCTGTATAAATCTGTATGTAGTGAGCTCCCTATAGTGGTGGCTGTATAAATCTGTATGTAGTGAGCTCCCTCTAGTGGTGGCTGTATAAATCTGTATGTAGTGAGCTCCCCCTAGTGGTGGCTGTATAAATCTGTATGTAGTGAGCTCCCTCTAGTGGTGACTGTATAAATCTGTATGTAGTGAACTCCCCCCCTAGTGATGGCTGTATAAATCTGTATGTAGTGAGCTCCCTCTAGTGGTGACTGTATAGATATGTATGCAGTGAGCTCCCTATAGTGGTGGCTGTATAAATCTGTATATAGTGAGCTCCCTCTAGTGGTGGCTGTATAAATCTGTATGTAGTGAGCTCCCTATAGTGGTGGCTGTATAAATCTGTATGTAGTGAGCTCCCTCTAGTGGTGGCTGTATAAATCTGTATGTAGTGAGCTCCCTCTAGTGGTGGCTGTATAAATCTGTATGTAGTGAGCTCCCTCTAGTGGTGGCTGTATAAATCTGTATGTAGTGAGCTCCCTCTAGTGGTGGCTGTATAAATCTGTATGTAGTGAGCTCCCTCTAGTGGTGTCTGTATAAATCTGTATTTAGTGAGCTCCCCCTCCTAGTGGTGGCTGTATAAATCTGTATGTAGTGAGCTCTCTCTAGTGGTGGATGTATAAATCTGTATGTAGTGAGCTCCCCCTAGTGGTGACTGTCTAAATCTGTATGTAGTGAGCTCCCCCTAGTGGTGGCTGTAGAAATCTGTATGTAGTGAGCTCCCCCTAGTGGTGGCTGTATAAATCTGTATGTAGTGAGCTCCCCCTAGTGGTGGCTGTATAAATCTGTTTGTAGTGAGCTCCCTCTAGTGGTGGCTGTATAAATCTGTATGTAGTGAGCTCCCTATAGCGGTGGCTGTATAAATCTGTATGTAGTGAGCTCCCTCTAGTGGTGGCTGTATAAATCTGTAAGTAGTGAGCTCCCCCTAGTGGTGGCTGTATAAATCTGTATGTAGTGAGCTCCCGCTAGTGATGACTGTATAAATCTGTATGTAGTGAGCTCCCTCTAGTGGGGACTGTATAAATCTGTATGCAGTGAGCTCCCTCTAGTGGTGACTGTATAAATCTGTATGTAGTGAGCTCCCTCTAGTGGTGACTGTATAAATCTGTATGTAGTGAGCTCCTCCTAGTGGTGACTGTATAAATCTGTATGTAATGAGCTCCTCCTAGTGGTGACTGTATAAATCTGTATGTAGTGAGCTCCCTCTAGTGGTGGCTGTATAAATCTGTATGTAGTGAGCTCCCTCTAGTGGTGGCTGTATAAATCTGTATGTAGTGATCTCCCTCTAGTGGTGACTGTATAAATCTGTATGTAGTGAGCTCCCTCTAGTGGTGGCTGTATAAATCTGTATGTAGTGAGCTCCCTCTAGTGGTGGCTGTATAAATCTGTATGTAGTGGGCTCCCTCTAGTGGTGACTGTATAAATCTGTATGTAATGAGCTCCTCCTAGTGGTGACTGTATAAATCTGTATGTAGTGAGCTCCCTCTAGTGGTGGCTGTATAAATCTGTATGTAATGAGCTCCTCCTAGTGGTGACTGTATAAATCTGTATGTAGTGAGCTCCCTCTAGTGGTGGCTGTATAAATCTGTATGTAGTGATCTCCCTCTAGTGGTGACTGTATAAATCTGTATGTAGTGAGCTCCCTCTAGTGGTGGCTGTATAAATCTGTATGTAGTGAGCTCCCTCTAGTGGTGGCTGTATAAATCTGTATGTAGTGGGCTCCCTCTAGTGGTGACTGTATAAATCTGTATGTAATGAGCTCCTCCTAGTGGTGACTGTATAAATCTGTATGTAGTGAGCTCCCTCTAGTGGTGGCTGTATAAATCTGTATGTAATGAGCTCCTCCTAGTGGTGACTGTATAAATCTGTATGTAGTGAGCTCCCTCTAGTGGTGGCTGTATAAATCTGTATGTAGTGATCTCCCTCTAGTGGTGACTGTATAAATCTGTATGTAGTGAGCTCCCCCTAGTGGTGGCTGTATAAATCTGTATGTAATGAGCTCCTCCTAGTGGTGACTGTATAAATCTGTATGTAGTGATCTCCCTCTAGTGGTGACTGTATAAATCTGTATGTAATGAGCTCCTCCTAGTGGTGACTGTATAAATCTGTATGTAGTGAGCTCCCTCTAGTGGTGGCTGTATAAATCTGTATGTAGTGATCTCCCTCTAGTGGTGATTGTATAAATCTGTATGTAGTGAGCTCCCCCTAGTGGTGGCTGTATAAATCTGTATGTAGTGAGCTCCCTCTAGTGGTGGCTGTATAAATCTGTATGTAGTGATCTCCCTCTAGTGGTGACTGTATAAATCTGTATGTAGTGAGCTCCCCCTAGTGGTGGCTGTATAAATCTGTATGTAGTGAGCTCCTCCTAGTGGTGACTGCAGGTAAGCAGTATGTAGGGTGTTTGCAGCTCTGTGGCCCTGAATACAGATGTATTATAGTTAATGAGAACACTTATGTAACTTTATCTGAGACTGATGAAGCTTCGCTGCTTTGAACAGTATTCACATGAGGTCCCGTCCCTGGACTCTCGGGGTGGAGTCCTCGGGTGCTGATGCATTATGGGCACTAGCAGAATGAAGAGGACAATTAGTGCAGCACATGACCTCCTCCACCTTGCAGGGTTTTATGGATCAGCTCCTGAGGGAAGTGGTGATTTACGGGCCAGGAAATGGCACCTAATCGGCAGCTCTGCCGGCGGAGAGGCTGGGGGTCCGGCTGTCCCCTTCTCAGCGTTGCTGGGCTGTTGGTGCCGGTGGCTGGTGCTTTTTATGGGGAGGATATGGGCACGCTGGGAGCAGGGAGGTGTGAACTCTACCAGTGCGCCCACCGTCTGCAGCTTCATGTTCCATGACTAAGACCCATGACACAACCGCGTCCTCGGCAGGAATCGCCAGGGCCGGTGACGCACAGTCTTGATGGCAGGTTAATGGCGTTAATGGCGAAGAATAACCCCATTGTGATCACTGAAGCGCAGATTTAACCCTGGGGCAGGACGAGCGACGTATGAGCAGAGTGTCACCTCCACCTGCGGCCGCAACGCTCAGGACTCCAGAATGAAAGGGTCTCAAATAAAAATTCATAGTAACGTAGAGTGTCCATGTAGTCACTGTAACTGTAACGCACAATGTCCTGTACTGAGGAAATCCGCCGGCCCTTGTATAAAGCTGTTATAGTGTCGGCCATCACTACCTCTTGTGACAGTCAGACTGCTCCCTGTTCAGATCCCTGCGGCCCCCACTGCTCCCGGTACAGATCCCTGCGGTCCCCACTGCTCCCGGTACAGATCCCTGCGGCCCCCACTGCTCCCTGTTCAGATCCCTGCGGCCCCCACTGCTCCCTGTTCAGATCCCTGCGGTCCCCACTGCCCCCGGTACAGATCCCTGCGGTCCCCACTGCTCCCTGTTCAGATCCCTGCGGTCCCCACTGCTCCCGGTACAGATCCCTGCGGCCCCCACTGCTCCCGGTTCAGATCCCTGAGGTCCCCACTGCTCCCAGTACAGATCCCTGCGGCCCCCACTGCTCCCAGTACAGATCCCTGCGGCCCCCACTGCTCCCGGTTCAGATCCCTGAGGTCCCCACTGCTCCCAGTACAGATCCCTGCGGTCCCCACTGCTCCCAGTACAGATCCCTGCGGTCCCCACTGCTCCCTGTTCAGATCCCTGCGGTCCCCACTGCTCCCGGTACAGATCCCTGCGGCCCCCACTGCTCCCGGTTCAGATCCCTGAGGTCCCCACTGCTCCCAGTACAGATCCCTGCGGCCCCCACTGCTCCCAGTACAGATCCCTGCGGCCCCCACTGCTCCCGGTTCAGATCCCTGAGGTCCCCACTGCTCCCAGTACAGATCCCTGCGGTCCCCACTGATTCCGGTACAGATTCCTGCGGTCCTCACTGATTCAGTTTCAGATCCCTGCAGCCCCCACTGCTCCCGGTACAGATCCCTGTGGCCCCCACTGCTCCCGGTACAGACCCCTGCGGCCCCCACTGCTCCCAGTACAGATCCCTGCGGCCCCCACTGCTCCCAGTACAGATCCCCGCGGTCCCCACTGCTCCCGGTACAGATCCCTGCGGCCCCCACTGCTTCCAGTACAGATCCCCGCGGTGCCCACTGCTCCCAGTACAGATCCCCGCGGTCCCCACTGCTCCCGGTACGGATCCCTGTGGCCCCCACTGCTCCCAGTACAGATCCCTGTGGCCCCCACTGCTCCCAGTACAGATCCCTGCGGTGGCCACTGCTCCCAGTACAGATCCCCGCGGTGCCCACTGCTCCCGGTACAGATCCCTGCGGCCCCCACTGCTCTCAGTACAGATCCCTGCGGTGCCCACTGCTCCCAGTACAGATCCCTGCGGTGCCCACTGCTCCCAGTACAGATCCCCGCGGTGCCCACTGCTCTCGGTACAGATCCCTGCGGCCCCCACTGCTCCCTGTACAGATCCCTGCGGTCCCCACTGCTCCCGGTACAGATCCCTGCGGCCCCCACTGCTCTCAGTACAGATCCCTGCGGTGCCCACTGCTCCCAGTACAGATCCCCGCGGTCCCCACTGCTCCCGGTACGGATCCCTGTGGCCCCCACTGCTCCCAGTACAGATCCCTGTGGCCCCCACTGCTCCCAGTACAGATCCCTGCGGTGGCCACTGCTCCCAGTACAGATCCCCGCGGTGCCCACTGCTCCCAGTACAGATCCCTGCGGTCCCCACTGCTCTCAGTACAGATCCCTGCGGTCCCCACTGCTCCCAGTACAGATCCCTGCGGTCCCCACTGCTCCCGGTACAGATCCCTGCGGTCCCCACTACTCTCGGTGCAGATCCCCGCTGCTCCCGGTGCAGATCCCCGCGGTCCCCACTGCTCCCGGTGCAGATCCCCGCTGCTCCCGGTGCAGGTCCCCGTGGCTCCCGGTGCAGATCCCCGCTGCTCCCTGTGCAGATCCCCGCGGTCCCCGCTGCTCCCAGTGCAGATCCCCGCGGTCCCCGCTGCTCCCGGTGCAGATCCCCGCGGTCCCGCTGCTCCCTGTGCAGATCCCCGCTGCTCCCTGTGCAGATCCCCGCTGCTCCCTGTGCAGATCCTCGCGGTCCCCGCTGCTGACTAGGACTGTGGAGTTGGTAAGCCAAACTTCCGACTCCTCAATTTCCATGACTCCGACTCCCTCATACACGGCTCCGACTCCCTCATACACGGCTCCGACTCACTCATACACGACTCCGACTCCCTCATACACGGCTCCGACTCACTCATACACGACTCCGACTCACTCATACACGGCTCCGACTCCCTCATACACGGCTCCGACTCCCTCATACACGGCTCCGACTCCCTCATACACGGCTCCGACTCCCTCATACACGACTCCGACTCCCTCATACACGACTCCGACTCCCTCATACACGACTCCGACTCACTCATACACGACTCCGACTCACTCATACACGACTCCGACTCACTCATACACGGCTCCGACTCCCTCATACACGACTCCGACTCACTCATACACGACTCCGACTCACTCATACACGACTCCGACTCACTCATACGCGACTCCGACTCACTCATACGCGACTCCGACTCACTCATACGCGGCTCCGACTCACTCATACGCGGCTCCGACTCACTCATACGCGACTCCGACTCACTCATACACGGCTCCGACTCCCTCATACACGGCTCCGACTCACTCATACACGGCTCCGACTCACTCATACACGGCTCCGACTCACTCATACACGGCTCCGACTCCCTCATACACGGCTCCGACTCCCTCATACACGGCTCCGACTCCCTCATACACGGCTCCGACTCCCTCATACACGACTCCGACTCACTCATACACGGCTCCGACTCCCTCATACACGGCTCCGACTCCCTCATACACGGCTCCGACTCCCTCATACACGGCTCCGACTCCCTCATACACGGCTCCGACTCACTCATACACGACTCCGACTCACTCATACACGGCTCCGACCCCCTCATACACGACTCCGACCCCCTCATACACGGCTCCGACTCCCTCATACACGGCTCCGACTCCCTCATACACGGCTCCGACTCCCTCATACACGGCTCCGGCTCCCTCATACACGGCTCCGACTCACTCATACACGACTCCGACCCCCTCATACACGGCTCCGACTCCCTCATACACGGCTCCGACTCCCTCATACACGGCTCCGACTCCCTCATACACGACTCCGACTCACTCATACACGGCTCCGACTCCCTCATACACGACTCCGACTCACTCATACACGGCTCCGACTCCCTCATACACGGCTCCGACTCCCTCATACACGGCTCCGACTCCCTCATACACGGCTCCGGCTCCCTCATACACGGCTCCGACTCCCTCATACACGGCTCCGACTCACTCATACACGACTCCGACTCACTCATACACGGCTCTGACTCCCTCATACACGGCTCCGGCTCCCTCATACACGGCTCCGGCTCCCTCATACACGGCTCCGACTCACTCATACACGGCTCCGACTCCCTCATACACGGCTCTGACTCCCTCATACACGGCTCCGGCTCCCTCATACACGGCTCCGACTCACTCATACACGACTCCGACCCCCTCATACACGGCTCCGACTCCCTCATACACGGCTCCGACTCCCTCATACACGACTCCGACTCACTCATACACGGCTCCGACTCCCTCATACACGGCTCCGACCCCCTCATACACGGCTCCGACCCCCTCATACACGGCTCCGACTCCCTCATGCACGGCTCCGACTCCCTCATACACGGCTCCGACTCCCTCATACACGGCTCCGACTCCCTCATACACGGCTGATGTGTAAGTGATGAATTTCCCGCAGCACAGATTCATCTCAACTAAAAGTCCAGACCCTGAGATCAGGAATAGGACGGACATTTATAGGACATTTCATAACTTTCCCAAATTCTAATAAAACAATATTCCCCACGAACTGCAGTGAACGACTGCACCCAATGTATGATATATTTTAGGACTTGGAGTCGGTCCATTTTATACCGACTCCACCAAAATGGACACCGACTCCACAGCCCCGCTGCTGACTATTTCCCATTTAGAGAATGTACCATTTATGACGACTCTTTGTTTCCTATCATTTAGCCAGTTCCTCCCCCATCTGCATATAGTTCCCCCAGTCCCGGCTTCTGGAGCTTCAGTATAAAGCTGGTATGTGGTACAGGATCAAAAACCCCAACATGTTGTCAGACACGACCGATCCTTCATGAATCCATGCTGATCATCATTGATTATATTATTCTCTGTGATATAACTGCAGCTCATCTCTTATGATGCCCTCATATATGTCACCACTGATGTCAGACTTACCGGACGGTAGTTACCTGGATCCACCTTCTTACCTTTCTTAAATATCGGTACCACATTGGCCTCTTCCAACCAATCCTGTGGCACCAACCCTGTTACCCGAGAGTCTCAGAATATGAGATTCGGCGATCTGTCAATTACTGAGCTCAGCTCCCTCAGTATCCGTGGATGAATATCATCTGGGCCGGGGGATTTGTCAATGTTTAATTTGCTCAGACGCAGGCGTACTTCTTTTTGTGCTAAACTAGTTATATTAGGAGGTGAACTTTGATTTTTGCCCTGTTGAAAGATCCCTGGGACAGACGGTTTGTTGGTGAACATGGATGAAAAGTGCCTGTTTAATATCTCCGCCTTTTCTTTGTCCTCTGTAATTATCTTGTTATTATCGTCTTTTAAGGGGCCAGTACCATCTGGTTTTTTCTTTTTGGCATTGATGTGTTTATAAAAAAATGTGAGATGTATTTTAATGTCACTGGGGATTTTGTTTTTCTGTAGATAACTTTGCAGCTTGATTTCTTTTTTACATTTGTTATTTAGGTCTTTATATTCCTGAAATACTATTTCTGTATTCTTGGCCTTCAACATTGAAGACAGAAATATTATTCATCTTGTTATATAGTGGCAACAAATTCTACAGCGCTGTACCAAGATTGTCATCTAGTACTGATCCCGTCTGCCTCCCTGCACCTGTTGTGGGGCATGTTCCATAGACAGCAGAAGTAGAACAAATCTGGCCATTGAAATTCCCATCAGACCCCTCTGTTCCTTTTCTTGAAACGTCTCTGTCCTCTTCCTCCAGACTCCTCTGTCCTTCTCCAAACTTCTGCATCTCCCTCTTCCTCCAGATTTCCTTGTCTTTCTCAAGTCCCCTCTTTCCCCTTCACCAGAATCCTTGGTGTCCTTTTCTTTCTCCAATCCCTATGTCCTTCTCTCACAGACACCTCTGTCCCCTCTTCCAGACTCTTCTATGTTCTCCTCCAGACTCCTCTGTTCTGTTCTCCAGCCTCCTCTGTCCTACTCCAGATTCCTCTCCTCCTCATATTCTAGACTCTTCTGTCCTTTTTCCTCCAGACTCTGTGTTGCAAACTTCTGTGTCCTCCTTCCCCTCCAGACTGCTCTTTGTCCTCCTTCCCCTCCAGACTGCTCTGTGTCCTCCTTCCCCTCCAGACTGCTCTTTGTCCTCCTTCCCCTCCAGACTGCTCTTTGTCCTCCTTCCTCTCCAGACTGCTCTGTGTCCTCCTTCCCCTCCAGACTGCTCTGTCCTCCTTCCCCTCCAGACTGCTCTGTGTCCTCCTTCCCCTCCAGACTGCTCTGTGTCCTCCTTCCCCTCCAGACTGCTCTGCGTCCTCTTTCCCCTCCAGACTGCTCTGTGTCCTCCTTCCCCTCCAGACTGCTCTGCATCCTCCTTCCCCTCCAGACTGCTCTGTGTCCTCCTTCCCCTCCAGACTATTCAGTCCCTTTTCTTCCATGCTCCTCTATACTCATTTTCTTTTCCAGACTCCTCTGTGTCCTCACTTTCCTGAAGACTCCTCTATGTCCTGCTGTTGCTCCAGTAGTTTGTGTGTCTTTCTATTCCTCCAGCCTCTTCTGCGTTCTTCTCTTCCTTCATGATGAACGTGGTAAATTAGCTTTTTTTTTGGTGTAGCGCATGAATCCAGCATCCAGGCACAAACTATCCTTTTAGTAATGCTTCTTTATTTGACAAATGTGGCCCTCACAACATGTTTCGGCGGATCCCCGCCTTCATCAGGTGATAGCCACAGTATGGTATGAACTTTTCTTATAAGGCTATGTGCCCACGTTGCGGACCTGAAGCATATTTTTTACGCTTCTCCCTGGCGGGAAAATCGCATGCGGATATTACATGCGGTTTTCCCGCCAGGTAAAAGCGTTTGTGAGGCTTCTTTGCATGCATTTCCGCATGCGGGTTATCAAGCACTTCTCCAAGCATCACTTGGAAAAGTGCTTGACAACTTGTTCAGAATGGTAAAAAATAAAAAAATAAACTTTATACTCACCTTCTGATGCATCCTCTGCCCCGTCCGGAGTCTTGAGCGGCTCACGCTGTTGTGTGCAGGACCTGCGGTGACGTCATTGAGTCATGTGGTGGGTCACATGACTCAATGACGTGGCAGGTCCTTCAGACAACAGCGCGACGGAGGGAAAACATCAGAAGATAAGTATAAACTTTATTTTATTCTTTTTTTTACAGGTTCTTTGGTACCCAGGTCTGGATGAGAGTCTCCTCTCATCCAGACTTGGGTACCATCCGCACATTGATTCCGCTGCGCTTCCGCAAAATTAATGAACATGCTGCGGATTTTTGACCGCAATATATACGCTGCGGAAAAATCCGCAGCATGGGCATTGACATTGCGGAATGCCATTGGGGACCATGGGGTGCGGATATACATGCGTTTTTCAAGCGTTTACGCTGCGGAAATTCCACAGCATATACGCTTGAAAAACGCTACGTGGGCACACAGCCTAAGGCTTATACCATTGAAAAACAATTAGTAACCATTGAGTAACAGGTAACAAATTAACTATCAATTGTCTATAAGAGGGTGCCTGAACTTCCATTCCTTACAATAGACGATAAACCTCTTGGTTAATGACAGAAATAATCACATAATTAAATATTACATCATTTAGTTAAAAAAGGTACGAATTACCTACTAATAATTGGATGTATCCATGAGCATAAAAAACTAAATATGTTTTTGGTTTCATTAAGATTTAAAAAGAGAAAACACAGTAGTTTGACCATAAATGGCTTCACCCAACCAATAACCATGAGGGGAGGAAAAGCTTTATTGTTATCATTCATATTCTCTGAAACAAGGCCAAGAAAGGGACAATGCTGCCGGGGTGTGTAAACTTTTGAGCACAGCTGTAGACATGTATCCAGCGACACCTGCGGAATCCCGTGTGATTCCGGCCACTTCCGTCCTCTGTGACTTTCCAGTCCGTGTTCCGATACATATGCAGCAGGTGTGATACATTGTGTGAGCACCAGAGGATCCTTTATCTGTATGATGGGCTTGTCACTGCGGGGGCACCGATTATCTCCTAATTATCGCCCCTCCATGGCCTCCTTCATGGTGCTGTCTTCTGCCCAGGAATCCTCTGGACTGTGAGTGAAGACATCAGATGTTTTCTTAGACCTTGGAAGGAATGAGGTTGCAGCTATTAAAAGTCTGTGAGCTTGTCCCTTATCTGGGGACAGAGCTGTAATTACAACACTATGTCTCACTTAGGAGCTAACCTAGGCACTAAATTGTCCCTTGTCATCACCTGTGACTGCTGTGAAATATGGCCTCCTGGGATCCTCCGCTCCTGGGGTCCTCCGCTCCTGGGATCCTCCGCTCCTGGGATCCTCCGCTCCTGGGGTCCTCCGCTCCTGGGATCCTCCGCTCCTGGGGTCCTCCGCTCCTGGGATCCTCCGCTCCTGGGGTCCTCCGCTCCTGGGATCCTCCGCTCCTGGGGTCCCCCGCTCCTGGGATCCTCCGCTCCTGGGGTCCTCCGCTCCTGGGATCCTCCGCTCCTGGGGTCCTCCGCTCCTGGGATCCTCCGCTCCTGGGGTCCTCCGCTCCTGGGATCCTCCGCTCCTGGGGTCCTCCGCTCCTGGGATCCTCCGCTCCTGGGGTCCTCCGCTCCTGGGGTCCCCCGCTCCTGGGATCCTCCGCTCCTGGGGTCCTCCGCTCCTGGGGTCCTCCGCTCCTGGGATCCTCCGCTCCTGGGGTCCTCCGCTCCTGGGATCCTCCGCTCCTGGGATCCTCCGCTCCTGGGATCCTCCTCTCCTGGGGTCCTCCTCTCCTGGGGTCCTCCTCTCCTGGGATCCTCCGCTCCTGGGGTCCTCCGCTCCTGGGATCCTCCGCTCCTGGGGTCCTCCGCTCCTGGGATCCTCCGCTCCTGGGATCCTCCGCTCCTGGGGTCCTCCGCTCCTGGGGTCCTCCGCTCCTGGGGTCCTCCGCTCCTGGGATCCTCCGCTCCTGGGGTCCTCCGCTCCTGGGATCCTCCGCTCCTGGGGTCCTCCGCTCCTGGGATCCTCCGCTCCTGGGGTCCTCCGCTCCTGGGATCCTCCGCTCCTGGGGTCCCCCGCTCCTGGGGTCCTCCGCTCCTGGGGTCCTCCGCTCCTGGGATCCTCCGCTCCTGGGGTCCTCCGCTCCTGGGATCCTCCGCTCCTGGGGTCCCCCGCTCCTGGGATCCCCCGCTCCTGGGATCCTCCGCTCCTGGGATCCTCCGCTCCTGGGATCCTCCGCTCCTGGGGTCCTCCGCTCCTGGGATCCTCCGCTCCTGGGATCCTCCGCTCCTGGGGTCCTCTGCTCCTGGGATCCTCTGCTCCTGGGATCCTCCGCTCCTGGGATCCTCCTCTCCTGGGGTCCTCCGCTCCTGGGATCCTCCTCTACTGGGATCCTCCGCTCCTGGAGCAATGCTTGACTTGCAGCCTTCTTGCTTCTTGACCCTTTCCCTGATGAAACGCTGACCATCACATTTGCGGATGTCCACTGTGGCTATATCTTATGTCAGGTGGATTATGTGCCCATCCCACTGTTACGGTGAGCATGAAGAGGTGACCCTGGGGGGAGTCATATGTCATGGACCCAGCTAGAAGACAGCGCCTAGGGCCACCCGACAACGGGGACTGGAGCAACCAACCACTGGAGATCATGAAGTGGGGCACTAAATCACATTACATGAGACTCTGGACTATTAAACCAATGTACACAACAGATTGAGACATTCAACCACTGGTCACCAGGGACAGGAGTACTAACCCACTGGACACGAGGGGCAGGAGTACTAATGTAGCACCCTGAGGATTCGGCTGCTACAGGGGTATTGCACCTCAACCCAGAGGTGTGATATTCCACTCCCGGGTAAGGATGGAGTGTGGAACTGAGCTCAGAGAGCTGCATGCACTACACACATCCCATTTCCGAGGAACAGACCAACGGTACTCCCACTTAGAAATGTGCAGGTACGACCGAGTCTGTTCCTGGCTGGAGTGGGAGGGGGGTGGTACATCCCAGTAGTGTAGGGGCAGATAGGGGGAGCAGCCTGGGTAAAGATAGGAGCTCATTGGGTGCTGGTCACCTGAGCTCACACATAGAGGGAGTATATAAGGTGGGAACCATCTTAGATCAGGGTCAGTCTGTCAGCCTTTTGTCAGAGCAGAGCAGTGGAAGAGAACAGAGGAGCAGAGCAGCCCCAGAGCAAGAGTGAGAGAGGAGAAGAAAGAAAGACCCAG
Source organism: Phyllobates terribilis (assembly GCF_046119375.1). Taxonomy (NCBI): domain Eukaryota; kingdom Metazoa; phylum Chordata; class Amphibia; order Anura; family Dendrobatidae; genus Phyllobates; species Phyllobates terribilis. Next base: position 973,255,399 of record NW_027362762.1, on the reverse strand, counting down.
AGGGGGACACAGAAGGAACTCTGAGAACCCAAACTAAATCTAAGGGTGAAGAGTTGGCAACAGGGTACCGGATCCCAAACTGGTGGGGGCTAAAGCACACCCCAGCCAGAGACCGGAGGCCGTGGGCAGGATCTGCCACGGCCACCCACCACATCCACCCTGAAGGCAAACCACGTGTAGGGTCAGGGAACCCAAGGCCAAGGGTCTCCCAACAGAAGGCCCGAGGGAGCTGGACCTAGGTGGATCCCTGGTGGGGACGGCCAGAAGAAAGGACAAGAAGGAGGGCTCAGGGACACGCTCCGGACTTGCTTGGGGGTTGGCTGAATCCAGGACCTGGTGGACGCAGCACGGCTCGGGTGGTCACTCAAGGCCGGAGTGACCGGAATATCTGCAGTAAGTAAACACCCTGAACTGCACAACCCGACTCTGTCTTTAATTATCATCTACGCTGCACCACCACAACCCCCATCCTCTGCACCTGACCCCCTGAGGCCATACCCCTCCCGTTGGGGGTTATACTATCTAAAGCTGCACCAACACCATCAGCCTCAGCGGACCCTGCTGCAGCGGCGGCCGTAGTGACCGCAATCCAACGGGTGGCGTAGTCGACATAACGAACTTTGTAACATCTGTAGGACTGCCACATACTCTGAGCTTGACACCCTGGGCACGGACCGGGTCACAGCCACTCGGAGACTACAACCCCCATCTGATCCGGCTCCGGGTATTCCCCTAAAGAATATGGCCCAGGGGGCGCGTCAACTTTGGCGTAGTCGGCAGGATTACGTGCCCGCAACACCCGGGTACTGCGTGCCTGAAGAAAAGAACAAGTTTACCTCAAAAAGAAGTCTCCTGCCGGTTCCGGAGGGTCCCCGCCATCGGACTCCATCACAGATCGATTCCCGCCGGTTGTCCGCCATTAACAGCTTTTTCCCGCCATCTGCAGAGTTTCCCGCCACTGGGAGACGATTCCCGCCATTTCCAAAGGTTTCCCGCCTTGGAAGAGCGGACGCCATTATGGGCGTGCCAGAGGGTGGCAAGAGGCCGCCTCCCATCGTGGGCCAGGACCGAAAATGGCGCCAAAAGTGGAAACCGCCCCCACCAACAGAGACTGTGATGCTAGAGGTGTCTGTCAGCGTGAAAGAACTGCCCCTGGAGCTGACAATCACCAAGTGGCCCCGGGACCGCCCTCGAAGTGGGAGGACTGAGAAGAAGAGAGCAAAGATGGGTGTCGCCTGGAGCAGTCTGGAGAGAGCGCACCCGGAGACAAGACGTCTGGAGGGAGAGCCAGGCAGCACCGACCCAGTGGTCAGGAGCCTGATGCGGGCCGCCACTCCAGGCAGCACCGACCCAGTGGTCAGGAGCCTGTTGCCGGTCGCCACTCCAGAAGGCCTGCTGGAGACAACGAGAGGAGAGCAGAGCAGCACCGACCCGTTGGTCAGGAGCCTGCTAGAAGCAACGACCCCACTAGGCCTAGTGGAGGTCCTAGCACAGCTCCCCCGAGACCGGGAGTGTGCGCAGACCGCTCTGGAGGGCCTCGCACGGAGGATGGCCCGGGTGCAGCGAGAGACATTGGCGGAGTGGAGCCGTGAGATGGCCCAGCAGACCGAGACTCGTCAGCGGAGCACGCCACCCGAGACGAGGAGACAGACCGCCTCTGAGGATGGCGCAGGAGGACTGAAGGCCGGAGACGGCGCCGAAAAGGGAGCCGAACGAAAGGAGGCAGGTAAAGGGGACGTCTCTACCCCAAGCCGGGAAACCGCGTGCCTGCCCCAGCTCCCCGTCGCAGAGCCCGAAGTACCCCCTGCCGTGCCCGTAACCGCAACGTCACCGCCACAGACTAGGCCTCAACCGGAAGCCGCAGCCGCGACCCCTGTGACGTCACACGCCTCGACCCCGAGCGTGACCAAGCAGGAAGTACCACCAGCCTGGTCGCAAGGCCCAGTACCCCCGGGCGCCGCAATACCAACAGCGCCCCCTACCTCCGCAGAGCCACCGGCCTGGTCGCAGGGCCAAGTAGCCCAGGGCGCCGCCGTCCTTACGGTGCCCTTCACTTTCCAGGTGCCTCAGGCCTGGCCGCAAGGCCTGGGCAACCCGGGCGCCACCACCACAGCGCCCATAAAACCAAGAGTGCCGCATCTGGGAGAAGATCTGTTCTGAAGCTAAAGGTAACCACAAAGAAAGAGCAGGAGGACGTCGTCGTTAAGTACAGCAGAGTACAAGCTGTATATAGTTGCCCGTTGGGGCACAGTGAACTGTTGCTAATATGGTCCCCGTTGGGACCAGCGTACTGAACTGTTACCCGTATTTCCCTTAATTCCCACTGACCGAGGACTGAGAGCGGTCATCCCTATTCCCATTACCTGGCCGAGGACTGAGAGCGGCCATATCCCTTGTAAATAGTTGCGCGTCCTAAAGCGCCCCCTACTGGTTTTATAGGAAAGCCACGAGTTCCAAAGACTGTCGCACTTTACCCGGTCACACGTTGCACAGTGACCGGAGGAGGAGCCAGAGGCGACGAGAATGTTATTAATATGAAAAGTTTTATGATGATGCTGATATATATATGATATTTTATATGTTTTTATTATGTTGTTTATATGAAAAAAAAATGTATGTTTGTGGATGTTTATCTCTTACAGCCCGAGGACGTGCTGTGATTTACCAGGGGGGAATGTAGCACCCTGAGGATTCGGCTGCTACAGGGGTATTGCACCTCAGCCAGAGGTGTGATATTCCACTCCCGGGTAAGGATGGAGTGTGGAACTGAGCTCAGAGAGCTGCATGCACTACACACATCCCATTTCCGAGGAACAGACCAACGGTACTCCCACTTAGAAATGTGCAGGTACGACCGAGTCTGTTCCTGGCTGGAGTGGGAGGGGGGTGGTACATCCCAGTAGTGTAGGGGCAGATAGGGGGAGCAGCCTGGGTAAAGTTAGGAGCTCATTGGGTGCTGGTCACCTGAGCTCACACATAGAGGGAGTATATAAGGTGGGAACCATCTTAGATCAGGGTCAGTCTGTCAGCCTTTTGTCAGAGCAGAGCAGTGGAAGAGAACAGAGGAGCAGAGCAGCCCCAGAGCAAGAGTGAGAGAGGAGAAGAAAGAAAGACCCAGAGGGGGACACAGAAGGAACTCTGAGAACCCAAACTAAATCTAAGGGTGAAGAGTTGGCAACAGGGTACCGGATCCCAAACTGGTGGGGGCTAAAGCACACCCCAGCCAGAGACCGGAGGCCGTGGGCAGGATCTGCCACGGCCACCCACCACATCCACCCTGAAGGCAAACCACGTGTAGGGTCAGGGAACCCAAGGCCAAGGGTCTCCCAACAGAAGGCCCGAGGGAGCTGGACCTAGGTGGATCCCTGGTGGGGACGGCCAGAAGAAAGGACAAGAAGGAGGGCTCAGGGACATGCTCCGGACTTGCTTGGGGGTTGGCTGAATCCAGGACCTGGTGGACGCAGCACGGCTCGGGTGGTCACTCAAGGCCGGAGTGACCGGAATATCTGCAGTAAGTAAACACCCTGAACTGCACAACCCGACTCTGTCTTTAATTATCATCTACGCTGCACCACCACAACCCCCATCCTCTGCACCTGACCCCCTGAGGCCATACCCCTCCCGTTGGGGGTTATACTATCTAAAGCTGCACCAACACCATCAGCCTCAGCGGACCCTGCTGCAGCGGCGGCCGTAGTGACCGCAATCCAACGGGTGGCGTAGTCGACATAACGAACTTTGTAACATCTGTAGGACTGCCACATACTCTGAGCTTGACACCCTGGGCACGGACCGGGTCACAGCCACTCGGAGACTACAACCCCCATCTGATCCGGCTCCGGGTATTCCCCTAAAGAATATGGCCCAGGGGGCGCGTCACTAACCCACTGGACGCCAGGGGCAGGAGTACTAATCAACTGGACACGAGGGGCAGGAGTACTAACCCACTGGACACGAGGGGCAGGAGTACTAACCCACTGGATACGAGGGGCAGGAGTACTAACCCACTGGACGCCAGGGGCAGGAGTACTAATCCACTGGACACGAGGGGCAGGAGTACTAACCCACTGGACACGAGGGGCAGGAGTACTAACCCACTGGACATGAGGGGCAGGAGTACTAACCCACTGGACAAGAGGGGCAGGAGTACTAACCCACTGGTCACCAGGGAGAGGAGTACTAACCCACTGGACACGAGGGGCAGGAGTACTAACCCACTGGTCACCAGGGAGAGGAGTACTAACCCACTGGACACGAGGGGCAGGAGTACTAACCCACTGGACAAGAGGGGCAGGAGTACTAACCCACTGGTCACCAGGGAGAGGAGTACTAACCCACTGGACACGAGGGGCAGGAGTACTAACCCACTGGACACGAGGGGCAAGAGTACTAACCCACTGGACACGAGGGGCAGGAGTACGAACCCACTGGACACGAGGGGCAGGAGTACTAACCCACTGGACACGAGGGGCAGGAGTACTAACCCACTGGACACGAGCGGCAGGAGTACTAACCCACTGGACACGAGGGGCAGGCGTACTAATCTACTGGACACTAGGGGCAGGAGCACTAACCCACTGGACACCAGGGGGCAGGAGCACTAACCCACTGGACACCAGGGGCAGGAGAACTAACCTACTGGACACCAGGGGCCGGAGTACTAACCCACTGGACACCAGGGGCAAGAGTACTAACGCACTGGACACCAGGGGCAAGAGTACTAACCCACTGGACACCAGGGGCAAGAGTACTAACCCACTGGACACCAGGGGCAAGAGTACTAACCCACTGGACACCAGGGGCAGGAGTAATAATCCACTGGGGACTGGAGCACCAAACCACCGGACACCAGGGGCAGAAGCACTAATCTACTGGACACTGGGGACTGGCGCTCCAATCCACTGCACACCACGGACAGGAGCACTAACCCACTGGAGCACCAAACCACTGCACATGAGGGGTAAGAGCACTAACCCACTGGACACGAGGGGCAGGAGTACTAATCCACTGAACACCAGGGACTGGAGCACCAAACCACTGGACACCAGGGACAGGAGCACTAACCACTGGACAACAGGGAATAGAGCACCAAGCCACTGGAGACCAGGAGCACCAAACCACTGGAGACCAGGGACAGGAGCACCAAACCACTGGACACGAGGGGCAGGAGTACTAATCCACTAAACACCAGCACCCCCTCATGTGCCACCTTCCCATGACTGGGACTTTTCCAACAGTTTGCCAGTCCTCCATTACTGTTTTCCATGGAACATGGTTTCCCAGGGCCGGTTCTGGCATGAAGATGTTGGGGATAACCTTGTCCTCCCTCGCCCTGAGGAGCATTTATCTGCAGAGAAGAAAGTCATTGACCAGAGGACTCTGCCCCGGCTTGTAGACGGGGGGTCGCGTTCCTCCTGTTCTGCTGGCTCTGGGGTCCTCTGGTCTATGAGCCGTGTGTGTTGATGATTGAGGGGCAGGAGGTCTGGATACAAGAAACCTGATCCCACCATACAATGGCCGCACGGCCGGGATCGACATGTTCGCTATTTTATTCCATCTCACGGTATCAGGGGCTCCGGTTTCAGGGCCAGATGCCCCTGTAGTCAGCATGTCCCAGAGTGACTCCGCGGCCTCCGGGGAGCGGCTTGTTTGTGCCGCTCATCTGCTCTCGTGTCTATTTATTGCCACTGCCGAGATACAAACAGCCAGAAACGCGCCCGTGCCCCGTCACACGGAAACAGGAGCGTTATTAGTCCACGAAAAGTCCTATACTCCGGCACTCTGGGGCCTGTACAGTTTGATTATCTGGCATGTAGCATAAATCCTCCGGTGTTGAATAGTGTGGTACAGGCTCCTGAGGATCACCGTGAAGTGGCGCTAGGATGGAGAGCGTGTGCATCCATAGCAGTGACAGCGGAGCACCACGAACGCCCGGGAAACGTGTATTCTGGAAAGTCCAATAATCCGACACTGGTTTCCGGCATGGCGGAGTGATGTTCGCAAGAAGATGAAGCAGTGAGGAAGCTGTAACCGCAGCCGATTCTGTGAATCAGATTTGTCACCTGTCCGATAATCCAGATTACTTTACATTGTGAATGGAGAATGAGGGGAGCTGGCGGGGGGCCGCGGAGGGCGAGAAGACGGCGTGGACTGTCTGCGCTGTGACACAATTGCCACCTAGCCAGTGTTAATAGCCACATAAATAGGGGTCCAGGTGGATGGCGGCCGCCACGCTCCATGTGCTAATGTCTACCTGGCTGCGCTCAGCTGGCGGCTGTCTGCACATCTCCAGCTCCTGCTGCCAAAGCACACTCCGGACATTAACGGCCGAGGAGCCGAGCGTCTCACTTCTCCTCCCCTGGCCCCGCGCCACCAGACGCCGAGGAGCTGCCAGCCGCAGAAACTCTGCACTTCTCTCATTCTTCTAGCTGCTCGGTCAGTGCCAGCGCCCTCTGGGGTAATGGACTGCGCCATATTGTTCCTGTGACCGATCTGGTAACAGCGCCGCCATCTTCTACCCAACAAGAAGAAGATTTCCAAATAAGAGAGAGTGATTGTGCGCGATGCCTCCAAGATGTGAGCCAGTGTCGACAGAATCCACGAATTGGAGCCGGTGTCCAGAAACATCTGTGACCTGGCGCCCGTGTCCAGAAACATCCGTGACCTGACGCCCGTGTCCAGAAACATCCGTGACCTGACGCCTGTGTCTAGAAACATCCGTGACCTGACGCCCGTGTCCAGAAACATCCGTGACCTGACGCCCGTGTCCAGAAACATCTGTGACCTGACGCCTGTGTCTAGAAACATCCGTGACCTGACGCCCGTGTCCAGAAACATCCGTGACCTGACGCCCGTGTCCAGAAACATCTGTGACCTGACGCCCGTGTCCAGAAGCATCTGTGACCTGATGCCATTGTCCAGAAATATCCTTGACCTGAAACATCTGTGTCCAGAAATTTCCGTGACCTCTCATCCGTGTCCAGAAACATCCGTGACCTGACGCCTGTGTCCAGAAACATTTGTGACCTGATGCCCGTGTAAATAAACATCCGTGACCTGACGCCGTTGTCCAGAAATATCCGTGACCTGACGCCCGTGTCCAGAAACATCCATGACCTGATGCCGTTGTCCAGAAATATCCCTGACCTGAAACATCTGTGTCCAGAAACATCCGTGACCGGGCGCCCGTGTCCAGAAACATCTGTTACCTGGTGCCCGTGTCCAGAAACATCCGTGACCTGGTTCCAGTGCCCAGAAACATCCTTGACCTGACGCCCGTGTCCAGAAACATCTGTGACCTGGTGCCCGTGTCCAGAAACATCCGTGACCTGACGCCCGTTTCCAGAAACATCCGTGACCTGACGCCTGTGTCCAGAAACATCCGTGACCTGTCGCCCGTGTCCACAAACATCCGTGACCTCACACCCGTGTTCAGAAACATCAGTGACCTGACGCCCGTGTCCAGAAACATCCGTGACCTGACGCCCGTGTCCAGAAACATCCGTGACCTGACGCCCGTGTCCAGAAACATCCGTGACCTGACGCCCGTGTTCAGAAACATCAGTGACCTGATGCCCGTGTCCAGAAACATCCGTGACCTGACGCCCGTGTCCAGAAACATCCGTGATCTAACGCCCGTGTCCAGAAACATCTGTGACCTGACGCCCGTGTCCAGAAACATCCGTGACCTAACGCCCGTGTCCAGAAACATCTGTGACCTGACGCCGTTGTCTAGAAATATCCCTGACCTGAAACATCCATGTCCAGAAACATCCGTGACCTGACGCCCGTGTCCAGAAACATCTGTGACCTGACGCCCGTGTCTAGAAACATTCGTGACCTCACACCCGTGTCCAGAAACATCCGTGACCTCACATCTGTGTCCAGAAACATCTGTGACCTGACGCCATTGTCCACAAATATCCCTGACCTGAAACATCCATGTCCACAAATATCCCTGACCTGAAACATCCATGTCAAGAAATATCCGTGACCTCACGCCCGTGTCCAGAAACATCCGTGACTTGAAACATCCATGTCCAGAAACATCCGTGACCTGGGGCTGGTGTCCAGAAACATCCGTGACCTGCTTCCAGTGTCCAGAAACATCCGTGACCTGAAGCCCGTATCCAGAAACATCCGTGACCTAACGCCCGTGTCCAGAAACATCCGTGACCTGGTTCCAGTGTCCAGAAACATTCGTGACCTGACGCCCGTGTCCAGAAACATCCCGTGACCTGGCGGCCGTGTCCAGAAACATCCGTGACCTGACGCCCGTGTCCAGAAACATCTGTGACCTAACGCCCGTGTCCAGAAACATCCGTGACCTGGTTCCAGTGTCCAGAAACATTCGTAACCTGACGCCCATGTCCAGAAACATCCGTGACCTGACGCCCGTGTCCAGAAACATCCGTGACCTGACGCCCGTGTCCAGAAACATCCGTGACCTGGTTCCAGTGTCCAGAAACATTCGTGACCTGACGCCCGTGTCCAGAAACATCCCGTGACCTGACGCCCGTGTCCAGAAACATCCGTGACCTGACGCCCGTGTCCAGAAACATCCGTGATCTGACGCCCGTGTCCAGAAACATCCGTGACCTGACGCCCGTGTCCAGAAACATCCATGACCGTACGCCCGTGTCCAGAAACATCCCGTGACCTGACGCCCGTGTCCAGAAACATCCGTGACCTGACGCCCGTGTCCAGAAACATCCGTGACCTGACGCCCGTGTCCAGAAACATCCCGTGACCTGACGCCCGTGTCCAGAAACATCCGTGACCAGGCGCCCGAGTCCAGAAACATCCGTGACCTGATGCCCGTGTCCAGAAACATCTGTGACCTGACGCCCGTGTCCAGAAACATCGGTGACCTGGCGCCCGTGTCCATAAACATCCGTGACCTGGCGCCCGTGTCCAGAAACATCTATGACCTGGCGCCTGTGTCCAGAAACATCCGTGACCTGACGCCCGTGTCCAGAAACATCCGTGACCTGGCGCCTGTGTCCAGAAATATCCGTGACCTGGCGCCCGTGTCCAGAAACATCCGTGACCTGGCGCCCGTGTCCAGAAACACCCGTGACCTGGCGCCTGTGTCCAGAAACATCCGTTACCTTGTGACCGTGTCTAGAAACATCCGTTACCTGGCGCCTGTGTCCAGAAACATCCGTGACCTGGCGCCCATGTCCAGAAACATCCGTGACCTGGCGCCTGTGTCCAGAAACATCCGTGACCTGGCGCCCGTGTCCAGAAACATCTGTGACCAGACGCCCGAGTCAAGAAACATCCGTGACCTGACGCCCGTGTCCAGAAACATCCGTGACCTGACGCCCGTGTCCAGAAACATCCGTGACCTGACGCCCGTGTCCAGAAACATCCATGACCTGACGCCCATGTCCAGAAACATCCCGTGACCTGACGCCCGTGTCCAGAAACATCCGTGACCAGGCGCCCGAGTCCAGAAACATCCGTGACCTGACGCCCGTGTCCAGAAACATCTGTGACCTGACGCCCGTGTCCAGAAACATCGGTGACCTGGCGCCCGTGTCCAGAAACATCCGTGACCTGGCGCCCGTGTCCAGAAACATCTATGACCTGGCGCCTGTGTCCAGAAACATCCGTGACCTGACGCCCGTGTCCAGAAACATCCGTGACCTGGCGCCTGTGTCCAGAAATATCCGTGACCTGGCGCCCGTGTCCAGAAACACCCGTGACCTGGCGCCTGTGTCCAGAAACATCCGTGACCTGATGCCCGTGTCCAGAAACATCTGTGACCTGACGCCCGTGTCCAGAAACATCGGTGACCTAGCGCCCGTGTCCATAAACATCCGTGACCTGGCGCCCGTGTCCAGAAACATCTATGACCTGGCGCCTGTGTCCAGAAACATCCGTGACCTGACGCCCATGTCCAGAAACATCCGTGACCTGGAGCCTGTGTCCAGAAATATCCGTGACCTGGCGCCCGTGTCCAGAAACATCCGTGACCTGGCGCCCGTGTCCAGAAACACCCGTGACCTGGTGCCTGTGTCCAGAAACATCCGTTACCTTGTGACCGTGTCTAGAAACATCCGTTACCTGGCGCCTGTGTCCAGAAACATCCGTGACCTGGCGCCCATGTCCAGAAACATCCGTGACCTGGCGCCTGTGTCCAGAAACATCCGTGACCTGGCGCCCGTGTCCAGAAACATCCGTGACCAGGCGCCCGAGTCCAGAAACATCCGTGACCTGACGCCCGTGTCCAGAAACATCCGTGACCTGACGCCCGTGTCCAGAAACATCCGTGACCTGACGCCCGTGTCCAGAAACATCCATGACCTGACGCCCGTGTCCAGAAACATCCCGTGACCTGACGCCCGTGTCCAGAAACATCCGTGACCAGGCGCCCGAGTCCAGAAACATCCGTGACCTGACGCCCGTGTCCAGAAACATCTGTGACCTGACGCCCGTGTCCAGAAACATCGGTGACCTGGCGCTCGTGTCCATAAACATCCGTGACCTGGCGCCCGTGTCCAGAAACATTTATGACCTGGCGCCTGTGTCCAGAAACATCCGTGACCTGACGCCCGTGTCCAGAAACATCCGTGACCTGGCGCCTGTGTCCAGAAATATCCGTGACCTGGCGACCGTGTCCAGAAACATCAGTGACCTGGCGCCCGTGTCCAGAAACACCCGTGACCTGGCGCCTGTGTCCAGAAACATCCTTTACCTTGTGACCGTGTCTAGAAACATCCGTTACCTGGCGTCTGTGTCCAGAAACATCTGTGACCTGGCGCCCATGTCCAGAAACATCCGTGACCTGGCGCCTGTGTCCAGAAACATCCGTGACCTGGCGCCCGTGTCCAGAAACATCCGTGACCTGGCGCCCGTGTCCAGAAACATCCGTGACCTGACGCCCGTGTCCAGAAACATCCGTGACCTGGCGCCTGTGTCCAGAAACATCATACGAGGGTTTGGTCTGATGATATGGGGGTCTGGCCTGGGTTCCTATTATATGGGGGTCTGGTCTGAGGTCTGATCATATGGGGGTCTGATCTGGTGACTGATCATAAGGGGGGGGTCTAGTTTGCGGCCTTGGGTCTGATATTAATACGGGTGTGGGCTTGGGCTGAATATGTTTAGAGGGTCTGGTCTGGCATCTGTTGCTATAGGGGGTCGGAATATATGTAGCCATCGCTTTTTATACACATATCGAGACCCCCTATTTTAGCCACTTAATTATCACCCCGTAGAAGCCACTCACTGACTTACGTGAGCCGGACGCGGGTGCAGTGTAGAATAGATTTGGGGGATGGATGGAGACACTTCTGATCAGAACCGGAGAACCCAGTGGTTCTAGCCATGCGGGTCCCCGGCCATCGGCACGATAGCCCCCCATGTCCGAGGGTGGCGTGAGTCGCAGTCAGAGTTCCTGCGTCATCTTATTTTTACTTGCATGGAAAGTGTCCATTTTGCATTAGTCCTGGCGCCCGTTACACCTCTCGCCCCCCGCTGCTCTGTGATAATTTGCTATTACCGTTTCTTCATACCCACTGGTGGAAACACGTGTGCGTAACATGATGACACCCGAGGGCAGCAGATCCCCCCCCTGGCACGGACCCCTCTATGTGCTGCTGCCACCAGAATGGGATTTTCATCTGTCGTCCCCCCACCAAGATATAATCCGCACGAGCTCCGAGCCCCCCAGAGCGCAGCCCTAAATCATTCTGTGAAATAGAAGCCGGGACGGTTACGTTGGCTCAGAGCGAAGGTCGCATTAGTAACGCCGAAGTGGTAATGGATCCACTAATCTTTATATGGGTCTCCGCGACGAGTTATAAAAAACCAGAGGTCACACAAGCGCAGGACGCCCCGCCATCCTCCGCCTACAGGGGGCAGTGTGATAGCACTTATGTTCTCCACATAGGGGGGCCGGCTGCGGGCGGAGGCTGGAGCGCCATACGTGGATGCCAGCAGAACTAGGCTCTGTTCACACACAGCATTCTACAGTCACAGTAAAAGCGCAATAATCAGAGCAGATTACTGTGCAGCTGGAGCTGCGGAGAAAAGCAGGGAACATGGCCAGGAGCCGTAAATCTGGGGCGTGTGGACATATAGGGCGACTATGGCATTCGCCGTGCAGGGATGGTCCGTGCAAGTGTAAAAACCACAGTGTCTCCAGGACAGGAGAACCGGTGCCCTGTAGGGTGTATTCACACTCTGCATCCAGGTTACAGCAGTTTTTCCGACATTGCACCAGAACGCCACGTTTTTGACCCAATTTTGTACCCCCTGCTCTAATCTAACACCACCCTGAACTCAACGGGGGGTCACTTATTTTTTTACTTTAAAGACTTTATAAGGCTCCGTTCCCACGATGAGTTTTTTTCACACTCAGTATTTTCGAACGAAAAAATACAAGTAACCTAATTTATTTTATGGGTGCAGAAAACCTGCAACATTAAAAACTCATCAAAAGCGCATTGTGTGAACGGAGCCAAGAACAATATGTATGGCTCAATTCATTATCGTATTTCTGCCGAGTCTTTCTCGGACTTTTCCTCTTTTAAGGCTTTTTTTTTTTTTTTTGCGCCAATTTTTTCTTTTAATTTTCGGCTATTTTAAAGTCTATTTTCCACTTTTTCATCAGTTTTTTGTTTTTTTTTCCACCAGAGCAGTTTTTGTAATGCAGATAATTTTACACACTTGCTGGAGTTGTGTGCGACATTTTAATCATGCGACTTCTTGCTTTAAAAAGGGGCGAAAAAAAGGGAAAAGACAAAAAAAAAAATCTGTATTTTTCATTTTGCTCCAAAATTCATGTACCGGTGTGAGCCATTTTTGAGAATTTGGTGTTGAAAAAAAAGAAAAAAGAAAAAGCACTTTAAACAATTCTCCAAATGATGATTCGGGCCATTTGTCTGTTGGTTCAGTAAAGTTCTGAAAAGTTTCACAAACTTTTGAACTACTTCTAACTTTGGGAAGGAGAGTTCAGGTCAGTCACCCATCGTCCACCAGTGGAGGGGCTGGTTGGTCTGATGTCCTGGATTGTGATCTGTGATTGGAGGGGGCTTTCTTTGCCCCCCGAGGGCCCTTATTGCCACAATGTGAGTCAGAGGAAGAAGGAGGCGATGCTGCTTCATGCACCGTCTTTTGCGCCCCTGTCTGGCTCTGTCTTCAGCTTGTATTGAGCAGGTTCTGCCGCGGGGACCTGATAATTAGATAAAAAGTTGCAGCATTTGCCGGATGGGGGTGGGTGGGGCAGCCATATTGGTTGTCGCCCCAGTTTTCCACGGAGTGGAGTCTGCACATTGAGTAATTTTTACATGGCCACATGTGATTTCGGCATGAGTGTAATCTGCTAGTGGGGGCTCCATCCGCCCCAGGACCCTCGTTAAGCCCCTGCAGAGAGGTATCCATCATGTTTAGACACCTCGGGCTGGTGAGCTGAGATGGATGTTTCGAGGGTTAAATGGAAACCGATGGCGATCCGAGAAACATTTTTCAGAAGAAAAGAATTCCTCAGAAATACATTTTTCATCTTTTTGAGAATTGCTGAGTATTGAAGAACATCTTGTTCCAAAAAGTAAAAAAAAAAAAAAAAAAAAAAAAAAAGTTCCGTGGCTGAGCGAGCGCCGCCGCCGCCATCCAGCTCCTTACAAATAGGATCAGAGGCTTCCAGAACGAGTCTGGTACAAATTACAGCGGAGTCTCCTGAGAGGAGCAGACGACGCAGCCCCGGGCGCTCTGCTAGAAATCGCTGGATCCCACCGTTACTCTGCGCTGCGGCGAGAACACCTTCTGTTACTTTCTGCTGAAAGGTCGGGAGAGAAAGAAAGTGTCTGGAGTGATGTGTATCTATCTACGGATGGGGGGCGGCCCGCGCCCCTTAGATCCACCGCTGCCGCACATGATGGATGAGCTGAGCGCAGAGGTACCGGCTGCGAGGAATTAAGTGCCGCCGCTCCCCGCCATGGCCGGCTGTTGTAACCTAATCACTGCGCTGAGGAGGGCGGATGAGGAATTAGGAGGCAGAAGAAACACTTCCTTTTGTTTCCCAAAGCCGGCAAGGTGATCAGCGCAATAATTCAGGTGATCCGACGTTCTGGGGACCCCGGCTACCGCCCCCACATTAATCCCCCGCAGCCGCGCACCTTGGCCCTAATGGTAGATGCGGTTTCCCGCACCTGATCCCTAAATCCTTTAAGGATATAAAGTTCATATTGCTGGTCAGAGACGGAGCATCAATTCACAGATACTCTCTAACTTCTGATGAAGTCTCAGGAACACCTGTCGCAGCTCTACTATCACTAGAGAGCACTCCGGCATCCCCCAAAAATCAGGGGGAGATCAGCTATCATCTGAAGGAAGGCCCCAACAGGTCCAGCCACCACCCTACGGAGCGCCCACCAGAGAACCTACCACCCACCAAAGCGCCCACCACCCACTGGAGCGCCCACCAAAGTGCCCACTAGAGCACCCACCATACACCGGAGGGCCCAACACCCACCGGAGCACCCACCACTCACTGGAGCGCCTATCATCCATTGCAATGCCCACCACCCTCTGAAGCACTCATCGGAGCACCTACCACCCACCAAAGTGCCCATCACCCTCTGGTGCGCCCACAACAGCGCCCATCACACACTGGAGCGCCCCCCAACCCCGAAGCGCCCACCACCCGCTAGAGCATCTACCATCCATCAAAGCGCCCACCACCCTCTGGAGCGCCCACCACCCACCGGAGCACCTACCACCCTCTGTAACACCCACCGTCGTGCCCACCACATAATGGAGCGCCCCCGGAGCGCCCACACACACTGGAGCTCCCACTACCCACCAAAGCGCCCACCATACAACAGAGCGCCCACCACCCACTAGAACACATACCACCCTCTGGAGCACCTACCATCCATCAAAGTGGCCATCACCCTCTGGAGCACCCACCACCCACCGGAGCCCCCACCACCCCCCCAAAGCTCCCACCATACATCAGAGCACCCATCACCCTCTGGAGCGCCACCATACACCAGAGCGCCCACCGGAGCACCTTCCACCCACCAAAGCGCCCATCACCCTTTGGAGCTCAGAGCTCCACTCTGCTCATTTATGGCCACGGACCACATCTAAGATTAGTCTGCTGGAAAACAAAGACCCGGTGAAAAGTTGAACGGAGCAAAATGTTTAACTAAATCCAAATGAAAAAAGGTTTGTAGCCACAAATACATGAGTGTACATAAAATAAATGTTCCCAGTGATGGACGACCCTTCATGTTTCACCACCTACAACGCTTTCAGCACCAGTCCCCCCATAACCACATTTGGCTCCAGGCTCCTCCATTTTTGACAGTAGCCATGCGCCTAGAATCAGCTATCTGCATGGTGCTGCAAATCCACTGTACAACTATTACTGTTTGGGGTTAGTACTAGTGATCCACAACCTGCAGGATCCCTATACTCATAACCTGCAGGATCCCTGCACCCATAACTTGCAGGATCCCTACACCCATAACCTGCAGGATCCCTACACCCATAACCTGCAGGATCACTATACTCATAACCTGCAGGATCCCTACACCCATAACCTGCAGGATCCCTACAACCACAACCTGCAGGATCCCTACACCTATACTCTGTAGGATCCCTACACCTAAACCCTGCAGGATCCCTATACCCATAGTCTGCAGGATCTCTACACCCATACTCTGCGGGATCCCTACAACCACAATCTGCAGGATCCCAACAACAATACCCTGCAGGATCCCTACACCCAAACCCTGCATGATCCCTATGACCACAACCTGCAGGATCCCTTCAACCACAACCTGCAGTATCCCTACACCTATACTCTGCAGGATCCCTACACCTAAACCCTGCAGGATCCCTATACCCATAGTCTGCAGGATCTCTACACCCATACTCTGCAGGATCCCTACAACCACAACCTGCAGGATCCCAACAACAATACCCTGCAGGATCCCTACACCCAAACCCTGCAGGATCCCTACACCTAAACCCTGCAGGATCCCTATGACCACAACCTGCAGGATCCCTACAACCACAACCTGCAGTATCCCTACACCTATACTCTGGAGGATCCCTACACCTAAACCCTGCAGGATCCCTACACCCATACTCTGCAGGATCTCTACACCCATATGTGGCGCCCATGAGGGTTCAGTCGCCACAGAGGTACTGCATCTCACCCAGAGGTGTGGCAGGGCGAGATTGCTCCTAAGGGAGAGCACAGTCCCTGGTCCCTGGCTGGAGTGGAGGGGAACCAAGTGAGGGGGAACCATGTAGTGGATGTGGGTGGAGGACGTAGATCAGGGGAGCACTTGTGAGGGAGTGATATAAAAGAGGGAACCATCTTGAAAGGACAGGTCAGTGTGGAGTGGAGTTCAGTCTGAGAGGAGGAGTGGAGGGAGCAGGGGCTCTGCACGAGCTCGGCCCCAGGGTGGGCCTAGCAGAGAGGCCCAGGAGGAGGAGAGAAGAGAGGAAAGGAGTAGGAAGGAAAGCTCCAAGAGAAGGAAGTGATCCTAGGGGTACGGGCAGTGCTGGAGGCCACCCGTACACCCGAATCTACCTGGTGTGGAGGGATCAAGCCGCAGAGGGGACCAGCCCCTAAACTAGTGGAGAACTACAAGGCTCAGCTAGAAACCGGAGGCTGCTGTACTTGCAAGGTGCAGTGGCCACAACCACAATTACATCGCCGAAAAGGTGGCCACAGAGAGTCCAGGGGACTGCAGGTCGCCCGACAAGACCCGAGGCTACCGGATTGGGACACTGTTTGCGAGGCGCAGGGCAGGAGGGCGAGAGCCAGCGCAGGAAGACGACTGAGGAAAGCACATAGAAAGGGGTCCTGTCAGGCACTCTTGAACCACCTGAGGGATTACTGAACCCCCTGCCCGGTGAACGCAGCGAGACGTGGGGGGCTGTAAGCTGGACAGTGCAACCTTAGGAACTTAACAACTGTGAGTAAACTCGGACGACTGCACCCCACTGTCTCTGTGATTATTATCTTCGCCATCACCCCTGCACTACAATGCCCAGCATCACCTATAACATCTACACTGCCCTTGAGCTAAGCTCTACCTGTGGAGAGCCACACCAGCTTTGCTGCATTCACACCAGCTCCAGAAGACCTGCTCCGCAGCGGCGGCTCCCTTTAGCCGCATACCACAGGTGGCGTCACAAGCTGTGAACATAAAAACTATAAAATCCCCTTTTTACTGACAGCCCTGGGTCACGGACCGGGTCACCGCCACTGTGACATCTCCCCCAGCAAGGACCGGCCCGGCACCGAGTACCCCACGGCCCAGGGGGCGCGTCACATACTCGGCAGGATCCCTACAACCACAACCTGCAGGATTCCAACAACCACGACCAGCAGGATTCTAACACCCAAACCCTGCAGGATCTCTACACTCATACTCTGCAGGATCCCTACAAGCGCAACCAGCAGAATCCCTACTACCATAACCTGCAGGATCCCTACACCCATATGTGGCACCCTGCTGTTCACAGGACTCAAAAGGGTGCATGGATGGACTTCTCCACAAGAGGCCCTCACTTCAAACAGACACCTCCAACCTTCCACCTCATACCACCAGAGGGAGCCCGGATAGGGATATATATACTGGAGGGTGGAGTCAGGCAGTTGAGTTCAGTGAGAGTTAGTCAGAGAGTGTGCTGCCACTGAGAGCAGTGAAGACGCAGCACGTCTGCTGCTGTATTGAGGGCCCCGAGTGTGGCCGGAGGCAAGGAGGAGAGGAGAGAGGAGTTGAGGGGGGCAGAGGAGCATCATAGGCTCACCCCAAGACACAAACCGGACACCGGGTCCGCGCCTACAGGGTCCTTTATACCCAGTAGGGATCACTGGTATACCAGGAGGGCTACAAGTCCCTGGTCGACCTAAAGCTAAACCCTTGACAGGACTAGGAACCATGAAGGCCCCGGCGTCCAGGGATAGTGGTTGCCAGAAAAAGGTCCTACTACCAAGCGACAGGTGAAGGAACAGCACGACACAGAAGCTAGGCCCAGTTGCAGGCTGGCCAGGAGCATATAGAGAGGCAGACACGGACCAGGAGGCCTTATACCCGCTCACTGGGGAGAAGTCCTGAAGTGCACCCATCCTACTGAGTACCCTGGACCGTACCTGACATCCGCACCAGTAAAGGTATAGAAGCGAATCCCCTGTCTCTGTCAGTTACTCCTGCTGCGCCATCTCTCCTGCACTGCGAGCCCCAGCATCACCACCATCTGCACCTACACTGCCCCGGGGGCCCGCTCCGCCTGTGGGGAGCAGAAACATCCCAGCTGCCATCCCATCACCCCCGGAGGTCTGCAGCAGCGCCGGTAACCATTACCGGAAACCACAGGTGGCGTCACGAGACAAACTGTACACTAAAAAAATCCTTTTTAAAGAGAGATCCAGAGTACGGGCTCGGGTACCGAGTCCTCTATAGCCCCCTGGGTGACACACATACTCTGCAGGATCCCTACAACCAAACCCTGAAGGTCCATACAACCATAGTCTGCAGGTCCCTACAAGCACAACCAGCAGGATCCCTACAACCATAGTCTGCAGGATCCCTACATCCAAATTCTGAAGGATCTCTACAACTACAACCTGCAGAATCCTAACATCCAAACCCTGCAGGATCCCTACAGCAATGATCTTCAAAATCCCTATAGCCATAAACTGCAGGATTCTTACAACAACAACCTACAGGATCCCTACAACCAAAACCTGCAGAATCCCTACAACCATAACCTGCAAGATCCCTACATCCATAACTTGCAGGATCCCTGCAATCAAAACCTGCAGGATCCCTATAGCCCAAACCTGCAGCAACCCTACAGCCATAATCTGCAAGATCCCTACATCCATAACCTGCAGGATCCCTACAACCAAAACCTGCAGAATCCCTACAACCATAACCTGCAGGATCCCTATAGCCAAAACCTGCAGCAATCAGAGCACAGCCACCAATAGATATTAGGTGACATCTCCCTGATTTCAGGTAGCCCCTGTTGTCTTTATTTGGCTCTGATCCACGGATCCATGGATGTGGAGATGGAAATTTGGTTAATGGACTCCACAGCCCTGAGCTCGGACCAACCATGGTGGGAAGAGAAGTCATGATTGGGTAATATTCAGGATAGGCCTCACTGACAAGTTTAGGCTTGGGGGACACACCGACGTTGCTCCTCACACGTTTCGCAGCCAAAGATCCCTGTACTCCACTTCTACACCACAGCATAAGTGCATGGGGTCATATTGTGACCCGCAAGGTACCACCACTGCGACAGGAAAGTAAAAAAAAATCCAACTGGTTTCAGACCTGTCACCAAGCAATGCCACCACATTCACTGGTACTATGCGGTGACGTAGCAGTGGCATACAGCGATGCTCGGGCACCCGACCGGTGTCGCAGCCAACGTCGCCGTGCAGTTCCAGCCTAAAACACTTTTAAAGGATAAAAAAACAAAAAAGATAAGAAAAAACTTCCAAGACAAGATGTTGTGGAGTCAATTTCTGGAGAGTCGAGAAGAAGTCAGAGGGAAACTTTGTCATCGTCATTCAGGTGATCATCACTAAAGAAGCTGCAGGACTCCGACCCAAGAGCCTAAAGGGGGCAGAAGACCCCACTGCCCAGCAAGGAGATCAGCAGCTGTGACATGACCAACCTCCATACAGACAATGGGCTCTACAAAATATCCATTTGCACAATTGTCCCCGGGGTCTCGGGTGCATCTCGGCAGATTGCAGGGTGGGCTTTCCCCCTTCTCGGATGCATCGTTCTAATGCACAACTACACAACGGTCCTGACATCACGCACATTGTAGGGCGAGGACTCGGGTCTGACGGCGCTGCCTCTACGTGACCCCATATAACCAGGGTCCACGAGGAAACTATTTGGAGGAGGATTCCGCTCCTCCCTGGAAGCCGCTGTCATTAAGATAATTGCAGACGATTCATCTCGTTTAGTTTTCCATTTTATCTGAGCCAAGAAATCTCCAGCAGGTGAGAGCGAGAGAAGCGGGATCAGGAAATCGCTCTAGAATGTGTGCGGAGGCGTTATCCGAGCGGTGCTGTTATCCGTGCGGCGGCATTATCCGTGCGGTTCTGTTATCCGTGCGGCGGTGTTATCCGTGCGGCAGTGTTATCCGTGCAACGGTGTTATCCGTGCGACGGTATTATCCGTACGGTGCTGTTATCCGTGCGACGCTGTTATCCGTGCGGCGGTGTTATCCGTGCAGCGGTGTTATCCGTGTGGCGGCATTATCCGTGCAGCGGTGTTATCCATGCGGCTGTGTTATCCGTGCGGCGCTGTTATTCGTGCGGTGCTGTTATCCGTGTGGCGGCATTATCCGTGTGGCGGTGTTATCCGTGCGGTGCTATTATCCGTGCGGCGTTGTTATCCGTGCGGCGGTGTTATCCATGCGGCTGTGTTATCTGTGCGGTGCTGTTATCCGTGCGGTGCTCTTATCCGTGTGGCGGCATTATCCGTGCGGCAGTGTTATCCGTGCGGCGGTGTTATCCGTGCGGCTGTGTTATCTGTGCGGCGGTGTTATCCATGCGGCGGTGTTATCCGTGCGGCGATGTTATCCGTGCGGTGCTGTTATCCGTGCGGCGGTGTTATCCGTGCGGTGCTGTTATCCGTGCGGCTATGTTATCTGTGCGGCAGTGTTATCTGTGCGGCGGTGTTATCCGTGCAGCGGTGTTATCTGTGCGGCGGTGTTATCCGTGCGGCGGTGTTATCATGCGGCTGTGTTATCCGTGTGACGCTGTTATCCGTGCGGTGCTGTTATCCAGGTGGCGCTGTTATCCGTGCGGCGGTGTTATCCGTGTGGTGCTGTTATCCGTGCAGCTGTGTTATCCGTGTGACGCTGTTATCTGTGCGGTGGTGTTATCCAGGTGGCGCTGTTATCTGTGCGGCGGTGTTATCCATGCGGTGAAGTTATCCGTGCGGTGAAGCTATGCGTGCGGCTGTGTTATCCGTGTGGTGCTGTTATTCGTGCGGCTGGGTTATCCGTGCGGTGAAGCTATGCGTGCGGCTGTGTTATCCGTGCGGTGCTGTTATCTGTGCGGCTGTGTTTTCAGTGCGGCGGCGCTATCCGTGCGGCGGTGTTATCCATGCGGCTGTGTTATCCGTGCGGTGCTGTTATCCGTGCGGTGTTGTTATCCGTGCGGCGGTGTTATCCGTGCGGCGGTGTTATCCATGCGGCTGTGTTATCCGTGCGGTGCTGTTATCCGTGCGGTGGTGTTATCCGTGCGGTGCTGTTATCCAGGCGGCGCTGTTATCCATGCGGCGGTGTTATCCGTGCGGCGGTGTTATCCATCCGGCTGTGTTATCTGTGCGGTGCTGTTATCCATGCAGTGGTGTTATCCAGGTGGTACTGTTATCCGTGCGGCTGTGTTATCCGTGCGGTGGTGTTATTCAGGTGGTGCTGTTATCCGTGCGGCTGTGTTATCCGTGTGGTGGTGTTATCCAGGTGGTGCTGTTATCCGTGCGGCTGTGTTACCCGTGCGGTGCTGTTATCCGTGCGACGCTGTTATCCGTGTGGTGGTGTTATCCAGGTGGCGCTGTTATCTGTGCGGTTGTCTAATCCATGCGGTGCTGTTATCCGTGCGGTGGTGTTATCCAGGTGGCGGTGTTATCCAGGTGGCGCTGTTATCCGTGCGGCGGTGTTATCCGTACGGTGCTGTTATCCAGGTGTCGCTGTTATCCATGCAGCTGTGTTATCTGTGTGACGCTGTTATCCGTGCGGTGGTGTTATCCTTGCGGCGGTGTTATCCCTGCGGTGAAGCTATGCGTGCGGCTGTGTTATCCGTGAGGTGCTGTTATCCGTGCGGCTGTGTTATCCGTGTGGCGGCACTATCCGTGCGGCGGTGTTATTCATGCGGCTGTGTTATCCGTGCGGTGCTATTATCTGTGCGGTGGTGTTATCCAGGTGGCGCTGTTATCCGTGCGGCGGTGTTATCCGTGCGGCGATGTTATCCATGCAGCTCTGTTATCCGTGCAGTGGTGTTACCAGGTAGTGCTGTTATCCGTGCGGCGGTGTAATCTGTGCGGTGCTGTTATCCGTGCAACGCTGTTATCCGTGCAGTGGTGTTATCCAGGCGGCGCTGTTATCCGTGCGGCGGTGTTATCCATGCAGTGCTGTTATCCGTGTGGTGGTGTTATCTGTGCGGTGGTGTTATCCAGGTGGCGGTGTTATCAGTGCGGCGGCATTATCCGTGCATCGGCGTTTTATGTGCCGCAGTGTTATTAGTGCGGCGATGTTATCCAGGTGGCGCTGTTATCCGTGCGGTGCTGTTATCCGTGTGGTGGTATTATCCAGGTGGTGCTGTTATCCGTGCGACAGTGTTATCTTTGCGACGGTGTTATCCGTGCTACGGTGTTATCCGTGCGGCAGCGTTATCCAGGTGGGTGCTGTTATCCGTGTGACAGTGTTATCTGTGTGGCAGTGTTATCCGTGTGCCGGTGTTATCTGTGCGGTGCTGTTATCCAGGTGGCGCTGTTATCCGTGCGGCGGTGTTATTCGTGCGGTGGTATTATCCGTGTGCCGGTGTTATCCGTGCGGCGGCGTTATCTGTGTGGCGGTATTATCTGTACCGTGGTGTTATCCAGGTGGCGGTGTTATCCGTGCGACGCTGTTATCCGTGCGACGCTGTTATCCGTGGGGCGGTGTTATCCGTGCAGTGGTGTTATCTGTGCGGCGGTGTTTTCCGTGCGACTCTGTTATCCGTGCGGCAGTGTTATCGGTGTGACGCTGTTATCCGTGCGTTGGTGTTATCTGTGCGGCGGTGTTATTCGTGCAGTGGTGTTATCCAGGTGGCGCTGTTATCCGTGCGAAGCTGTAATCCGTGCGGTGTTGATATCCAAGTGGTGGAGTTATCCGTGCGGCGCTGTTATCCGTGCGCCGGTGTTTTCTGTGCGGCAGTGTTATTCGTGCGGTGGTGTTATCCGTGCGGCGGTGTTATCCGTGTGGCGGTGTTATCCTTGTGACGCTGTTTTCCGTGCAGTGGCGTTATCCATGTGACGCTGTTATCCGTGTGGTGGTGTTATTCGCGCGGTGGCGTTATCCGTGCGACGCTGTTATCCGTGCGGCGGTGTTATCCGTGTGACGCTGTTATTCATGCGGTGGTGTTATCCGTGCGGCGGTGTTATCCGTGTGGCGGTGTTATCCGTGCGGTGGCGTTATCTGTGTGACGCTGTTATCCGTGCCGTGGTGTTATCCGTGCGGCGGTGTTATCCGTGTGGCGGTGTTATCCGCGTGACGCTGTTATCCGTGCAGTGGCGTTATCCATGTGACGCTGTTATCCGTGTGGCGGTGTTATTCGTGCGGTGGCGTTATCCGTGCGACGCTGTTATCCGTGCGGCGGTGTTATCCGTGTGACGCTGTTATTCATGCGGTGGTGTTATCCGTGCGGCGGTGTTATCCGTGTGGCGGTGTTATCCGTGCGGTGGTGTTATCCGTGCAACGGTGTTATCCGTGCGGTGGTGTTATTCGTGCGGCGTTGTTATCCGTGCGGTGGTGTTATCCGTGCGGTGGTGTTATCCGTGCGACGCTGTTATCCGTGCGGTGGTGTTATCCGTGTGGCGGTGTTATCCGTGCGGTGGTGTTATCCGTGTGATGCTGTTATTTATGCGGTGGTGTTATCCGTGCAGCGGTGTTATCCGTGTGGCGGTGTTATCCGTGCGGTGGCGTTATCTGTGTGACGCTGTTATTTATGCGGTGGTGTTATCCGTGCGGCGGTGTTATCCGTGCGGCGGTGTTATCCGTGCGGTGGTGTTATCCGTGTGGCGGTGTTATTTATGCGGTGGTGTTATCCGTGCAGCGGTGTTATCCGTGCGACGCTGTTATCCGTGCGGCGGTGTTATCCGTGTGACGCTGTTATTTATGCGGTGGTGTTATCCGTGCAGCGGTGTTATCCGTGTGGCGGTGTTATCCGTGCGGTGGCGTTATCTGTGTGACGCTGTTATCCGTGCGGTGGTGTTATCCATGTGGCGGTGTTATCCGTGTGGCGGTGTTATCCGCGTGACGCTGTTATTTATGCGGTGGTGTTATCCGTGCAGCGGTGTTATCCGTGTGGCGGTGTTATCCGTGCGGTGGCGTTATCTGTGTGACGCTGTTATCCGTGCGGTGGTGTTATCCGTGCGGTGGTGTTATCCGTGCGGCGGTGTTATCCGCGTGACGCTGTTATCCGTGCGGCGGTGTTATCCGTGTGGCGGTGTTATCCGCGTGATGCTGTTATCCGTGCGGCGGTGTTATCCGTGTGGCGGTGTTATCCGCGTGATGCTGTTATCCGTGCGGTGGTGTTATCCGTGCGGCGGTGTTATCCGTGTGGCGGTGTTATCCGCGTGACGCTGTTATCCGTGCGGCGGTGTTATCCGTGTGGCGGTGTTATCCGCGTGACGCTGTTATCCGTGCGGCGGTGTTATCCGTGTGGCGGTGTTATCCGCGTGACGCTGTTATCCGTGCGGCGGCGTTATCCGTGTGGTGGTGTTATCCGCGTGATGCTGTTATCCGTGCGGCGGTGTTATCCGTGTGGCGGTGTTATCCGCGTGACGCTGTTATCCGTGCGGCGGCGTTATCCATGTGGCGGTGTTATCCGCGTGACGCTGTTATCCGTGCGGTGGTGTTATCCGCGTGACGCTGTTATCCGTGCGGTGGTGTTATCCGTGCGGTGGTGTTATCCGTGTGGCGGTGTTATCCGCGTGACGCTGTTATTTATGCGGTGGTGTTATCCGTGCGGCGGTGTTATCCGTGCGGTGGCTTTATCTGTGTGACGCTGTTATCCGTGCGGTGGTGTTATCCGTGTGGCGGTGTTATCCGCGTGACGCTGTTATCCGTGCGGTGGTGTTATCCGTGCGGCGGTGTTATCCGCGTGACGCTGTTATCCGTGCGGCGGTGTTATCCGTGTGGCGGTGTTATCCGCGTGATGCTGTTATCCGTGCGGCGGTGTTATCCGTGTGGCGGTGTTACCCGCGTGACGCTGTTATCCGTGCGGCGGTGTTATCCGTGTGGCGGTGTTATCCGCGTGACGCTGTTATCCGTGCGGCGGTGTTATCCGTGTGGCGGTGTTATCTGCGTGATGCTGTTATCCGTGCGGCGGTGTTATCCGTGTGGCGGTGTTATCCGCGTGACGCTGTTATCCGTGCGGCGATGTTATCCGTGTGGCGGTGTTATCCGCGTGACGCTGTTATCCGTGCGGCGGTGTTATCCGTGTGGCGGTGTTATCCGCGTGACGCTGTTATCCGTGCGGCGGTGTTATCCGTGTGGCGGTGTTATCCGCGTGACGCTGTTATCCGTGCGGCGGTGTTATCCGTGTGGCGGTGTTATCCGCGTGACGCTGTTATCCGTGCGGCGGTGTTATCCGTGTGGCGGTGTTATCCGCGTGATGCTGTTATCCGTGCGGCGGTGTTATCCGTGTGGCGGTGTTATCCGCGTGATGCTGTTATCCGTGCGGCGCTGTTATCCGTGCGGCGGTGTTATCCATGTGGCAGTGTTATCCGCGTGATGCTGTTATCCGTGCGGCGGTGTTATCCGCGTGGCGGTGTTATCCGTGCGGTGGTGTTATCCGTGTGATGCTGTTATTTATGCGGTGGTGTTATCCGTGCAGCGGTGTTATCCGTGTGGCGGTGTTATCCGTGCGGTGGCGTTATCTGTGTGACGCTGTTATTTATGCGGTGGTGTTATCCGTGCGGTGGTGTTATCCGTGTGGCGGTGTTATCCGTGCGGTGGCGTTATCTGTGTGACGCTGTTATTTATGCGGTGGTGTTATCCGTGCGGCGGTGTTATCCGTGCGGCGGTGTTATCCGTGCGGTGGTGTTATCCGTGTGGCGGTGTTATTTATGCGGTGGTGTTATCCGTGCAGCGGTGTTATCCGTGCGACGCTGTTATCCGTGCGGCGGTGTTATCCGTGTGACGCTGTTATTTATGCGGTGGTGTTATCCGTGCAGCGGTGTTATCCGTGTGGCGGTGTTATCCGTGCGGTGGCGTTATCTGTGTGACGCTGTTATCCGTGCGGTGGTGTTATCCATGTGGCGGTGTTATCCGTGTGGCGGTGTTATCCGCGTGACGCTGTTATTTATGCGGTGGTGTTATCCGTGCAGCGGTGTTATCCGTGTGGCGGTGTTATCCGTGTGGCGGTGTTATCCGTGCGGTGGCGTTATCTGTGTGACGCTGTTATCCGTGCGGCGGTGTTATCCGTGTGGCGGTGTTATCCGTGTGGCGGTGTTATCCGTGCGGTGGTGTTATCCGTGCGGCCGTGTTATCCGTGTGGCGGTGTTATCCGTGCGGTGGTGTTATCCGTGTGGCGGTGTTATCCGTGTGGCGGTGTTATCCGTGCGGTGGCGTTATCTGTGTGACGCTGTTATCCGTGCGGCGGTGTTATCCGTGCGGTGGCGTTATCTGTGTGACGCTGTTATCCGTGCGGCGGTGTTATCCGTGTGGCGGTGTTATCCGTGTGGCGGTGTTATCCGCGTGACGCTGTTATCCGTGCGGCGGTGTTATCCGTGTGGCGGTGTTATCCGCGTGACGCTGTTATCCGTGCAGCGGTGTTATCCGTGTGGCGGTGTTATCCGCGTGACGCTGTTATCCGTGCGGCGGTGTTATCCGTGTGGCGGTGTTTTCCGCGTGACGCTGTTATCCGTGCGGTGGTGTTATCCGTGCGGTGGTGTTATCCGTGTGGCGGTGTTATCCGTGTGGCGGTGTTATCCGCGTGACGCTGTTATTTATGCGGTGGTGTTATCCGTGCAGCGGTGTTATCCGTGTGGCGGTGTTATCCGTGCGGTGGCGTTATCTGTGTGACGCTGTTATCCGTGCGGTGGTGTTATCCGTGCGGTGGTGTTATCCGTGCGGCGGTGTTATCCGCGTGACGCTGTTATCCGTGCGGCGGTGTTATCCGTGTGGCGGTGTTATCCGCGTGATGCTGTTATCCGTGCGGCGGTGTTATCCGTGTGGCGGTGTTATCCGCGTGACGCTGTTATCCGTGCGGCGGTGTTATCCGTGTGGCGGTGTTATCCGCGTGACGCTGTTATCCGTGCGGCGGTGTTATCCGTGTGGCGGTGTTATCCGCGTGACGCTGTTATCCGTGCGGCGGCGTTATCCGTGTGGTGGTGTTATCCGCGTGATGCTGTTATCCGTGCGGCGGTGTTATCCGTGTGGCGGTGTTATCCGCGTGACGCTGTTATCCGTGCGGCGGCGTTATCCGTGTGGCGGTGTTATCCGCGTGATGCTGTTATCCGTGTGGTGGTGTTATCCGCGTGACGCTGTTATCCGTGCGGTGGTGTTATCCGTGCGGTGGTGTTATCCGTGTGGCGGTGTTATCCGTGTGGCGGTGTTATCCGCGTGACGCTGTTATTTATGCGGTGGTGTTATCCGTGCGGCGGTGTTATCCGTGCGGTGGCTTTATCTGTGTGACGCTGTTATCCGTGCGGT
The DNA here is from genome assembly GCF_046119375.1 of Phyllobates terribilis. Lineage (NCBI taxonomy): Eukaryota > Metazoa > Chordata > Amphibia > Anura > Dendrobatidae > Phyllobates > Phyllobates terribilis. The sequence continues at coordinate 973,227,970 of NW_027362762.1, read as the reverse complement.
GGTGTTATCCGTGCGGTGGTGTTATCCGTGCGGCGGTGTTATCCGCGTGACGCTGTTATCCGTGCGGCGGTGTTATCCGTGTGGCGGTGTTATCCGCGTGACGCTGTTATCCGTGCGGCGGTGTTATCTGTGTGGCGGTGTTATCCGCGTGACGCTGTTATCCGTGCGGCGGCGTTATCTCTGCCCGTCTGGTCTCCAGCATCTCTCCGAGCTGATTTCTACCAGCAGTGATTGTAGCAGATTCATCCACCAGATAGGAGAGGAGACGACTGTTGGATTTCTGGACTACACGGCCCCCCGGGGTTCTGCTCATTACCCTGGACCAGGTGCGCCAGGTGCTGACCAGCAACAGAGGTCGCGGTGGAGGTCACAGCAGGTGCACGAGGGTCAGACACAACCTCCAGGAAAGCACCACGGTCAGTGATGGTCTCTACAGAGCAGAAGGTTGTGTCCGATACGTCAGAGATCATCCTAAATAACGACATCTGCCCACAAAAAACATGGCACCGCGCCACGTCACCACTGAGCTCAGGTCTCACAGCTCCATCGCCCCCAGTGTATAACATCCGGCCTCCCCCTGTATAACCACAGATCCCAGCACAGCAGCCTGTAATAGGAGCCACCAAGGAGCCAACAAGTCCGTCCATAACATCACATTATGGAGAAGTGGAAGGAGCCGCAGCAACTCAACCACGAAGTAGAGACCCCGTAACATTACAGAGCGGGGGCCGAGAGCTGAGGAGCGGGGGTCCGAGTGCTGAGGAGCGGGGGTCCGAGTGCTGAGGAGCGAGGGGCCGAGTGCTGAGGAGCGGGGGTCCGAGTGCTGAGGAGCGGGGGTCCGAGTGCTGAGAAGGGAGGGGCCGAGTGCTGAGGAGCGGGGGTCCGAGTGCTGAGGAGCGGGGGTCCGAGTGCTGAGGAGCGGGGGTCCGAGTGCTGAGGAGTGAGGGGCCGAGTGCTGAGGAGAGGGGGCCGACTACTGAGGAGCAGAGGGCAGAAAAGTCACCATCGCTCTGCTGACCCCAATTCAAGAGAATGCCAAGAGTGTGCAAAGCAGTCATCAAAGCAAAAGGTGGCTACTGTGAAGAACCTAGAATATAAGACATATTTTCAGTTGTTTCACACTTTTTTGTTAAGTATATAATTCCACATGTGGTAATTCATAGTTTTGATGCCTTCAGTGTGAATGTACAATTTTCATAGTCAAGAAAATACAGAAAAATCTTTAAATGAGAAGGTGTGTCCAAACTTTTGGTCTGTACTGTATATACAGTATATCACATTATAATGCTTATTTTCTGGTTATTATTATTATTGTTATGTTTTTCATTTTTATAATAAAAGATCTACAGGATGTAACTCAGGATCAGTAATGTAATGTATGTACACAGTGACTGCACCAGCAGAATAGTGAGTGCAGCTCTGGAGTATAATACAGGATGTAACTCAGGATCAGTAATGTAATGTATGTACACAGTGACTGCACCAGCAGAATAGTGAGTGCAGCTCTGGAGTATAATACAGGATGTAACTCAGGATCAGTAATGTAATGTATGTACACAGTGACTGCACCAGCAGAATAGTGAGTGCAGCTCTGGAGTATAATACAGGATGTAACTCAGGATCAGTAATGTAATGTATGTACACAGTGACTGCACCAACAGAATAGTGAGTGCAGCTCTGGAGTATAATACAGGAGGTAACTCAGGATCAGTAATGTAATGTATGTACACAGTGACTGCACCAGCAGAATAGTGAGTGCAGCTCTGGAGTATAATACAGGATGTAACTCAGGATCAGTAATGTAATGTATGTACACAGTGACTGCACCAGCAGAATAGTGAGTGCAGCTCTGGAGTATAATACAGGATGTAACTCAGGATCAGTAATGTAATGTATGTACACAGTGACTGCACCAACAGAATAGTGAGTGCAGCTCTGGAGTATAATACAGGAGGTAACTCAGGATCAGTAATGTAATGTATGTACACAGTGACTGCACCAGCAGAATAGTGAGTGCAGCTCTGGAGTATAATACAGGATGTAACTCAGGATCAGTAATGTAATGTATGTACACAGTGACTGCACCAGCAGAATAGTGAGTGCAGCTCTGGAGTATAATACAGGATGTAACTCAGGATCAGTAATGTAATGTATGTACACAGTGACGGCACCAGCAGAATAGTGAGTGCAGCTCTGGAGGATAATACAGGATGTAACTCAGGATCAGTAATGTAATGTATGTACACAGTGACTCCACCAGCAGAATAGTGAGTGCAGCTCTGGAGTATAATACAGGATGTAACTCAGGATCAGTAATGTAATGTATGTACACAGTGACTGCACCAGCAGAATAGTGAGTGCAGCTCTGGAGTATAATACAGGATGTAACTCAGGATCAGTAATGTAATGTATGTACACAGTGACTGCACCAGCAGAATAGTGAGTGCAGCTCTGGAGTATAATACAGGATGTAACTCAGGATCAGTAATGTAATGTATGTACACAGTGACTGCACCAGCAGAATAGTGAGTGCAGCTCTGGAGTATAATACAGGATGTAACTCAGGATCAGTAATGTAATGTATGTACACAGTGACTGCACCAGCAGAATAGTGAGTGCAGCTCTGGAGTATAATACAGGATGTAACTCAGGATCAGTAATGTAATGTATGTACACAGTGACGGCACCAGCAGAATAGTGAGTGCAGCTCTGGAGGATAATACAGGATGTAACTCAGGATCAGTAATGTAATGTATGTACACAGTGACTCCACCAGCAGAATAGTGAGTGCAGCTCTGGAGTATAATACAGGATGTAACTCAGGATCAGTAATGTAATGTATGTACACAGTGACTGCACCAGCAGAATAGTGAGTGCAGCTCTGGAGTATAATACAGGATGTAACTCAGGATCAGTAATGTAATGTATGTACACAGTGACTGCACCCGCAGAATAGTGAGTGCAGCTCTGGAGGATAATACAGGATGTAACTCAGGATCAGTAATGTAATGTATGTACACAGTGACGGCACCAGCAGAATAGTGAGTGCAGCTCTGGAGGATAATACAGGATGTAACTCAGGATCAGTAATGTAATGTATGTACACAGTGACTCCACCAGCAGAATAGTGAGTGCAGCTCTGGAGTATAATACAGGATGTAACTCAGGATCAGTAATGTAATGTATGTACACAGTGACTGCACCAGCAGAATAGTGAGTGCAGCTCTGGAGTATAATACAGGATGTAACTCAGGATCAGTAATGTAATGTATGTACACAGTGACTGCACCAGCAGAATAGTGAGTGCAGCTCTGGAGTATAATACAGGATGTAACTCAGGATCAGTAATGTAATGTATGTACACAGTGACTGCACCCGCAGAATAGTGAGTGCAGCTCTGGAGGATAATACAGGATGTAACTCAGGATCAGTAATGTAATGTATGTACACAGTGACTGCAGCAGCAGAATAGTGAGTGCAGCTCTGGAGTATAATACAGGATGTAACTCAGGATCAGTAATGTAATGTATGTACACAGTGACTGCACCAGCAGAATAGTGAGTGCAGCTCTGGAGTATAATACAGGATGTAACTCAGGATCAGTAATGTAATGTATGTACACAGTGACTGCACCAGCAGAATAGTGAGTGCAGCTCTGGAGGATAATACAGGATGTAACTCAGGATCAGTAATGTAATGTATGTACACAGTGACTGCACCAGCAGAATAGTGAGTGCAGCTCTGGAGTATAATACAGGATGTAACTCAGGATCAGTAATGTAATGTATGTACACAGTGACTGCACCAGCAGAATAGTGAGTGCAGCTCTGGAGTATAATACAGGATGTAACTCAGGATCAGTAATGTAATGTATGTACACAGTGACGGCACCAGCAGAATAGTGAGTGCAGCTCTGGAGGATAATACAGGATGTAACTCAGGATCAGTAATGTAATGTATGTACACAGTGACTCCACCAGCAGAATAGTGAGTGCAGCTCTGGAGTATAATACAGGATGTAACTCAGGATCAGTAATGTAATGTATGTACACAGTGACTGCACCAGCAGAATAGTGAGTGCAGCTCTGGAGTATAATACAGGATGTAACTCAGGATCAGTAATGTAATGTATGTACACAGTGACTGCACCAGCAGAATAGTGAGTGCAGCTCTGGAGTATAATACAGGATGTAACTCAGGATCAGTAATGTAATGTATGTACACAGTGACTGCACCCGCAGAATAGTGAGTGCAGCTCTGGAGGATAATACAGGATGTAACTCAGGATCAGTAATGTAATGTATGTACACAGTGACGGCACCAGCAGAATAGTGAGTGCAGCTCTGGAGGATAATACAGGATGTAACTCAGGATCAGTAATGTAATGTATGTACACAGTGACTGCACCAGCAGAATAGTGAGTGCAGCTCTGGAGGATAATACAGGATGTAACTCAGGATCAGTAATGTAATGTATGTACACAGTGACTGCACCAGCAGAATAGTGAGTGCAGCTCTGGAGGATAATACAGGATGTAACTCAGGATCAGTAATGTAATGTATGTACACAGTGACTGCAGCAGCAGAATAGTGAGTGCAGCTCTGGAGTATAATACAGGATGTAACTCAGGATCAGTAATGTAATGTATGTACACAGTGACTGCACCAGCAGAATAGTGAGTGCAGCTCTGGAGTATAATACAGGATGTAACTCAGGATCAGTAATGTAATGTATGTACACAGTGACTGCACCAGCAGAATAGTGAGTGCAGCTCTGGAGTATAATACAGGATGTAACTCAGGATCAGTAATGTAATGTATGTACACAGTGACTGCACCAGCAGAATAGTGAGTGCAGCTCTGGAGTATAATACAGGATGTAACTCAGGATCAGTAATGTAATGTATGTACACAGTGACTGCACCAGCAGAATAGTGAGTGCAGCTCTGGAGTATAATACAGGATGTAACTCAGGATCAGTAATGTAATGTATGTACACAGTGACTGCACCAGCAGAATAGTGAGTGCAGCTCTGGAGTATAATACAGGATGTAACTCAGGATCAGTAATGTAATGTATGTACACAGTGACTGCACCAGCAGAATAGTGAGTGCAGCTCTGGAGTATAATACAGCAGGTAACTCAGGATCAGTAATGTAATGTATGTACACGGTGACTGCACCAGCAGAATAGTGAGTGCAGCTCTGAAGTATAATACAGGATGTAACTCAGGATCAGTAATGTAATGTATGTACACAGTGACTGCACCAGCAGAATAGTGAGTGCAGCTCTGGAGTATAATACAGGATGTATCTCAGGATCAGTAATGTAATGTATGTACACAGTGACTGCACCAGCAGAATAGTGAGTGCAGCTCTGGGGTATAATACAGGAGGTAACTCAGGATCAGTAATGTAATATATGTACACAGTGACTGCACCAGCAGAATAGTGAGTGCAGCTCTGGAGGATAATACAGGATGTAACTCAGGATCAGTAATGTAATGTATGTACACAGTGACTGCACCAGAAGAATAGTGAGTGCAGCTCTGGAGTATAATACAGGATGTAACTCAGGATCAGTAATGTAATGTATGTACACAGTGACTGCACCAGCAGAATAGTGAGTGCAGCTCTGGAGTATAATACAGGATGTAACTCAGGATCAGTAATGTAATGTATGTACACAGTGACTGCACCAGCAGAATAGTGAGTGCAGCTCTGGAGTATAATACAGGATGTAACTCAGGATCAGTAATGTAATGTATGTACACAGTGACTGCACCAGCAGAATAGTGAGTGCAGCTCTGGAGTATAATACAGCAGGTAACTCAGGATCAGTAATGTAATGTATGTACACGGTGACTGCACCAGCAGAATAGTGAGTGCAGCTCTGAAGTATAATACAGGATGTAACTCAGGATCAGTAATGTAATGTATGTACACAGTGACTGCACCAGCAGAATAGTGAGTGCAGCTCTGGAGTATAATACAGGATGTATCTCAGGATCAGTAATGTAATGTATGTACACAGTGACTGCACCAGCAGAATAGTGAGTGCAGCTCTGGAGTATAATACAGGATGTAACTCAGGATCAGTAATGTAATGTATGTACACAGTGACTGCACCAGCAGAATAGTGAGTGCAGCTCTGGAGTATAATACAGGATGTAACTCAGGATCAGTAATGTAATGTATGTACACAGTGACTGCACCAGCAGAATAGTGAGTGCAGCTCTGGAGTATAATACAGCAGGTAACTCAGGATCAGTAATGTAATGTATGTACACAGTGACCGCACCAGCAGAATAGTGAGTGCAGCTCTGGAGTATAATACAGGAGGTAACTCAGGATCAGTAATGTAATGTATGTACACAGTGACTGCATCGGCAGAATAGTGAGTGCAGCTCTGGAGTATAATACAGCAGGTAACTCAGGATCAGTAATGTAATGTATGTACACAGTGACCGCACCAGCAGAATAGTGAGTGCAGCTCTGGAGTATAATACAGGAGGTAACTCAGGATCAGTAATGTAATGTATGTACACAGTGACTGCACCAGCAGAATAGTGAGTGCAGCTCTGGAGTATAATACAGGATGTAACTCAGGATCAGTAATGTAATATATGTACACAGTGACTGCACCAGCAGAATAGTGAGTGCAGCTCTGGAGTATAATACAGGATGTAACTCAGGATCAGTAATGTAATGTATGTACACAGTGACTGCACCAGCAGAATAGTGAGTGCAGCTCTGGAGTATAATACAGGAAGTAACTCAGGATCAGTAATGTAATGTATGTACACAGTGACTGCACCAGCAGAATAGTGAGTGCAGCTCTGGAGTATAATACAGGATGTAACTCAGGATCAGTAATGTAATGTATGTACACAGTGACTGCACCAGCAGAATAGTGAGTGCAGCTCTGGAGTATAATACAGCAGGTAACTCAGGATCAGTAATGTAATGTATGTACACAGTGACCGCACCAGCAGAATAGTGAGTGCAGCTCTGGAGTATAATACAGGAGGTAACTCAGGATCAGTAATGTAATGTATGTACACAGTGACTGCACCAGCAGAATAGTGAGTGCAGCTCTGGGGTATAATACAGGATATAACTCAGGATCAGTAATGTAATGTATGTACACAGTGACTGCACCAGCAGAATAGTGAGTGCAGCTCTGGAGTATAATACAGGATGTAACTCAGGATCAGTAATGTAATGTATGTACACAGTGACTGCACCAGCAGAATAGTGAGTGCAGCTCTGGAGTATAATACAGCAGGTAACTCAGGATCAGTAATGTAATGTATGTACACGGTGACTGCACCAGCAGAATAGTGAGTGCAGCTCTGAAGTATAATACAGGATGTAACTCAGGATCAGTAATGTAATGTATGTACACAGTGACTGCACCAGCAGAATAGTGAGTGCAGCTCTGGAGTATAATACAGGATGTAACTCAGGATCAGTAATGTAATGTATGTACACAGTGACTGCACCAGCAGAATAGTGAGTGCAGCTCTGGAGTATAATACAGGATGTAACTCAGGATCAGTAATGTAATGTATGTACACAGTGACTGCACCAGCAGAATAGTGAGTGCAGCTCTGGAGTATAATACAGCAGGTAACTCAGGATCAGTAATGTAATGTATGTACACGGTGACTACACCAGCAGAATAGTGAGTGCAGCTCTGAAGTATAATACAGGATGTAACTCAGGATCAGTAATGTAATGTATGTACACAGTGACTGCACCAGCAGAATAGTGAGTGCAGCTCTGGGGTATAATACAGGATATAACTCAGGATCAGTAATGTAATGTATGTACACAGTGACTGCACCAGCAGAATAGTGAGTGCAGCTCTGGAGTATAATACAGGATGTAACTCAGGATCAGTAATGTAATGTATGTACACAGTGACTGCACCAGCAGAATAGTGAGTGCAGCTCTGGGGTATAATACAGGATGTAACTCAGGATCAGTAATGTAATGTATGTACACAGTGACTGCACCAGCAGAATAGTGAGTGCAGCTCTGGAGTATAATACAGGATGTAACTCAGGATCAGTAATGTAATGTATGTACACAGTGACTGCACCAGCAGAATAGTGAGTGCAGCTCTGGAGTATAATACAGCAGGTAACTCAGGATCAGTAATGTAATGTATGTACACGGTGACTGCACCAGCAGAATAGTGAGTGCAGCTCTGAAGTATAATACAGGATGTAACTCAGGATCAGTAATGTAATGTATGTACACAGTGACTGCACCAGCAGAATAGTGAGTGCAGCTCTGGAGTATAATACAGGATGTATCTCAGGATCAGTAATGTAATGTATGTACACAGTGACTGCACCAGCAGAATAGTGAGTGCAGCTCTGGAGTATAATACAGGATGTAACTCAGGATCAGTAATGTAATGTATGTACACAGTGACTGCACCAGCAGAATAGTGAGTGCAGCTCTGGAGTATAATACAGGATGTAACTCAGGATCAGTAATGTAATGTATGTACACAGTGACTGCACCAGCAGAATAGTGAGTGCAGCTCTGGAGTATAATACAGCAGGTAACTCAGGATCAGTAATGTAATGTATGTACACGGTGACTACACCAGCAGAATAGTGAGTGCAGCTCTGAAGTATAATACAGGATGTAACTCAGGATCAGTAATGTAATGTATGTACACAGTGACTGCACCAGCAGAATAGTGAGTGCAGCTCTGGAGTATAATACAGGAGGTAACTCAGGATCAGTAATGTAATGTATGTACACAGTGACTGCACCAGCAGAATAGTGAGTGCAGCTCTGGGGTATAATACAGGATATAACTCAGGATCAGTAATGTAATGTATGTACACAGTGACTGCACCAGCAGAATAGTGAGTGCAGCTCTGGAGTATAATACAGGATGTAACTCAGGATCAGTAATGTAATGTATGTACACAGTGACTGCACCAGCAGAATAGTGAGTGCAGCTCTGGAGTATAATACAGGAGGTAACTCAGGATCAGTGATGTAATGTGTGTACACAGTGACTGCACCAGCAGAATAGTGAGTGCAGCTCTGGAGTATAATACAGGATGTAACTCAGGATCAGTAATGTAATGTATGTACACAGTGACTGCACCAGCAGAATAGTGAGTGCAGCTCTGGAGTATAATACAGGATGTAACTCAGGATCAGTAATGTAATGTATGTACACAGTGACTGCACCAGCAGAATAGTGAGTGCAGCTCTGGAGTATAATACAGGATGTAACTCAGGATCAGTAATGTAATGTATGTACACAGTGACTGCACCAGCAGAATAGTGAGTGCAGCTCTGGAGTATAATACAGGATGTATCTCAGGATCAGTAATGTAATGTATGTACACAGTGACTGCACCAGCAGAATAGTGAGTGCAGCTCTGGAGTATAATACAGGATGTAACTCAGGATCAGTAATGTAATGTATGTACACAGTGACTGCACCAGCAGAATAGTGAGTGCAGCTCTGGAGTATAATACAGGATGTAACTCAGGATCAGTAATGTAATGTATGTACACAGTGACTGCACCAGCAGAATAGTGAGTGCAGCTCTGGAGTATAATACAGCAGGTAACTCAGGATCAGTAATGTAATGTATGTACACGGTGACTACACCAGCAGAATAGTGAGTGCAGCTCTGAAGTATAATACAGGATGTAACTCAGGATCAGTAATGTAATGTATGTACACAGTGACTACACCAGCAGAATAGTGAGTGCAGCTCTGGGGTATAATACAGGATATAACTCAGGATCAGTAATGTAATGTATGTACACAGTGACTGCACCAGCAGAATAGTGAGTGCAGCTCTGGAGTATAATACAGGATGTAACTCAGGATCAGTAATGTAATGTATGTACACAGTGACTGCACCAGCAGAATAGTGAGTGCAGCTCTGGAGTATAATACAGGAGGTAACTCAGGATCAGTGATGTAATGTGTGTACACAGTGACTGCACCAGCAGAATAGTGAGTGCAGCTCTGGAGTATAATACAGGATGTAACTCAGGATCAGTAATGTAATGTATGTACACAGTGACTGCACCAGCAGAATAGTGAGTGCAGCTCTGGAGTATAATACAGGATGGAACTCAGGATCAGTAATGTAATGTATGTACACAGTGACTGCACCAGCAGAATAGTGAGTGCAGCTCTGGAGTATAATACAGGATGTATCTCAGGATCAGTAATGTAATGTATGTACACAGTGACTGCACCAGCAGAATAGTGAGTGCAGCTCTGGAGTATAATACAGGATGTAACTCAGGATCAGTAATGTAATGTATGTACACAGTGACTGCACCAGCAGAATAGTGAGTGCAGCTCTGGAGTATAAAACAGGATGTAACTCAGGATCAGTAATGTAATGTATGTACACAGTGACTGCACCAGCAGAATAGTGAGTGCAGCTCTGGAGTATAATACAGCAGGTAGCTCAGGATCAGTAATGTAATGTATGTACACGGTGACTACACCAGCAGAATAGTGAGTGCAGCTCTGAAGTATAATACAGGATGTAACTCAGGATCAGTAATGTAATGTATGTACAGAGTGACTGCACCAGCAGAATAGTGAGTGCAGCTCTGGAGTATAATACAGGATGTAACTCAGGATCAGTAATGTAATGTATGTACACAGTGACTGCACCAGCAGAATAGTGAGTGCAGCTCTGGAGTATAATACAGCAGGTAGCTCAGGATCAGTAATGTAATGTATGTACACGGTGACTACACCAGCAGAATAGTGAGTGCAGCTCTGGAGTATAATACAGGAGGTAACTCAGGATCAGTGATGTAATGTGTGTACACAGTGACTGCACCAGCAGAATAGTGAGTGCAGCTCTGGAGTATAATACAGGATGTAACTCAGGATCAGTAATGTAATGTATGTACACAGTGACTGCACCAGCAGAATAGTGAGTGCAGCTCTGGAGTATAATACAGGAGGTAACTCAGGATCAGTAATGTAATGTATGTACACAGTGACTGCACCAGCAGAATAGTGAGTGCAGCTCTGGGATATAATACAGGATGTAACTCAGGATCAGTAATGTAATGTATGTACACAGTGACTGCACCAGCAGAATAGTGAGTGCAGCTCTGGAGTATAATACAGGATGTAACTCAGGATCAGTAATGTAATGTATGTACACAGTGACTGCACCAGCAGAATAGTGAGTGCAGCTCTGGAGTATAATACAGGTTGGTAACTCAGGATCAGTGATGTAATGTGTGTACACAGTGACTGCACCAGCAGAATAGTGAGTGCAGCTCTGGAGTATAATACAGGATGTAACTCAGGATCAGTAATGTAATGTATGTACACAGTGACTGCACCAGCAGAATAGTGAGTGCAGCTCTGGAGTATAATACAGGATGTAACTCAGGATCAGTAATGTAATGTATGTACACAGTGACTGCACCAGCAGAATAGTGAGTGCAGCTCTGGGGTATAATACAGGAGGTAACTCAGGATCAGTAATGTAATGTATGTACACAGTGACTGCACCAGCAGAATAGTGAGTGCAGCTCTGGAGTATAATACAGGATGTAACTCAGGATCAGTAATGTAATGTATGTGCACAGTGACTGCACCAGCAGAATAGTGAGTGCAGCTCTGGAGTATAATACAGGATGTAACTCAGGATCAGTAATGTAATGTATGTACACAGTGACTGCACCAGCAGAATAGTGAGTGCAGCTCTGGGGTATAATACAGGATGTAACTCAGGATCAGTAATGTAATGTATGTGCACAGTGACTGCACCAGCAGAATAGTGAGTGCAGCTCTGGAGTATAATACAGGATGTAACTCAGGATCAGTAATGTAATGTATGTACACAGTGACTGCACCAGCAGAATAGTGAGTGCAGCTCTGGGGTATAATACAGGAGGTAACTCAGGATCAGTAATGTAATGTATGTACACAGTGACTGCACCAGCAGAATAGTGAGTGCAGCTCTGGGGTATAATACAGGATGTAACTCAGGATCAGTAATGTAATGTATGTACACAGTGACTGCACCAGCAGAATAGTGAGTGCAGCTCTGGGGTATAATACAGGATGTAACTCAGGATCAGTAGTGTAATGTATGTACACAGTGACTGCACCAGCAGAATAGTGAGTGCAGCTCTGGAGTATAATACAGGAGGTAACTCAGGATCAGTAATGTAATGTATGTACACAGTGACTGCACCAGCAGAATAGTGAGTGCAGCTCTGGGGTATAATACAGGAGGTAACTCAGGATCAGTAATGTAATGTATGTACACAGTGACTGCACCAGCAGAATAGTGAGTGCAGCTCTGGAGTATAATACAGGATGTAACTCAGGATCAGTAATGTAATGTATGTACACAGTGACTGCACCAGCAGAATAGTGAGTGCAGCTCTGGGGTATAATACAGGAGGTAACTCAGGATCAGTAATGTAATGTATGTACACAGTGACTGCACCAGCAGAATAGTGAGTGCAGCTCTGGGGTATAATACAGGATGTAACTCAGGATCAGTAATGTAATGTATGTGCACAGTGACTGCACCAGCAGAATAGTGAGTGCAGCTCTGGAGTATAATACAGGATGTAACTCAGGATCAGTAATGTAATGTATGTACACAGTGACTGCACCAGCAGAATAGTGAGTGCAGCTCTGGGGTATAATACAGGAGGTAACTCAGGATCAGTAATGTAATGTATGTACACAGTGACTGTACCAGCAGAATAGTGAGTGCAGCTCTGGGGTATAATACAGGATGTAACTCAGGATCAGTAATGTAATGTATGTGCACAGTGACTGCACCAGCAGAATAGTGAGTGCAGCTCTGGAGTATAATACAGGATGTAACTCAGGATCAGTAATGTAATGTATGTACACAGTGACTGCACCAGCAGAATAGTGAGTGCAGCTCTGGAGTATAATACAGGATGTAACTCAGGATCAGTAATGTAATGTATGTACACAGTGACTGCACCAGCAGAATAGTGAGTGCAGCTCTGGGGTATAATACAGGAGGTAACTCAGGATCAGTAATGTAATGTATGTACACAGTGACTGCACCAGCAGAATAGTGAGTGCAGCTCTGGGGTATAATACAGGATGTAACTCAGGATCAGTAATGTAATGTATGTACACAGTGACTGCACCAGCAGAATAGTGAGTGCAGCTCTGGAGTATAATACAGGATGTAACTCAGGATCAGTAATGTAATGTATGTACACAGTGACTGCACCAGCAGAATAGTGAGTGCAGCTCTGGAGTATAATACAGGATGTAACTCAGGATCAGTAATGTAATGTATGTACACAGTGACTGCACCAGCAGAATAGTGAGTGCAGCTCTGGAGTATAATACAGGATGTAACTCAGGATCAGTAATGTAATGTATGTACACAGTGACTGCACCAGCAGAATAGTGAGTGCAGCTCTGGGGTATAATACAGGAGGTAACTCAGGATCAGTAATGTAATGTATGTACACAGTGACTGCACCAGCAGAATAGTGAGTGCAGCTCTGGGGTATAATACAGGATGTAACTCAGGATCAGTAATGTAATGTATGTGCACAGTGACTGCACCAGCAGAATAGTGAGTGCAGCTCTGGAGTATAATACAGGATGTAACTCAGGATCAGTAATGTAATGTATGTACACAGTGACTGCACCAGCAGAATAGTGAGTGCAGCTCTGGAGTATAATACAGGATGTAACTCAGGATCAGTAATGTAATGTATGTACACAGTGACTGCACCAGCAGAATAGTGAGTGCAGCTCTGGAGTATAATACAGGAGGTAACTCAGGATCAGTAATGTAATGTATGTACACAGTGACTGCACCAGCAGAATAGTGAGTGCAGCTCTGGGGTATAATACAGGATGTAACTCAGGATCAGTAATGTAATGTATGTGCACAGTGACTGCACCAGCAGAATAGTGAGTGCAGCTCTGGAGTATAATACAGGATGTAACTCAGGATCAGTAATGTAATGTATGTACACAGTGACTGCACCAGCAGAATAGTGAGTGCAGCTCTGGAGTATAATACAGGATGTAACTCAGGATCAGTAATGTAATGTATGTACACAGTGACTGCACCAGCAGAATAGTGAGTGCAGCTCTGGGGTATAATACAGGAGGTAACTCAGGATCAGTAATGTAATGTATGTACACAGTGACTGCACCAGCAGAATAGTGAGTGCAGCTCTGGGGTATAATACAGGATGTAACTCAGGATCAGTAATGTAATGTATGTGCACAGTGACTGCACCAGCAGAATAGTGAGTGCAGCTCTGGAGTATAATACAGGATGTAACTCAGGATCAGTAATGTAATGTATGTACACAGTGACTGCACCAGCAGAATAGTGAGTGCAGCTCTGGAGTATAATACAGGATGTAACTCAGGATCAGTAATGTAATGTATGTACACAGTGACTGCACCAGCAGAATAGTGAGTGCAGCTCTGGAGTATAATACAGGATGTAACTCAGGATCAGTAATGTAATGTATGTACACAGTGACTGCACCAGCAGAATAGTGAGTGCAGCTCTGGGGTATAATACAGGATGTAACTCAGGATCAGTAATGTAATGTATGTGCACAGTGACTGCACCCAGCAGAATAGTGAGTGCAGCTCTGGAGTATAATACAGGATGTAACTCAGGATCAGTAATGTAATGTATGTACACAGTGACTGCACCAGCAGAATAGTGAGTGCAGCTCTGGAGTATAACACAGGATGTAACTCAGGATCAGTAATGTAATGTATGTACACAGTGACTGCACCAGCAGAATAGTGAGTGCAGCTCTGGAGTATAATACAGGATGTAACTCAGGATCAGTAATGTAATGTATGTACACAGTGACTGCTCCAGCAGAATAGTGAGTGCAGCTCTGGAGTATAATACAGGATGTAACTCAGGATCAGTAATGTAATGTATGTACACAGTGACTGCACCAGCAGAATAGTGAGTGCAGCTCTGGAGTATAATACAGGATGTAACTCAGGATCAGTAATGTAATGTATGTACACAGTGACTGCACCAGCAGAATAGTGAGTGCAGCTCTGGGAGTATAATACAGGATGTAACTCAGGATCAGTAATGTAATGTATGTACACAGTGACTGCACCAGCAGAATAGTGAGTGCAGCTCTGGAGTATAATACAGGATGTAACTCAGGATCAGCTAATGTAATGTATGTACACAGTGACTGCACCAGACAGAATAGTGAGTGCAGCTCTGGAGTATAATACAGGATGTAACTCAGGATC